>NW_024067713.1:373750-747500 GCF_009389715.1 Phoenix dactylifera | reverse complement strand
GCATCATATGTGTTTATATGGTGTACCACATCTGGCTAGACTGGAATGCCTGCATCTTTGAGCATAGGAGAACCCCTCCGAGGGTTATGTTGGATAGGGCTATTCGTTAGGCGACTGAGATCATCGCCACTGCCTGGGCATCTTCTCCGGGGTTGGCTAGGGACATCTGGGATTCCCACTTCGCTGCCACAGCGCCCTGAGTGACCTTTGTCTCTTGAGAAACCCCACCCTCTGGCCATCTCAAGGTGAACTTTGACGGTAGTGCCTTGGTAGGAGAAGACATAGGAGGGACTAGATTTGTAATCCGAAATCATAATTTCAGACTAGTTGCAGCAGGCGAACGACGCACTTGTGACATGACTGCTATTGGAGCCGAGCTCAAGGCTGCATGGGAGGGAGTCACCTATGCGAAGAAGATCCTAGGAGCCAACTGCCTCATCCTAGAGGGAGACTCTACTATGGTGACCGAGTGGATTTATGATGTCGGGCGCCAGGGAGACGGCCACTCTATACTCAGGGACCTCCAGAGGCTGGTAGCGGGCTGCCATTCGATCCAGATTACCTATATGTTTCGGGAGGCGGACATGGCTGCAGACTGGGTCGTCTCCTTTGCTGCTCACCATTCAGGGGAGGTTCTATGGACTAAGCTCGATTCTGTTCCTTTTTCTTTATGTCGCCTTCTTTCTTTCGACGCTGAGGGTAGTGTTCATGCTGGGCTGACATGAAGTACCGTTGTACTTAAAAAAAAAAAAAAAACCCTCTCTCCATACTTTTTCACTAATCAATTAAGACTGTTCGTTTATTCAATCAACGATCGAGATTAAACGCGAGTTCTAGAGCGGGCTCGTGTATCATCTTATCGTTGCTTATGCTTCTTCGCGAGTCATTGTAAACGGAAATCCTTCAGGCTCCATCGAAATCCCCAGATCCCTGGCGAAGCCGAAGACACCCTACTCCAGAAAAGAGGAATCGAGAAATAGAAAAACCCAAGCCTTTTGATCTCCTTCTTCTCTTCGGGGGCACCGGAGCGAAGCCGAGATGGGGAAGAAGCATCAAAGCAAGGATCGGAGTGGGCAACCGAGTGCAGCGGTGCGAAATCCAAAGAGACCTCCACGCCTTTCAAGCGCTTGCCTTTCTACTACTTCTCGTAAGTTTCCATGCCCAAAAAACCTAGAGTTTCCCTATTTTCTCAATTTTAAAGCCACCCTTTGGTTTCCTCTCTTTTAATTTTAATGATCTGTAGGCTTACTTTTACGCCATTTGAGGACCCTGTGTGCACGGCCGATGGGAGCGTGTTTGATATAGCGTTAGGATTTCTGCAAAATATGCATTTTTTTGTTTATTTATATTGTTGGAGATATCAAATCTATTTTTCCATTAGAAAAAAAAAAGCAAGTTTGTGTTTGATTTGAATTGGGTGCAGGGATATACTCCCTTACATTAATAAATATGTTAAACATCCGGTCACCGGAGGTCCTCTCAAGCAAGAAGATCTCATTCTCCTCACGTTCCACAAAAATTCTAATGGGAAATTCAGGTTAATTTACCAATTTGGGAATGAACTGCAAGTTTGCTTCTTCGCCTTGTCAGTAACCGAAATCACATATTAGTAAATGCTATTTTGCAACTTTTGAGTGTTTTGTGATTCTGGTGTTTGGTTGATAGTGAGTTGAGAACTTTGGTTTCCTATTTGCTGTTCACAAATAGAGCAAGCTTGTCAGTTAATAAAACTTCTGTTAAAATTTGTAAATAGATGTATTTTTTAGATTACAAGTTTGTGTCTTATTCTGATCCTACACCAGTAATTGACTGGAAAAGAATATCAGGATTCTAGAGAGTTACCATTGGTGATGAGCATACTTTCTGGAAATTTTGGGCTCCAATTCTCTCCTTTTTTTCCTCCCATAAGTGGGAGGATTTGGAGAGAAAGGAATTATAATTTAATAATTTTTTTATAATACTTATTTTACCCTTAAATTAAAGAAGTACCAAATTAAAAGAACAAATATATCCTAAGGCCGTGGACCCAACTCGACCCGACCTGATTTTCTAGTGGGTTGGGTCTAAGTTTAAAATTATGATCCGAACAAGGATCCAGGTTGGATCGGGGTCCCTCATAACCCGGTCCGACCCGATCCATTTGCACCTCTACTCATAAGCATGCCCCTTTTATAATAAGGATATTTTAGTAAAAGTGTTAAAAAGGTATGCTTTCTCTTCTTTTCTTTCTAAACTCCCAGATAAGAGGAAGAAAAGTACTTTCTCTTCCTTCCTAAAACTTCCAAACAAGAGGAGAGAAAAGTCTATTCTATTCCTTTCTTTTCTTTTCCCTCCTCATTAAAGTTTTCCTTTGTTTTCTTTTCTCCCCAAAACTCCTAAACAGAGGGTTAGACTAAGGCCCCGTTTGGCAGAGCTTTTGGTGGGTCAGAAAGCACTTTTTGACCCTTCAAAAGTACTTTTAAATGGAATAGGGGTGTTTGGTAAAAAAATCGAGAAGTTGTTTTAGCTATGCTAGAAAGCTAAAACAGCCTTTTGGAAAAAGCTCAAAAATGGAGCTTTTTTAGAAAAGCACTTTTAGCATGCATTGGAAAGCTGTTTTGATTTATAATTTTTTTCTTTTCAAACGAAAATACTCATAATAAAATATTATAATTATAGAAAATATCCTTTTATAATATATAAAAATATTATATTAATAAAATATTAACATAATGATAATAATTATAATATTTTATATCTTTATTATTGTATTATACTATAATAATATTATATTACATTATATCATAATACATTAGTATGTTATGTTATATAATATCAAATTATGTTATATTATTATGCTATAGTATATAATATTATATTAATATATTATAATAATATTATATTATATTGCAGTAATATTATATTATATCATATATTTATGTATTAATATATATTATATTTTATTATGCTCTATTGTATGATACTATGCAATGTTTTTTATGGTTATTTTATTATACTAAAAGAACTTTCTCAGTTTGTTTATCAAACACATATTAAAGTTCCACAGTATTTTAGAAATATAGTTACCAAACAACAAATAGCTTTTTTATAAAAGTTCTACTTCAAAAAGCTCTACTTCAAAAGCTCTAATTTCGAAAGCTCTACCGTCAACAACTCTGCCAAATGGGGCTTAAAGCCTTTTAAAGGGCCTTTCATTTAGGGCCATCCAGTTGGTGGTTTACCACTCAATTACCGCGGACTTTATAGGTGAACAGCACTGAACATGATAAACTAAGAAACCTAATTAGTTTGTGAAATTTATTACTACTTCAAAATTATTTTTCATCAATTCCTAGAAAACACATATTAACTGCTGCTAATCTGTAACACTTTCTCAATTCAAGATATAGGCAGTTTGAAACAAAAGTTTACTTATTTGTCCCATTTGCTCTTCAGTCTTCATAAATTAAACAGGGTTAGCAAAAATTAATAGAAAATTGAGACATTTGTATTTTCAAGGCTGATTGGCTGCTGCCCTGGTAGGGAAATTGAATGGTTGGGCAGCTCCAATGTGATAGTGACCATAACATGACAGTTGGCTGAAGATTTTTTAGTTAAATCTGTTCCATCAGGAGGTCCCATCTTTAGACTTGGTATTGTTGATTTTTGCATTTAGAAATATCGAGATCCTCTCTTAGCTCATACTATATTTAAAGAGAACTTTCAAATGACTCTTGTCATTCAATGGTCTCTAAAGAAGAATGGAACTTATGAAAGGAGATTCTGGGGAAAAATACAAGTTGGGCTGGAATTGATGCTCTCAGAAAGAGTCCCAAAAAATGAAAAGAAGAAAGATTTCAGATTAAGTATATCAACTTTAATGACTTATCCATACGTGCATATTTAATTCCTAAGAAAATAAAATATGTTGAAACACTTCTTTCTAACTTGTGGCATGGCCTTTCAAAGTGCATCTCCTCGATGAGACCTCTTTACTTCTCCACATGATTTGCACATATCCCAAATCACAGCCACCCACACTTTTTCACTGTCATGCGCAATCACGTGCCCAATACTAGTCAGTTTTTTTAATTCAAAACAAAAACTATAGTGAGTACAAGTGAATGACTTCCCTCCAAGTTAATGAAAGTTCACCATCCAAAATTGCACACAATTCTGTCTTCTCTGAAACATCTCAGCTAGAAAAATGATGCTGCCTACCATTAGCAATAACTGTGTGTGGGGAATAATGTGATAGAAGATAATCAGTGATTCATTTTGGGGAATATTGGGGCTATAAATTCTTGTGGCTCAAGGAAAGCATCTAGGTGCCCTTAAAGAACCTACAGTCATGGAGATTCATTTAGTGGGTATGAGTTCTGTTAATGAATTTACAAATGAATTATATTCAAGGAAAAAGAAAAAGAAGATACTGTATAACCAGATTAAAGAATCTAGCACACATTTTGCTAGGACAAAAATGGTAGACAGAAATCTTGAATTAAAAATATATAATTGAGAAGAACTTGAACTTATGAATCAGAACCTTAGAGAAATATTTGGGTAATTGATTAGAATGATAAGTAGATAATAGAAATAGAGAAGATTGAGAGTGTAGGTAATGATATTAGAAAAAAGATAGTGCTTCAACTTTGAATAATTTTCTGAATATCTTGGACAACTTTCAGAATTTATTTAGCTAACAACTTCCTTGACCTGTTTAATAACACTAGAAAAAATACCTGTGATGATGATCATAGTAAATCCTATTTAACTAAAAATTCTTATATCTGATTTCACCCTAAATATGAAGGGTTTTGCCATTGGATATGGAGTGGGAGGGAGAAGCCCTAAATGACCCTTTATTCTAATTCTGAAGACTTATTATTAGAAATATTTGTTTCAATTATTCCTTCTTTATGAAACTAATCTTCCCATTTTCTTCTTTCAATTTTTCTCTTGGGTTTTTCCTATGATGACAACAATCTATTAATGTTCGCATTTGGATTTGTTTCCAATAAGTTTCATCATGAAGAAAATAAACAGGGATTATAGACATTTAAAAATTAAGGTCTCTCAAGTCATTACGTCATGACTCGGTTTATTTATTTCACAGCGGCATCTAATCTCAGTGCGAAGGTTTCATCCCTGAAGAGATAAGGCCATCATTCTTGCAAAAACAACTCAAATGATATATGTAAATCAAACTAGTTTCAGAGTTAAATCTCATGGTAGTTCTAAACTATACAATAAATATAATACCCAAACTTTATTTTAATTTAATTCAAGGTCGGAGGAACCGGTACTGGGCACCGTACTGGCTCTCCGACAGAACGAGTCGATACGGGCCGTATCTGGCCCGCATCGAGAGAGGAAAACGCCGGAGCCGAGGAAGGGGAAGAGAAAGAGAAAGAGAGAGAGAGAGCGGAGGAGGGAGAACGAGCGGTGGCAAAGAACGATTTGCCGATTTCACTTAAAAAATTTCAAATTTTTTAGCCGCGGCCGCATCCCCTGTTTCTTTAGGGGACGTGGCTGCGCCCACCCCACCCCCCCGGCCTGCGGACCTCCGTCAGCGTCCGCCGCCACTCGTTCTCCCTCCCTCCCCCGCTCTCTCTCTCTTTCTCTTCTCCTTCTCTAGCTTCGATAGTGAGCCGTTTTCAATAGGGGAACCATAGCGGTGAGACACCGGTACAGCTCGGAACGGGCGGAACCGGCCAGTTTGGCTCGGTTCCACATTCGTTGGTTTAATCCTTTTATGACATGGACCCCTTGGTAAACTGTTGTAGGTAGAAAAATCCACCCTCCTGTGTGGGCACCTGATGACTTCTTCATACAAGTTGATGTTGCATCAGAAGTGGTAATCATGAATTCATAAATTGCATCACAGTTCTTATGAGAGCTCCTTTTATGCATCCTAAACATTCCTTTTTTGTGCTGCTACAATTTTTTTCTTTTGATCTGGTTCTTTCCACAGGGTAACCTATCATCTGCATGGGTATGGATTTATGGGTGTTATTTTATGACTGTTAACATGATTTGGCTTTAACATCTCTTTTTTACTGCTTACTTTTATGGTTCAGGCTATTAAAGAACTAAACCAGAAAACGAAAAACTGGAAAGAGTTACTTACGGATGAGCCATTCACTAATTTTCTTTTCTTTCAACCTTCTTATAACCAGATCAATGATTAACAGTGTTCTCTGCTTGCCCCATGTAGAATCTAAATGCACTTGATAGCAAGGTTCTGTTGGAATTTGATCATGTTAAGAACAGATTTAAACTTGACAATGAAGGTGAGTATCTGAATTGGTGCTACGTTGATGGTTTTTGGAGCTTTGTTTTCATGAAATTTAGGCAGGTTTTTTCTTTTCTCATCCTTCTCTTGTTAGATTTGTGGAGAATGAAAGAAGATCCACTCTATTATATAAATGTAACTGGGGATATCAGGTAAATGCTGCAGGAGCTTGGGACTGAGAAAGGAAAGCTAGCTGCACTTCATGGTGGAGGTGATGTCAAAGCACAAATGAAAGAGCAGCGGCACTTGCTGCCATTTTAGCTGCAAGATGTCGTGTCAAAGAGAACTCCAAGTCTAGTTTAAATGGAGAGTCTAAATCCACTCAGGCATTCAGTATTGTAGATGCAGCATCCGCTTCAGTTCATGGAAGAAGTGCAGCAGCAGCCAAAGCATCATCTAGTGATAAGACTGCAGCTTGGGTTGTGCTACACATTGCAGGTGAACAAACCCCAGTAAATGCAAAACTTGTATGTTTGTATCCCTGTTTTCCTTTTTTTCTTTCTTTCTTTTTTACAGCATCTCTATCTGAAGCTCCATTGCATCCACGTACTTTTTTTACCATAAAAAATTAGAAGAGTTGGAAATTTTTCAGGTACTGCTTCACGTTCTTTCACATCTGCTGCATTTGATGCTGTGACGAAAAATGAATTCGAATATGTTAAAATTGAAAAGAAGCCACAAAAGAGAGGATATGTTCAATGGCATACAACCATGGAGACTTGAATCTAGAGCTGCATTGTGTTATAACTCCACGGATGTGTGAAAACTTCATCATACTATATGCAAATGGTTATTATGATGGCATCGCTTTTCATAGAAACATTAGGTATGATTTGGTGACTTACAATTTTTCTCTTCCACTTTCTTGTATTATATGCAAAAATAAGGCTAAATGTTCATGGTCTGTACAAACTTCATGATTTAGGGTGGGGACCCCACTGGCACTGGGAAAGGGCAATCCATTTTTGGTAAGCCTTCAAGGATGAGCTAAATTCAAAACTGCTGCACTCAGGTTGGGGTGTTGTCAGCATGGCAAACAGTGGACCCCATACCAATGGTTCCCAGTTTTTTATTGTGCACAAGTCTGCAAACATCTGAATTTTAAACATACAGTATTTGGTATGGTTGTCGTTGTTTTGACAACTCTTGCAGCAATGGAGAAGGTTCCTGTTGATGATGATGACTGGCCTTTGGTGAGCAAAATTCTTCAACCTTTTTATTTTTCTGTCTTCATTTATATTCTCTCTGAAGATTATTCAAAATCTGTATAATTTGTTTGTCAGTTGACTATTATTTTTCACTACATATGCATCTGTTAGGGGCATGGTATGCCATATCAGCCCAAACTGGACATTACGGAGTGTACTGTACAGGTTCGGTACCGGTATCTGGTATGGATGGCGTGCCAACACTCGGTACGAAAAAAAAAATCTGTATCGTACCGTACCGATACTGTGCTAGTGTGGCACCGATACCGAGATGGCAAACCTTGGTCAGGGGTGCAACACCCTCGACCCATTCTCAGAATTGCATATGCATCATCGTTATCTAAGACCTGAATTTATTAAATATTTGTGACTTTCACTGCAAGATGCCAGAAAGGGGACTTATAGAGTATCGGTTTTCAACTTCAATATTATGTGCTCTATATACGGATGTTTACTTCCTAGACATTGGCCATATTATCTTTCATAACTTATGATGTCAGAGACTGGTAATTTGCACCAAATTGAGAAATGTTGTAGATGTGCCTTTTCTAGAGTATTTGTTGTCAATAATCATGCAAAACATAACATAGTATGAAGGTATTTTGGGGATTTTGGATGACTATAATGGATTAAACATCTTTCGATTACGTTGGAATTTGACTGTGATGGCTCCCTACCACTGACAATTAGATGCTATTGCCGAAAAAAAAAGAATGACAGGTCAGAAATTTATAGGACAGTGGTTTTGCACATGTTGTGCTCTTGTGCTTCTTAGAAGCTACTAGCTGCAATAGGATGCAAGTAGTTGCACATTTGTTAAAATTTAAGGCATGTACATTCATTCCCACAATAAACTTCACCAAACCATTGGTTCAACTTTTGATTTGCTGTTCACTGACTTTGGGAGGAATTCTCCATTAGCATGAGTTACATAACCTTCTAAAATAATTTATCCCAAGTTCTATCTAGGTCTTTCTTCCCCTCTTTTTAACCCTATTTTCCAAGTCAAGTAAGCTAATGATTTTATATGCAAATGAGAATAATTTTTTATGATGTAATTGCTTTTGCCTTTTCATGCTATTGAATTGACATCGTAATTTTATATCTTTATCACAAAAAAGATCATTTCCTAATGCTGTTAGACTTTTTGCAGCCTGTTAAAGTGCTCAAGCAATCTGTAGATGTGAAATTGACTTGCAGTTTATGCTTTTTTTCCCTTTGTCTCTCTTATCTTATCATATCCTCCTAGATTAAACAAGTCCGAATTAGCATGAGTCCTGTGGAATTATATGGATTATGCCTTTTTTTCTCAAGTCTCAGCCTGTTGTTGTTTTTTTTGGATATCCTTGTTCTGATCCAGGAGGAGATAAAAATAACAAATTCCACAGTTTTCGTGAATCCTTGCACTGAACCAGATGAAGAGAAGGAGAAGGAAGAAGAGGAGAAGGAAGCTGCTGCTGCTGATATGGTAATTTTCATTAGTCTCCTATCTTTTTGAGGAATAAAGTTAATTTACTGCTTTAAATCTGCGATATAAAAGATTGATGATTTGGCGGGTTAAATTGTAAACTTTTCAGGATAAGGTAGGTGCGTGGTTTAGCAACCCAGGCACTCTGATTTTGTTGGGTGGTGGAGTGGGCAAATACCTGAAAGCAAGGACTGGTGAAACTGACAGCACAGCTGGAAATGGCGTGGGAATAGATGACTCAAGCAAGAAGAGAAAAGTAGAAGTCAAAAGTGTAGAATACAATAATTTCTCTGGCCGGTAAGAAGATGTCATGTATTATGAGCATGAAAATATTAGATATTGTCTCTGGTGGTTATACTCATGATCTGCCATACAGCCTTGTACCGCCTGGTATGGGCCATACCGTACCACCAGAAAACCAGTACGAAATGCAGTTGGTACAGTACCATACTGCTCGGTACGGAGCATGCCGTATTGCCCGGTACGGGGTGTACCGTACCCCAGAAAACCTGTACGAAACACACCTTCCAATTGGTACGGCTATATACTGCCCGTACTAAGATGTACCGCCCTTTTTCAAGGCATACCAAGGTGTGTACCGGTCCGTACAAAAGCGTACCGAGATAGAAATTGAGAAAAATAGCTGGAGAGCTATTTCAGCAAAGGTGTATCGTACCGAACTAATAAGATACCGATACGGTATCGGTACCCAGTACTAAGATTACGGATCTTGGTTCTACTGCTGCAAGGATAACCTTTTTTGCTTTCTGGTAGAGTTGGCAGAGATGCTTCGTCATGTGACCTTGCTGGTGGTGATGGATTTATGCTGCAGGTGGTCTGAGCCATTTCACAGTGGGGCATGGTGCATGAGGTCTGTCGTAATTCTGCTGGTTTTATCATTGGAAATGGTACTGTTATTTGCTTTTTTGTTTCCAGTCTTCGAACTACTCACTTTTTTTTAACATGCCCAGGTTGGCTATGCCAAGAATTAGGTGACTATGATTGTGCGCGCGGGGATAGAGTTGGGAGTTATCAGGGTTTCATTGGAAAGGTGTTCGTTGTTCAGATAGACCTTCAGCATCTTTCAGGCTAATCTTTATGTTGTAATACTTTCTTCATCTGTAACATTTATAGTTGGAAGACTTCAATAGGACTGGCACTGTCTTTTAGTGGCTGATCCTTCTATTTACTTTTCAACTTACAGCAAGAAATTAACTTTTGGATGTGCTCTCAAAATGAAAAGCATTGATATAGTGATCTTTCTATACTACAATTGTTGCTTTCACTTTTCTAATTTATTACTTTCATATGAGTATTGATAACAGATCTTTCTACGCCCGGCTGTTGATTTTAGTTTAATTTGTTACTTCCATATCAATTCTTCTGGGCATTTACGTTCACGATGATGTTTCAAAATGTGAAACAGGAGCGATGCAATACTGAATACTCAGTAAATGAATCGATTATTAATATGTTGACTATAGCACCAATATGACTGATTATTATGACTTTGGAATTTTATATAAAATGTGGTTGCGCTTATTCTCGGCTGAGGAAGTTTACTGAGGGAAGAAAATGTTTTTCTTTACCCTTTTGGTAGTTGTAAATTGATTTTGGTTTAAGACAAATGATGCCAGCCTCTATTTTAAAAAATCTATGCAATTCACATTATAGGGCATATTTGGTTGGTGGAGTTGGACTTTGGAAGGTGACTTAATTTCAGCTATTTGGTTGGAAAGAGTCGTATTTTCATTTTGATTTCTGAAAAAAATAGGAATATTTTAATCTTCCAAAATTCAATCTCTAATTTTTTCTAGTATTCAAATTTTATTTCGATTTTAATTCCGCTCACAATCTAGATACAGGAGATATGGCTAATTCTGATTTTTTTTTTTAATTTCAATTTTGATTATGAATCAAATGCATCCTATCATTTTAGGCGGCGGTAAATGTGGTCTAAAAAATCCGGAGCTTTTGGATGTCTGAGGTCCCCTCCACTGCTGCTGCCTGTGGGTCTTATCCCAACTAGTTTTCACTAAATGTAGGAGATGATAGCATTGTAGGTGGAAATAATTTGAAGACACTGTAACTTTGCCTTCCTTCTACTGGCTTATCAAATTACTTAAGCATCCAATCCAATCCATGTACAGTTTGATGTCATAATTCTTTTTTTATGCTGATTCCCTTTTCCTCCCAGGACAGTTGTCTCACTTAAATCATTGATATTGTAATGCCACAGCGTTCTCCCACTTACTCTTGGCATGAATCCCTTTTCTCATCCTACCGTGTCCATTTTCCACCATTTGTCCTCAACGAAGACCATTCGACAGCACCCGGCCTTCTTTTATTCCTGCGGGGCCCGTGGTGCTCACTCGTAACTTTAGTACTTCCACTAAACTTGAGAAGCCCCCGCATGCCCCCAGCTGCGCATTGATTCTTTGTGGGAGTCACCTGAGAATGAAATTGGATCGGATAATATTCATTCTAATCTATTTTTATATTCAAATATATTTAAATATAAATAAAAATTTAAGCATCCGACGAATATTTGTATTTATATCTGTCAAGAAAAATAGATATGAATATACATACTTGATATTGATAAAAATTGAAATATCTGACTAATATCCATATTTTTATCTATATCTATCAAAAAAAAAGATACATATGGATATAGATAGACAACTATTTTATCCATATCCAAAAATTTGATTCTATTTGTAACCCTATTTAATCTTATATGATATTCATGAACTTTTAAGAAAAATAAATGAATATATTAATATGCTATTAATTTGATTTATCATTCACTTAATGATAGTTATAAAATTTAATTATCTGACTTATATCTATATTTATTTTCATAGTATTTAATTTGCATCGATATTTGTTTAAAATAAATATGGATATGAATTTTTGTATCCGACTAATATCCGTATCATATTTGTATTCATCAAATAAAATAAGTAAAAATATACTGATATCTCGATCCGATTTCAACCCTAAAATCACTCACTTCTACTGTTCCATATCATTCAAGTGTTAAGTCTTATTTTCAGTTGCTATCACCTCGTCATATCCCGTGTGGATGAAAGTTGCTAAGACCTCCCATTTTGAATCTTCTTCTCTTGGACAAAGAAATCTAATTCAAAGGTGTGATTCAAGATTAAAGGTGTGAGATTCCAGAGAGATATTCTCTTGGCAGTGCCTTCTAGCCTTTGTACCTTTTGATTGAGCCCATAGTTGTCAATTCTGAACCAGACGTTGACCAGGCCAAAGAATTGGATCACTGGTCCTGAAGTCAAACCGGTTGGACCACATATGCAATATCAATTGTTCGGTTTTCGGAGTTTGGACATCTTTCTCATGCTCATCATTATCATCATTTGGGTCCATTAAAACACCAAGTAGATAGGAAATGGAAACCACCAATATGAACTCTTTCCGATAGATGCACATAATTATAGGTCACTGAGAGAGACCAAAAATTGAAAGGGAGACAGAAAAGGAAAAAGCAAATGAATTTCAAGAATAGAGTACGCAATCTGCTTCCACTAACTTTAATTGGAGAGAACTAAGTAGATGGCTATTTGCACAACATTCGCATTGGTGTTACTACAAAACAATGGGAAGGGGATTCTAGTACTCATCTAATTTATTAACATAATGAATTTTCAAGTAGTGTAGCTAGGACTTAAACTCAGGTTACTGGTAGCATCCATTATTACAGTCTGGTTCCATTAGATAGCTTTCTATATGTGGAAATAAAGAAAAGGTATACTTAAAAAAATTGAGTGAGAACTACCAGTCTAAAGCCACATCTGTGATAGTTGTTGTCTTGTTGTGGAGTTGCAAGTTACAAACTTACAATCTTAAAACATTTATAGCTATTGTTGTCTGGCTTCCGTTGTAGGCACATAGTGAATGCTTTTACTCTTAGGACTCGTTTGATTTGCAGAAAGAGATAGAAAAATTTGATCAATGAAAAAATAGAGAAATAACTCATGTATGATTAGAGTTTTCGAAAAAGAGAAATATAAAAGTAGCTTTTCTATAAGAATAAAATTTTTATATTTTTTGGAAAAGAAAAGCTCTTGTGGAATATAGAAATGTCCAATTCTTATCGACGGGAAATTAAGGTAAGTTTTTCTCAAAGATACCATTAAACTTTTACATAGAATGTGACAAGATCTTTCTGTTTATCGAGAGCATAACGGATATTTTATATAACCTGTTGCTAGAAATTGGACCCGGGGGCTGCCGCGAACCGAGAGGGGAGGAGCTCCGCTGCCGGGACAGTAGGTGGCGGTGCGTCGACTGGTGGCGTCCTCCTGGAGAATCCTGCAAGAAAGCCGGTGGCCGGGCTTTCCGGCGCCGGCCCTCCGAAGTTTAAGTCAGAGGGGGCTAATATGTGTGGAGTAAAGGAGGAGAATGTTTTGCTTTTTTGTGTCTCTGTTTGAGTGTCCTGTTTTCCTTTCCCCCCAGGTTCTCTTTTATAGGAAGATATTATGTTACTTGGGAGGTGACAGGGGAATTTGTCTTCTTTTGTGATAATTGGGCACGATCACGCTCATTAATGGCGTTGTGGAGAATAAGGCCGGATCAGGCCGGAGTCAGGGAGTTGTCACGGTTGATCGGACCCGTTGGGGTGGTTGAACCGCCGGCCGTGGTGGGCCTGAGGTTCGTAGATGGCAAGTGCATTGATTGCTGAGTGAACCGGTGGTCAGGAAGAGCCATACGCTTTGATGGTTCAGTGATCCGGAGATCATCTTGAGCCGTGTTCATTTAATGACCGAGTGCATCGGAGGCCTGAGGGGGTCTCATGCATTAATGATAGGGCGTGCCGAATGCCTGCAGAGATCACGTGCCTTGATGACTTAGAGATGGTGGCAGATTGCAGTGGAGTCATGTATTTAGTTGTCAGATCCTTTAGAGGATTAGGTGGAGATTGGATATTTGGCTAAGGCACGGGCCCGGCACGGGTGCCGAGCCGAGCCGGTTGCTTAGCGGAGTCACCTGTGGCGGGGTTGCTTCTCTTGGTCGGCGCTCCTTGGTTGAGCGCCTCTCTGGTCGGCGCTTTCTAGTCGAGCGCCCCTCTGGTCGGCGCTCTTTGGTAGAGCGCCCCTCTGGTCGGCGCTCTTTGGTCGAGCGCCTCTCTGGTCGGCGCTCTTTGGTCGAGCGCCTCCGAGGAGGCATGACTTGGGTTTTCTCCCCAACACTACCCCCCGACTTCCGAGTTCCAGCTGGTTACCAGCTTGAGTGCGAGAAGTAGTTTTAGTTGGGTCATCATGAGTTGTGGGAATTTTAAATTATCGCGCGTTTCGAATTATCAGGCGCTTCGAGGTGCCTCTAATGGGCAGCGTCTCTTCTTTTCCGAAAATGCCTCATTATTGGGACGCCTTCTCCGAAGCGTCCTCGCGTCGTGGGCTCATGATGGGGCCGCATGATCCGACGGGGCGCTTCTGTGTTCGAAGCGTCAGCCCGAGTTAAGTGTGGCGCTCCGTCTTTTGGGCCGACACGCGTCGTAATCCGAACGGGGTACAGCATTTTTCTCGCTGATCTGGGCCGTTGGAGGGATCTATGTAAACCCTCACCTGGCCTCCTGTTCCTTTCTTATTGTCTCCTTCCTCCAGCTTTTTTCAGTCCAAAGTTTCCTTTCTCCGGCATCCTTTACAGGTCCCTTTTCCTCTCGAACTTTTTCTCTTCCTTCCTCCTAATGGGTCCCAGTCCGAATGAAGTCGAGTCCACCATGGGTGTACTGGAGGTCGAAATGACCGAGGAATGGTTTTTTCCTCTACAAGGGTTCCGTTTGGAGCCCGCCAGGCGGGGGGATCGGGTAACCAATCCTCCGGTAGGCCGGATCGGAGTGTACCTGGAGGCACTCTGGGCCGGCCTACGATTTCCTCTTCACGGGTTCGTGAACGAGTTGCTGACGGAATACCAGTTGGTTCCGGCGCAGCTCGCTCCGAATGCCTGGAGGACAGTGGTCGGTTTCCTGTCGCTATGTTTAGCGTACGGGATTCCGACTTCTGTCAACATTTTCCGGCGACTTTTTGTGTTGAAGTCGAATCCGGGAGACGGAGAGTGGCTCTACATTGCCCTTCGGGCGGGCCGGCCACTCTTCCAGGGTGCTCCTTCGTCCATTCATGACTGGAAGAAGAAGTTCTTCTTTCTAGGTTCTGAACGGACATGGGGGTTTGACCCTAGGTGGGGGCCGACCCAACTCAGGTCCGTCAACAAAGTCCCCAAGCTTTCTCCGCGCGAGCAGGGGATCATCGACACCATCCGCAGTCTCGGGGACGGTATTTTACTAAGCGGCCTCATAAGTGAGGACGCTCTAGTGAACGTTGGCCTGAGCTCGGCGCGTCCTCAGGGTAAGGGTAACAGTAGGGTGTCTTTTTCATTTTGTTACAGTTTTGAACTCTAATCCTGCTCGTCCTTGCAGATATCGCAAAGATGGTGACCAAGAGCGAGGTTTTATACGCCCGGTTCCAAAAGAGGGCGGCCGAGCTCTCGGGAGAGTCAACCGAGTCGAGGAAAAAGGCGAAGGTCTCGGCGACCGCAGCGGTCAAGACGGGCGCTCCTCGCCCTGCGCACTCCGAAGCTGGTCGGAGGGAGGGCGCGGGCTCTAGTGGAGCTACGGTGGCGCTCCCGTGCCCGACGCCAATTTCACAGATTCCTGGTCGGCAGGAAGCCCCAATCGCCGACCAGGGAGAAAGTTCAGCGAGTTTGGCGCTCGCGCGCCCTGCTCCAGTTTTGCGGCAGTCAGATCGGCCGCCTGTCCGACCCCAGTCCTCCAGTTCCGAGCCGGGGAGCAGCCAAGGAGCTGTGGGGCCGGCTCCGCCTGGGCCAGCCGAGGTCGGCCTTCCGGGCTCGTCGGGCTCACGGGAGCGGGTGCCTTACGCTCCCGTCTGGTCGGTCTTCGAGGGCAATTCGGCCCTTGATAATCCCCAAGTAGCGCGCGAAGTATTCCGGGTCGCGCTGCTCCCGGCCGACCAGACCAAAATTCGGTCCATGAACTACGGCGCCTTCATGGACTCCACTCTTTGCTCTGCCGTCCGGGTAAGTTAGTCTTCCTATTTGTACAGTTATGCAAGTTTTATTTTTAATTTCTCACGTTTTTCACGTCTCTTTTTTACAGCATCTGCACGAGACGGAGACGCTGATGCACATCGTGCAAGACTACCGGGAGCGAGCTCGGAGGCATTAGCGGGGGCACGAGGAGGCCGAGGCAAGGTGCCTGGCGTCCGAGGCCGAGCGCCAGGCGCTCCAAGCAAGGGTGGGAGTGGCCGAGGACGAGGTTCAAGCTCTGACCGCCGAGCTCGAAGAGGAGAAGGGCGCGCACACGTTGGCGAGATCTGAAGTGCGCGCCGTGGAGGCTCGTTTGGCCGAGGCCGAGCTGGCGCTGGCCACCCGCGAGCAAGAGGTGGGGAACGCCCGCCTCAAAACCTTAGAGCTCCAGCGGGAAATAAAAAACCTCGAGCGGAAAGCCGCGTACCACGAGGCTCGGGAGCAAGAGGCTCGGGAGCAGGCCCAAGACGCGGTTAGGCTCTTCCGCGAGTCGGAGGAGTTCCGTGACCTTCTGGAAGAGGAAGGCGTGAACGGGCTGATCCAAGGCTTCAAGGACTTCCGCAACCAACTGCGGCGGCTCCTTCCGGACTTTGACCTGAACCTGCTTAAACCGAGAGCAGGGGTCGAAAGGTCGGAGGCGGAGGCAGAAGTTCCGGGGGCCGACCAGGAAGGTCCGGCCGAGGCGGCCGAGGCTGTCCCCGAGGTCACCGAGATGGCTTCCGAGGCTGTTCCTGGTACTGCCGAGGCTGCCGAGGAAGAGGCCTTGATCGCGGAGCCGGCCATTCCTGAAGTCGCCGAGCCCGAGCCTTAGTATAGTTTTTTTTTTTTTGTAAGTCGGGATGGCCTCTATACTTGTTAAGGCCGAGCCCGAGCTTTGTACTTAGCCTACGGGCTTTTTTGAAATGAATATACATATTTGTTATAACTTGCAGCTTGACTTGTGCTTTGATTTGATTTTCGGTTGACTTAGATCTCTTTCATTTGGATCCACTTTTAGGCTCCAAGGAATTGGGCTCTACGGCCCCAACTTCGTCCGCCACATAGTTGGACTTGCGTTTAGGCTCGGCATAGTCGAGCTTAGGTCCTAAGACCAGTAATATAGCGATGCTTATGTCTAGGACGTGCTTGGGCTCGGGGGGTCTTTTCGAGCTTAGCTCAGAATTCGACCGAGCCCTAGGACTAGGGTCACTAGACTTAAAATTCTTTAGCGAACTTTGAGCCCGGACCTCGGGTTGTCGAGGCGGATGATCGGATTTTTTTTTTTTCGACAAACGGGTTGAACGCCCGTCAGCTCGAGATGGGAATTCATCGAGCTGACGGTATAAACTAAGCTTGCTATTGGACGATGCACGTAGGAGGGGCGAGGCCGAGCAATGATTGGCCCGACCAGGTACCTCGACGCCAGTCGGGGGTTCATTTAGGTAATTAATTAACCAAGAATGAAAATAAATGAGATAATGTAAAGACATTAATTGAATGGGTACCTGGTACCGTGAGCGTTCTTATGCCGAGGCTATGAACTTCGCCTGGCGACTGAAGACGCTCTTCTGCTCAAGGTCCGTTCTTTGGGGACGCCGGTAAGATAGAAGAATCCGAGAATGAAAATAAATGAGATAATGTAAAGACAGTGATTGAATGGGTACCTGGTACCCGTGAGCGTTCTTATGCCGGGGCTATGAACTTCGCCTGGCGACTGAAGACGCTCTTCTGCTCGGGGTCCGTTCTTTGGAGATGCCGGCAAGATCGAAGAATCCAGTTTGTTGTCAATCACTGACTTTTCGTTGATCACGAACAGGAGATTGAGTCGAGCTCTGTGATCGATGGAGAACGAGCCGGGCTCGTTGGTTGATGGAGTCCGCATCTCGAAGTATCGGGGCATCCCGACCGTGGTCGGGGTAGGAGAACGAGCCGAGCTCGTTGGCCGGTGGAGACCGCATCCCGAAGTATCGGGGCATCCCGACCGTGGTTGGGGTAGGAGAACGAGCCGAGCTCGTTGGCCGATGGAGAACGAGCCGAGCTCGTTGGTCGATGAAGACCGCATCCCCAAGTATCGGGGCATCCCGACCGTGGTCGGGGTAGGAGAACGAGCCGAGCTCCTTGGCCGATGGAGAATGAGCCGAGCTCGTTGGTCGGTGGAGACCGCATCACGAACTCACGAACATCTTCAGGGAGTCCACGTAGGTACTCCATCATCCCGAAATATCGGGGCATCCCGACCGTGGTCAGGATAGGAGAACGAGCCGAGCTCGTTGGCCGATGGAGAACGAGCCGAGCTCGTTGGCCGATGGAGAACGAGCCTGGTACCATGAGACAATTTAGGAGAATTGGTGAGTTCGAACGAGTGCACAAGCCGTCATAAAATGAAATTTATGGTTAAATAGTAGGGGACCCCTCGGGGTTCTACTGGTAGTACACGCGGAGATTTTCGAAACTCCAGCTTCGTGGAATGGGAGTCCCATCTAGAGACTCTAGCTTGTAAGTTCCGGGCCGGCGGATGTGTGTGACTCGGTAAGGTCCTTCCCAATTTGGAGCCAGTTTTCCTTGCTCAGTCGGTCGGGAGGCCTCAGCTCTTCTGAGAACAAGGTCTCCTGCTTTGAAGGATTTGACTTTGACCCTGGCGTTGTAGTACTGTGCTGTCTTTTGCTGGTACCTCGCCATGCGAACTCGGGCGGCCTCCCTTGTTTCCTCAATCAGGTCAAGGTTGTTCCTGAGCTGTGAGGAGTTGGAGCTGGCATCATGGAGTTCTACCCTCGGAGAAGGGAGTCCAATCTCCAACGGGATGACAGCTTCCGTTCCATACGTTAGATTGAAGGGAGTCTCGCCGGTGGGGACACGGAATGTAGTCCGGTAAGCCCACAGGACATTGCATAGGTCTTCGACCCACTGTCCTTTAGATTTGTCGAGCCTGGCTTTGAGCCCCTGCAAAATATTACGATTTGTTACCTCGGTTTCTCCGTTCGTCTGAGGGTGCGCGACCGAGGTGAAGCGGTGGTCGATGCCGAGCTCGGAGCAGAATTCTCTAAAGCGAAGGTTGTCGAACTGGCGGCCATTGTCTGATATGAGGATGCGGGGGAGCCCAAATCTGCAAATTATTGACTTCCAGACAAAATTCTGCATCTTCTGCTCGGTGATCTGGGCGAGTGGCTCGGCTTCCACCCACTTGATAAAATAGTCGATGGAGACGACCAGGAATTTCCTTTGCCCGGTAGCCAGAGGGAATGGTCCCAGAATGTCAATTCCCCACTGGGCAAAAGGCCAAGGGGAGCTGATAGAAGTTAACGGAACCGAGGGTCGGCGTTGAATATTGGCGTTTCTCTGGCATCGGTCACATCTTCGGACGAAGTCCACAGCATCCCTCTGGAGTGTTGGCCAGTAGTACCCTTGGCGCAAAATCTTATGGGCCAATGCTCGTTCTTCCAGATGATTTCCACAAATTTCTTCATGGACTTCACGCATTGCATAGTCAGCCTCTGTCGGGCGGAGACATCTGAGGAGGGGAGAGGTGAAAGATCTCCGATAAAGCTTTTCCTCATGCAGTATGTACCAGGTGGCGGAACGCTTTACTCGGCGAGCCGCACGTTCCTCACTGGGGAGGACTTCGTCTTGCAGATAGTCGATGAGCTCGTCCATCCAGCTTGGCTCGAACTCAATGCAAAGGGCCTGCTCGGGCTCCTCCGTACTGGGCTTTTGGAGATACTCCAGTGCCGCCGTTTTGGGGAGCTCGCTCATGCGAGAGGATGCCAGCTTTGATAGCTGGTTAGCCCTAAGATTCTCCGACCTGGCAACATGTTGGATGCGGGAAGAATTCAAGGTCGAGGCGAGATCCCGTACCTTCTGAAGATATTTCTGCATTGTGGGGTCTCTGGCTTCGAAGTCACCCAGGATTTGGTTGACGACGAGCTGAGAATCACTGAAGGCCTTCAGGTCCTTCACCTCTAGCTCTCTGGCTAGCTTGAGCCCGGCGACGAGTGCTTCGTACTCCGCCATGTTGTTGGAAGCAGGAAACTCGAGGCGCAGGGCCTGCTCAGCGACCACCCCCTCCGGGCTAGTGAGGATGAGACCTGCTCCGCTACCCCCCGAGTTTGAAGAGCCATCGACATGCAAAGTCCATGCCAAACTTGGGGTCTGCTCCGTTGGTGTAGGCTCAGGTTCAGGCTCGACCTCGTCCGGTATGGTGCACTCGACTATGAAGTCGGCGAGTGCTTGCGCTTTGATCGCCGGTCTGGGTCGGTACTCGAGGTCAAATTTTCCGAGCTCGATGGCCCATTTAGTAATCCGGCCTGTGCGGTCTGATCTTTGCAGGATCTGCTTTACTGGCTGGTCGGTCAACACGGCCATTGTGTGGGCTTGGAAATAAGGCCGGAACCTCCGAGCTGAAATGACCAAGGCATAAGCAGTCTTTTCCAGCTTGGAGTATCGGGTCTCAGTATTCTTCAAGACCCGGCTGGTGTAATATACTGGTTTTTGGAGCTTGCCCTCCTCTCGGACCAGGACCGAGCTTACTGCTACAGGGGAAACAACTAAATACAGGTAGAGGAGTTCACCCTGTTGAGGCTTTGTGAGCAGGGGAGGGGAGGCCAGAAGGTGCTTGAGCTCTTCAAAAGACTGCTGGCACTCGTTCGACCATAGGAAGTTTTTCGGCTTCTTAAGAGCCGCAAAGAATGGAAGGCAGCGCTTGGCTGAGCGGGAGATGAATCTCCCGAGGGCTGCAACTCGGCCCGTAAGCCGTTGTACCTCCTTGACTGTCCTCGGAGGCGTCATCTCCTGGAGTGCTCGGATCTTTTCAGGATTGGCCTCGATTCCCCGTTGTGTAATAATAAAACCAAGGAATTTGCCGGAGGTGACTCCGAATGCGCATTTGGCTGGGTTGAGCTTCATTTGGTACCTTCGGAGTGTGGAGAATGCTTCATCAAGGTCGGCCACATGGTCTTGCGCCACCTTGCTTTTCACCAGCATATCATCAACATAGACCTCCATGTTTCGGCCTATTTGGTCTTTAAAGATCCGGCTGACCAGCCTCTGGTAAGTTGCCCCGGCATTCTTTAAGCCGAATGGCATTACTTTGTAGCAGTAGGTACCCCCCGTCGGTGATGAAGGCCGTTTTTTCTTCATCTTCTGACGCCATGCGGATCTGGTTGTATCCGGAGAAGGCGTCCATGAATGCTAACAGCTCGTGCCCCGAGGTGGAGTCCACGAGCTGGTCAATGCTGGGGAGTGGGAAACTGTCCTTTGGGCAGGCTTTATTCAGGTCGGTGTAGTCCACGCACATGCGCCATTTCTCGCTGGCTTTTTTGACGAGGACCACATTGGCGAGCCACTCCGGGTAGGATATCTCCCGGATAAAGCCAGCCTCAAGGAGTTTGTCGACCTCTTCAGCTGCTGCTCGTTGTCGTTCCGGGGGCGGCGCCTCGCTTCTTTTGCCGCACGGGCTTGCAGGTTGGCTTTACTTGGAGCCGGTGGACCATGATCTCTGAATCTATCCCGGGCATATCGCGGGCGACCATGCGAAGACGTCCATGTTGTCTCGCAAGAAGTTGACGAGGCGGTCCCTTTCGCACTTGTTGAGGCCAGAGCCGACCTGCACGGTTAGCTCGGAAAAGTTTTCGCGCAAAGAAACTTGGATTAGTAGCTCACCAGGCTCTACCCGTTTTTTCTGAGGGCTGACTCGTGCCTCCAGAGTTTTAGCTGAAGGCTGGTCGGTTGCTGGGATGGGCACCTCAGCTGGTCGCTTCGCTTCATTGGTCGCCATGTAGCATCGTCTTGCTACCGTCTGGTCCCCACGAACTTCGCCGACTCCTTGGCTGGTGGGGAATTGCATGAGCAGGTGGCGAGTCGAGACCACTGCTCGGAGGGCGTTGAGACCTGGTCTTCCGAGGATGGCATTGTAGGCCGAGGACAGGCGTATCACAAGGAAGCTCATCCTCACGGTACTTTTACGGGGGGCGAGCCCGACCGTGACCAGGAGGTCGACCTCGCCCTCTACTGGGACTGAATCCCCAGTAAATCTGAGCAACGGAGCATTCATCCTCCGTAGTTGCTCTTCTGTCATCCCCATTTTACAATAGGCATCAAAATACAAAACATTCGCCGAGCTTCCATTATCGATTAAGATGCGTTTTACATCAAATCTATTTATAATCATGGAGATGACCACAGCATCATCGTGGGGAGTTTCAACTCCCTCCAGATCATCGTCTGAGAAAGAGATGGCTTCCGAGGCGCGTAGGCGCTTCGAGGAGGTTCCTTCCCCTGAAGCTTCTCCAACCGAGGCCCCGCCTCGGATGGTGTTGATGGTGCCGGCGATGGGCCTGTTGGCATTTGAACCTTCAGGCTGTGCGGCTCCCTCGGCTGGCTTCTTTTCTTCACGCCGGCCTCGCACGAATCGATCGAGCACCCCTCGGCGGATATGAGCGCTTCGATTTCGTTTCGGAGCTGATAGCAGTCCTCAGTATCATGGCGTGATCCCGATGGAAACGGCAGTACTTCCGAGGATCACGCCGAGCTCCGGAATCTCGTTTCGGAGGGTGGGAGCCGGATGTAATCCTGACCCTCAATCTCCATAAGGATTTCGGCCCGAGGAGCGGTGAGGAGAGTATAGTTTTCATACCTCCCTTCGGGTGCACGGGCCCGTGGTGGAAACCTCGGGCGGAGTGATGACCTCTGCTGAGGCAGTCCCCGTAGTCGGGGTGGACTCTTCAGGCGGGGTGGATTTTTGGCTCGGCGCGGGGACGGGCTTCTGGGCTGGCCACGCTCCTCGCGGCGTCTTTTCTGTTTCTTGGGGGTCTGCTCAGCCCCGCTCCGCCTAACAGCCACGGCTTCCTCAGCCTTGGCGTACTTCCGCGCCCCGAACAAGCATTTCAGTGAGGTCCGTAGGGAAATTCTTCTCGATAGAGAAGAGGAACCTGTAGACCGGGCTCCAGTCTTCAGTGCCGACATGGCGATTGACTGGTCCAGCTCCCGGACTTCCCATGTTGCGGCAGTAAACCGATCCAAGTACTCCCTGAGGGACTCTCCCTCCTTTTGTTTGATGTCAAGGAGGGAGTCCGATGTCCGCCGCTGGGGCTGGCTAGCGGCAAAATTACTGGCAAACTGCCTGCCGAGCTGCTCAAAGGAGGAAACAGTACTCGGCTTCAGCCCGGTAAACCAAAGCCAGGCTGGTCCTCGGAGCGTTGCTGGAAAAGTTTTGCACAGCATGGCCTCCGAGGCTCCTTGTAGGGCCATTAAGACCCGATAACTTTTCAGATGGTCAAGGGGGGTCGGCCCTGCCATTGTAAGGCTCCACCTGCGGCATCTTGAACCGCGGCGGGACTGGCTCGTCTTCAATCTGCTGGGAGAAGGGGGACCTCGTGGTGAACTCGAAGTCACCATCACGTCCCGGCTTCCTTCCGTGGAGTGCCTGAATCTGGCGCTCCAGCTTCTCGACCTTTTTGTCGAGTTCATCATTCTGGGGGATCGCTGCAGCGGTTCGCTCCGGTGCAAGTTGCCCTGGAACTGACTCAGCCTCCGAGGGCTGTGGCCAGCCACCAGGGTCTCTCACCGGATGTTCTCTCCAGAGGGAGGCCTGGACTTGAGAGTCCTGACCTTGAAGGGGAAGTCCGCTTGTAAAAGGTACCGGTTGAACTGGGACCGGAGGAGCGGTGCCGTCGGGATGCCCCTGGGGTTGCAAGCCTTGGACAGCGGTGGCCAAGGCCTGCACCTGTTGCACCAGGGCATCGAACTGTTCCGGCCGAACTTGAGGAATTGACTTGGCTGGAGGCGGCGAGTTCTGGACAGAGTGTCCAGAACTGGGTGGAGGACGTTGAGAGGCATTGGAAGCCCCCTTACTTCTCAGTTTCATGGCTGCAACTCGGGCCCTTCCTCTAGCGCCAACTGTTGCTGGAAATTGGACCCGGGGGCTGCCGCGAACCGAGAGGGGAGGAGCTCCGCTGCCGGGACAGTAGGTGACGGTGCGTCGACTGGTGGCGTCCTCCTGGAGAATCCTGCAAGAAAGCCGGTGGCCGGGCTTTCCGGCGCCGGCCCCTCCGAAGCTTAAGTCAGAGGGGGCTAATATGTGTGGAGTAAAGGAGGAGAATGTTTTGCTTTTTGTGTCTCTGTTTGAGTGTCCTGTTTCCCTTTTCCCCCGGGTTCTCTTTTATAGGAAGATATTATGTTACCTGGGAGGTGACAGGGGAATTTGTCTTCTTTTGTGATAATTGGGCACGATCACGCTCATTAATGGCGTTGTGGAGAATAAGGCCGGATCAGGCCGGAGTCAGGAGTTGTCACGGTTGATCGGACCCATTGGGTGGGTGAAACCGCGGGCCGTGGTGGGCCTGGGGTTCGTAGATGGCAAGTGCATTGATTGCTGAGTGAACCGTGGTCAGGTGAGAGCCATACGCTTTGATGGTTCAGTGATCCGGAGATCATCTTGAGCCGTGTTCATTTAATGACCGAGTGCCACGGAGGCCTGAGGGGGTCTCATGCATTAATGGATAGGGCGTGCCGAATGCCTGCGGAGATCACGTGCCTTGATGACTTAGGGATGGTGGCAGATTGCAGTGGAGTCATGTATTTAGTTTGTGAGATCCTTAGAGGATTAGGTGGAGATTGGATATTTGCTAAGGCACGGGCCCGGCACGGGTGCCGAGCCGAGCCGGTTGCTTAGCGGAGTGTCCTGTGGCGGGGTTGCTTCTCTTGGTCGGCGCTTTCTAGTCGAGGCGCCTCTCTGGTCGGCGCTTTTAGTCGAGGCGCGCCCCGCTGGTCGGCGCTCTTTGGTCGAGCGCCTCTGGTCGCGCTCTTTGGTCGAGCGCCTCTATGGTCGGCGCTCTTTGGTCGAGCGCCTCCGAGGAGGCATGACTTGGGTTTCCCCCCAACATAACCTTTTCAGAAAATAGATAATCAACCAAATACAAGAACTTTGGAATATGCTACTTTTTCATAGTCAACTGAACATGGCAAAAGCCACATTTTCAAACATCATATATTCAGACATCTACTTACAAAAAAAAAATTTAATAAAAAAAAATTCTTTCTATGAACTAAATGAGTCCTTATTGCCTATCCAAGTAGGTCATTATATCAACCCACATGGCATGCCTTGCCCTATGACAATAGGAAATGCCACAAAACGTATTCACGAAGGGACTCAACATTTCTATGCCACAAATCATAGAGATTTTTTTCAGCAACTATTATAGGATATGTTGCTCTCTCTTCTTGCAAGAGTGAGTAGCATGATAGTAATTTTTTTCTTAAGACAGCAGTGATTGTAGGTTTTGCTTGAGCAATAGATAACAGAAAGTTGCATCATCCTACGATTTATGAGATTCCAGAATCTAATAAAATCTAACGCAGTGATTTTCTACTGTAAATACCTAATGAACTGATTTACAAGGTATAAATCAGAGACAACAAAGCAGCATGTCTCCCATCTTCATGAAATTCAAAGATCGAGGCATGCAGGTCTAGCTGATGTAATATGGGTACAAGGATTTATGGCCATTTCAACTTTTTCCATGTCTCCATTTTATGTTATAACTTACCAACTAGGGTTTTGAATTTTTCTTTTGTTGCTTCAAAAGATTATTAATGGCTTTGAAAGAAAAGACAATTCTTTGTGGGGCGCTCTATTATCATAGCTGGTGGCGACTAGCAATTTCAGATAAAAGATTCAAATTTTTTTACATGCGGTTGTCGGGCAACTTAAAAAAAATGGTGAATTCAATTATGAAACAGATTTAGGGACGATTTGTTTTCTGCTGTTTCCTTAGCATGACATCAACTGAGTCTATATGTTGATACCAAACAGTTGAAATATTTAAGCTGCATCAGCTGTCCCCTACATTTGCTTTTTTTTTTGGATACAAGCTAATATTGCTCTTTACTTTTCCTGGGAATGGACATGACCATTCATAGTGCATGATAAGACTTAGCTTAACTTTTTTAATAATTACATCCCCGAAGAACCAGCTCTAAAATTGTCCCAAAAAAAAAAGAAAAAAAAAAAAAGCTGAAATCCAACGGTGCATAAACACAATTGGACATGGCATCGCCGGAACTCAAACTCAAACAGGAGACCCTTTTTGCATGAATATCTTTCTAAATATCGAAATTTAAATGAATACCCTTCTAAAATTGATATTTGAATGTATACCCTCGGTAAGATACTTATTTTACTATTGTACTATTTTTTATTCTTATTTTTGCATATGTACCCACGCCATTACCGTTAAAAATTAACAATTTCAAATTAAAATTACTAAAATATTCTTAATAGATAGATGTGCAAAAACAAATATTTATAAAGTGATCGTGGACAAAAAAAAAGTAATTTCCAAAATTTATTTTATTTTTAATTAAAATAATATATAGTTTTTATTAATGGTATTAGAAGAACCGTTATATTAGGGGGATATGTGCAAAAACAGTATTTTATTAGGGTGCGAAAATAAATATAAATTTGAAGAGGATATTCATGCAAATTTGAATTTGTAAAATGGTATTTATGAAAAAAAATCCTAAAAAAAAAAGAGAAAAGATTTCTATGACTAATTTAATTCTTTTAGTATTGAATGAAGAAGGCTGCATTAAGTAATACGACAATGCATGCATGCATGCATGCGGCTGTAGGTGCATGGAGTAAAATGCCCTTCAAAAGGAGCACAATGGTTAGACATCCAGCTAACCAACATGAGGGAACATGAAGGACCCATGGGTACGGCTAGGGCCAGCTTGTCAGCGGAAGAATGTGAGCAAACGGTTGACTAGATTCTATGATTAAAGAAAAGAAGGGACTGGACTCTAACTTTCTCTTTATTAATTCTTTTCATTTTTGCTTGTATAGGTTTCCTTCAAGTCAAGTGAGATAAAGGTACGGTTTAACTGACTCTTCAAGATAGAGGTGTACATAAATTTGATTTGGGCCACATCCAAGCAAGATTCAAACCCAAGCTTGACATTATTGAATTTGTCTCCTTTTCCCCTCTTTTTCCTCTCTTTTTCCTGTTGTCTTTTGCTTTATTCTCTCTGTTTGCTTGCTCTTGTTTTGTTTCATTTTATCAATGAAATTGAGATGGCTTCCCACCATTTTGTCTAAAAGAAATATTTGATTTCAGTTGCACTAATAGCTACAATTCAAAAACTCTGTAATAAATTCTAAAACTTATTATTTTTATTAATTTTTAACAGTTCTAATGTTTACATTTGCAATACAATTTATTTTGATGATAGTAAGTAATTTTATCTAACAACAACTTTTTTTTTGGAGAATCATGATGACAAATCCTTCTTTTTTATTCTAAACTTTAGACCCGTCCTAAATGCAACGCTGGAGAGAAGTCCAGGCAACAGGCTAATGAAAGTTCCGTTGCCTGTTAATAGCGATTAGGTTTTTTATTCTCTTGTTTCTCCTTTTAAAAAACCAAATAACTAATGGTTATTAATGACCATGATCTTTTGAACAAATTCTGGGATTGATTTACTAACTTACGTTATAGTTTTAAAATAATATTCTTATAATTTGACATGAGCTTACTGCTTGGAGCTTTAGATTCCACACTTTATTATTTTAGGCTGCTAGGTTCTCTATACACTTTATAGCCCTGCTCCTAGAGACGCGGGGAAAGGGCCCTTCTCACCAAAGAGAAAAAAAAAAGGGCCTTAATTCCAAAGCGTCCTCGAGGCCACGGGCTTTACGCGCATATAAAGTGAAAAAAAAAAAATAGCTACTAGAGAAGGGAAAAAAAAAAAAACCCGGGCACGTGATACACCTCAAACCGATCACTGTTTATAATACAAACAACTAATAAAGCCCGCATCTAGCCATAAGTTGATCATTTAAGTTTGCCATATAACCAACCCAAAAGATGCCACACCCCAAATCCGGAGCATAACATAGCCGTGCTACTGTAGGGTGTATTGCTCACAATAACACGAAGCCCACATTAAAAAATTCATATAGCATGATTAAAAAAAATTGTAATTTTTATTGTTAAACAAAAGAAAGTAAGTACAGAGCATCTAAATCCAACATTTAAATTTTCTCGACCACATAACCTAAACTTTTTAGTCATAACTACACGTATTACCTAGATTGTAAAATGTTATCTTAATTAGCTTTATTCTTTCATCCTTCATACTTTTTTTTCCCTATTCTAGGAACCTTAATTATCTGAAAAAAAACATAAAGAGACAAATGAGCTTTTGCGGCTCAGTAAGTAACCATGCACTACCTTACTAAATCAAGTATAAAATTTTTACATTGATTCAATGCATCCATTTAAAAGTAAAATTAAATAGTAAAGTAAAATATTTTATAAATATAATAACAAACTGTGTCATTAACAAATCAATCATGTATGTAACAATCACATCATGTATGTTACCAAGTTTTGTAAAGCTAAAGGCGTAATTTAAAATATTTGTGATCGTCAAATGTTTGTTCATTTATCCATATTTTTATTTAAAATAGTGCTCACAAATTTTTTGCGCTACGATCATTATAACTCGTGGCAAGTCATCTTCGTAATGACAAGATTATCATAGTTTATATTCATTATCAATTTTAACCTGTTGGCAGAGAGCTGTTTTTTGTTGGATGCCAGTCCAAGATGTAGATTGGCCTGCCATTTCTAAAGACAATCATAGCTATTGAGAGCTCGTCAAATATTTCATATTTTTTTCATAAATCATACTTTTATAATAGGTTGGAAATGCTAATTACATCGCAAACGTTTAAATGCATAATCATGCAGCATATCATTTTCATGTAATTTTTCATAATCATAAGTTATACGTAAATTATTTATAATAAAGTATTCAGTAAGGATGCTATTTGGCAAAAATATGGAATATTTACATCATATGCTTGATCCTAAATTTTTTGTTTAAAATGCAGGATCAATTCATGTCAAATAAATTCATATGTTATACTAAAATTAATCAGTAAATTAAAATTAATAAGATTGTGCAGGGTCACTTGTCATTGTTCGCCCTAGAATAACTAGGTTCAGTTAGGCAAATTCATTGCACCTATTCAAAACTATTTAAAAAGAATGAATTACTTGCCATTCACTATTTAAAATCTAGATATAAATTAAAAATCTCTAAGAAACGCGAAATGGACTTAAGCAGCTTCAAGTACCGACTGGATAAATCGGACTAGGATCTATAAATCAGATTGAAAGAGAATGGTTTGCACCAAGGATGGGACTCTCTCCCAAGCAGAGAAAGGGAAGAGAAGGAGAAGGGAAGGGAGGGGAGAGGAGAAGGGAGAGATATGGAGGAGGAAGAAGGGCTCAGTGAGCCCAAGCATTTGGGGAAGGGAAGAAATAGAGGGAGGAGACCACAAAATTCCACAATCTCCTCGTACTATTCTTCCAAAATCAGAACACCACCAAAGAGATTCGCCAGAAAGGAAAGAAGAGGGCGGCCTGCCCTCCTTGCAGCAGGATCGCGGCGAGCTCCACCCAGCTAGCCCACGCCCAA
Organism: Phoenix dactylifera; assembly: GCF_009389715.1. Classification (NCBI taxonomy): domain Eukaryota; kingdom Viridiplantae; phylum Streptophyta; class Magnoliopsida; order Arecales; family Arecaceae; genus Phoenix; species Phoenix dactylifera. Next base: position 718,015 of record NW_024067713.1, on the reverse strand, counting down.
AATAGGTTGTCACAAAAAAATGCGCCAACTTTTTCTACAATTCTCTAGCCAACTATTTTCTAACAAACATATAGTACCCAAGGCAAGTCTTGCGATCGAGAAGCACAAGTGAGATTCACAAGCGAAGATATGTAGTTTGTTATCTTATCAACCACCATGTAGCCCCCAAAGTACTTGGGAGACGGGCTTCAATCCTCACTATAATATTGTATCCTAGGGTCCTCCAATCAAGTGTCTTTCGACTCTCTTATGCTACCTCTCTGCTAGCTCCTCTCGGGTCTCTTTATATTCCTTAAAAGTTATATCTGACTTAAGCATTGGAGGTTCCCCCTCTCGACATGCTCTGGTGGGTGAACTGCTTTATGTTTGCTGTTTCAAGTTGAAGCTGGCATCAGAGCACCGCCCGAAGCTATTCCTCCATCGTCCAATACGGATTCATAAGTGCTTAACATCAGGATCACCGTTGATCAAGCGCAGCGACCATCGGAACATCATCACGTAGACATGTAGCGATCTCATTCGATCTCTTTGTTTCAGATGGTAGATGAGCCAAGATCTCTAGCAACCCTCACCAACTTGGCATCTAGGTTAGGCCGGTTTTCAATGGCAACAAAAGAAAAGTAGCAAGATTCCCTTCAACACTCCTGCCTAAAACCCACAAGCTTATGATTACATCTTATCAACAAAATAAGAGGCAGCAAAACCAAAACCTCATTGCAAAGAAACAACACATACAACTGGTAATTAATTGTCCCTCAAAGTACACAATAACTAGTTCTATACCCGTGCTGGTCCAAAATCCAGAATGGTCTCTCCATTTTCGTTGAGCCATCGACATCTCATAGGAATTTGGTTACTGTAGGCACTACCATCAAATACAAAAAAAGCCAAGTGAACCCCACATCATTCTATTTCAAATATCCACCACATTTAAACATCATATTTAGTTAGTTGAATGACCTAACCAGAAGGCTTTTCTAAAGGATTAATAGCAACGAGGTCATTCAAAGAATAAAAAAGGTCAATAATGATTCCAATCAACTAATATACATACTTTGCAGCTTAATTTCACATATGAATGTCCCTTGTAAGCTAGTGTAAGGTTTAGATATTAGTCCTATTCTGCAAACAGTTTTTTTTAAATTTTATGATTATGTTTAGACTGACACGACCTTTTTTTTTTATAGCAATATCCATGATTTGAATTGTAGACTTTCTCTTAGAGAATGCTAAAATATAAGATTAGAAAGAAAAAAAAACTGGCTAAAAGCTGGTGTCTAATTTCTAATAACCTTGTCAACTCGGTTGGTATGCCCAATGACTTGAAAAAAGTTATATAACCAATCTGCATTGGATTTAGTTGAATATTTTTATATCTAATTAGGTTGATTCCAAGTATATATTTTTTATCCAAATTTATTGAAGTTAAAATCAATTTAGCTCTAGAATCTAAACTTTAGAAGCTCTCAGCTTAAACTATCGATCCCTCAGTATAGATGCATCATTTTTACCTATTCTTTTTTTTGAACAAAAAAGTCTAAAATAATCCATGATGTAGATATTTCCGTAGATATAAATTTTGTTATTCCTAGTTTTCCTATTTCCGAACCAAACGCAGCCTACTGCGAGTATTTTTATCTGAAGTGGATGCTCTCTACATCAATTAACTGGATATTTAATTAAGCAGCGGGAAGTCGTCGTGTTAGGAGGGGCAAGAAAAAGCCAAAACCGTCCCAATCTTTTTTTTTTTTAGTGCCCCAATTGCTCTTGACCAAGACAACTGAAGGATGATGCCTGCGTACTTTGGCTTCCTTGGATTGAAAGGAAAGCTACCACGAGCACAGCCAAGAGCCCATCCATAAAACATTATCCTATTCTCATGTCAGACAAAAGACAGGAAGAGCTCCAGCCATGGGATTTTTCATGATGATTCGAAGAGGCAAAACAAAAGGAGAACGAATGGAGACCATTAAAAAGCCCTTCAAGGGACAGCAATCATACCTATCCGAGTGCTATTAGTTGGGTTCATGATGGGAGGCCCTTTCCCATAGACAATTTCTGAACATGAATGTGATTCGTTTTTGACTGTGCTGGTGATGTAGGTTACTCAATTGTGATTGTACTTTATCAAATTTATGACAAAATAGCAAGCTTTCGGATGTTATATATATATATATATATATATATATATATATATATATATATTGTGTTACCCTTACATTGGATTTCAACGATCTCATACATGATATGGGTCTGCTATACTAAGCTTTTTCTTCCAAAGTTTTGTAGATTAAAACTTTGTAAAGAACTTGAAAGGTAATTTATTAATTGAGAATTATGTCTATATATGCTCTCTGCTTAAGGTATATATGTGATCAATTAACATGATAATAAAGTAGAAAATCTAAAGGTAGATCTAGGAGTCTACGCTTTGAGAGTGTTCAGATATTGGGTTTATTTTTCCGCTCCCCTCCTGTGCTAAAAAGCACTTTCAGCCCAAACATTATCCTACTATCCAATTTAAAGTGTACAAGCACAAATGTTAGATATTTCCTTAATTTTTCTTCTGTTTTGCCATTTCAGCTTATGTTCTCAAACCATCAAATGTTTTTCCAATAAAACCTCTATCGGTGTTCGAATTTGGGTTCATTATGAAATACTCAAACTCTATCATCCTTATTAGACACACATCCACCTTTACACCTTCATCCTACTAAACTTGTTATGCCTCTTGCATTGATTGTTAACATTTTGATCCATGCAATGAAGTCAATTACATAACATGTATACCATGTATAAGGTTAGTAACCTTGCGGTAATGGTCGACATCGAATGGCAGCCCTAATGTGATGCTTGAAGGAATAATGCAACCTTCTTTGACTTTTCAGGCAAGGATGCTTGAAATGTAGAAGTCGGTGAGGAATATAAATTTGTCCCGATCATATTAAGGTTAGTTAATTCACACCCAAAACTAAAGAACCTTATCTTCAAACAATTAGTTTATACATATTTAAAAAAAATGATTAAAAGATAGATACAAGGAAAAATGATTTTTTATTTGGTGTTGCATTCAATTGATTGTTACATCATCTAGATTAACATTAATGTCGAACTTGAGGGCATATTTTAGCCTGGGCTTGGTTAGCACCTTTTCACCATTATGGGGCCCTGGACTAGAAAAGCTTTATCTTGTTGACCACCTTAATTTGGCTTCCACAAGGTCTACCTCCTATGTCCTCTTATTTACTTATTCAAGCAATATACCAAGTTATTTAATTCTGCATCACTTTCATTTCAAGCAGATGTCTAAGCCCTAAATCATACATAACATGCATTTTTTTTCTTCTCAAAAATGAACTTTTTTTCTAGTTTAATCTAGATTAAACCCTGCTAAATTTTGGTATACTTGAACCCTAAAATCCATAATATGATGCTAAATTTTGGTGTTCCACATCAATTTCAAACTCGTAGAAGCATGTTCGAAACCATTTCATATGCATTACTCCACTTCAATCTCACGCTTTGACTATTTTAGTAAAATTTTTATTCTCCTGGAATTCTTCTTAAAAACTACATAGAAAACAATTTTACAAAGCCAACTTATATATCATATAAAGCTTATATATAATGCCTCTACCACAGCAAACCTATCACAGTTATCCTATCATAAATTACATTTCAACATGGCTATGTTCAAATCTCTATCCTCCATTTTTTCGTTACAGTTCGAGCTTGATATCCACCTTGTAGATCCCTTGAGCTAAAGGAGGTCCAGCATGATGACTTCCAAAAAGTCGTTGGTCGGCTAGAAGACAGGACTTCTGACGCTAGGAGAAGTTCCTTTGGAAGTGGAGGATAAATGAGAACGCAGCACAAAAAGGCATGGTAGTCAAGATGGTCATTGCCGCCTTCCATGTCTAAACTACACGCCCATCATTCTTCTCTGCAATATATTAAAATGGTCGATAAAATATACGGTCACGTACTGGTTTTTCCGCATGTTACAGGATAACAACATTAACTAAACCTTGCATGGAAAAAAGAGCAAAAGAATGGCGGAGCATGGGCAGGATTTGTGAGAGCCAAGAAGGGATTAAGGGGAGGGTGGCAAAAGAATGTTTTAGGAGCTGCTGTCTCTGGACGCCTTCCTGTGTCTCTGGAACCCAAGGCACACCTAACTTCCTCTCTCATTAGTCATTAGCCCTCTGGCCGTCTGCTTAACCCCCGAAGGTTCTTCTTTTTTATTATATGTTTGTAATGCGACAGAGGAAGGCCCACACACGAGTCACTCCTTGGCAAACAAGCATAAAAGAGAGGCAAGGCAAAGCAACGCGCAGAAAAAAGGAACCCCACTCCCTACTCGTATTGCTCCTCGATCGCATCAAAAGTTTCGGTCTCCCCAAAAGAAAGGCACCACCGCCCACCCCCTACCCCATCCCCTCATTGAAAAGAATGCGGTCACCACCCACCGTAGATTCCACCCTCCCATCCCTCCTCTCTAAGTTAAGCTCTCTCTTAGCTAAATTCCAACCCCAAGATCCTCCCCTTTCTCCCTTCTCCTTTTAAACTCCTCCTCGCCCACCTCCTCTCCTCCCTTTCCGGCCTCCACCTTCTAACTACCATACTCCTTTGTCTCTTTATGCATCTCTTATCAATCTCTCTGCGTGTAGGACGGTATGTCATCTGAAATAGATCTATCGTACCAGCAGAAGATCTAGAACAAATATCGAACGTAAAAAAATATTTCCAAAAACTATAAGAAGAAAAAAAAATAAGAGAGAAAAAATAAATTTATTCAAAAAAATAAAAGTTATAATAATTTGTCCGGCTCTTTCTTACAAAGATGTCTCAAAAGCACTAAAAGACAAACTATTCTAACTAGTGTTGCAATAAGAAACAAAGATAAAACAGAAAATAGAATCCTAATACAGGTAGAATAAGTAATGATTCTTAACACTCTTAATTACGAAATCTATACTAACAACATCGAGCTTGCTGTGCAAATCTTTAAATCGTTTGACCGCCAATTCTTTGGTGAAGATATCCATCAGCTAGTTTTTTACGGAAATCTCTTTTTTTTTCTCGTCTTATAAATCTACTTACAATAAATCGAAAAAACATCACTAAGCGAAGGAACCAAATTCCATGTCTCATTCTTCTTAAAAGCTGCAATCTCTTCTTTCATAAAATCCTTCCAAACGCCTATGCCTTGGCCTCATCATATGAAGTGAGGTCTAGCTAATCAACAACAGTAAAAGCATAATAATAAACAAGACAAGAATAATCTCAATCTCTATACCTGTCAGGTGGTTTCTTATTTCTCTTACTTCTCTACAGTGGTGATGGACCCTTAAAAGCTTCAGGTTCATCTTCAAATAACTTCATGTTTTTTTCTTCTCTAACAATATGTTTCTTTTTCTTAGAATTTAAAGCATATACACCAATTTTCAATGGACTTTTATGAGTACTCGAAGTAGGCAAAGATGAACACTTTGGCTACTGAAGAAGAAGAGCTGGAGAAAGGGAAGAAGGTTCATCAATATTTGTGAGAACAACATCCTTTTGAGATACCTATCTGCATTAGAAAGTGTTATAACTCGTCAACTAGAAAATAGGACCCATCAAAAAGACCACCAAGAAGAGCTCTCATCAAAAACAATATGTCTAGAGATATAAATCTTCATTGTCTCAAGATAGTGCATCTCCAACCTTTCCTAGCCCTCATCATCACCAAGAAATATGCATCTGATAGACTTCTTATCTAGCTTATTAGAGAATGCATTATAATCATGCACAAAACAAATGTCACGTCCAAACACATGAAGATGAGAAATATCAGGGTGCTTTTCAAACAATCTTTCATGGGGAGTCATATTGTCAATACTTCTCAAAGATGTCCTAACATATACTGTTGTTTGCATACACTCTACCTAGAGTTCAGCCTTCACATTCTTTGCTTGAATTATACTGTGGATAGTCTCAAGTAGATGCTAATTTTTAATTTAAAAATATTTTCAACCAATTTTGTTCTTCTTCCAAACTTTCAAGGAAGCCTAAAACCAAAAACTACTCTTTAGATAATTTTCATTTCTAATGTCTCACCTTATTAGAACTGGAGTGGGGGGATGCAAGAATAGCACATGCTTTCTTTGGCTCTTTTACATCCTGAATATAGAGATAATTTTTTCTATCAACTAAAATTTGAATAATCCACATTATCTTTCCAGATTTTGAATTCCACTTTTTTTTCGCAACCTCATTGTTGAGAATATCTATTAGTACTATCTCTGACTCATCCAAGATATCCTATAAATTTTGTCCTTTCAAATAAAACTTGATAATAGACTTCTATACTGGATAATAAAGTTTTGTTCAACTTATAGAGAGCGGTGATAGTAACAAAAGTAATTATATTGATATGGTGAGGTTAAGCATGTTAAACTATTGAAAGAGAATGTGGTAGTATCAGCTATGATGATTCATCTCTTGAATCACCAAAATAAGAGTTGATACGCTTGGACCGCCACTAACGAATTTACTAAAAGTCCTTCAACCATGCCAAGCTATGAACACAAAAACCACTAGCAATCAAATCGTTGCTCCAAAAACTACATTCCAAATTAAATCCATACTCTATTTGTCTATACTTCAATCTTGCTCAAATACTATGTAGAACGATAAATACATGAACCGCAATCTCAAAACCTGATACCATATAGAACGACACACTATCCAGAATAGATTCAACTGTACCAGTCCAAGATCCAGAAAAACATTAAACATAAAAATAATATTTGCAAAGAATTACAATAAGAAAATAATAATAGGAGAAAAAATTGGAAGAAAAAGATAAATTTTCTCAAAAGGAAAACAAAGGCCAAAATAATGAATTGAGCCCGCTCTTGCCAAAAACGCCTCATAAGAATTCTCCATATATATATATATATTATAAATCTCTCCAACCCTTCACGTAACTCTTTCCTTCTATTTATAAACTACTCTCCACTACATGTAGGGCTGTTAATGAGCCGAGCTGCTCGGCTCGGCTCGGACTCGGCTCGGCAAAAGCTCGGCTCGGGCTCAGCTCGGTAGTCAAACGAGCCCAAACCCGAGACCAATATGAGGCTCGTTTACCTCGAGCCTGAGCCCGAGCTCGAGCCCGAGCAGCTCACGAGCCCAACGAGCTCTAGTCTTTCACTGAAAAATTTATTTCAGCACTATAATTCATAAAAATCTATCACATAGAGAAAATAGCTTGTTATCGAGCCCGAGCCTGAGCTCGAGCCCGATTACGACCCGAGCTCGGGCTCGTTCTAGAGCTGTAATTGAAACGAGCCTTTCGAGCTCAAGCCTAAGCTTTTAGCTTGCCAAGCAAGCCCGAGCTCGAGTCAAAATAAGCTCGTTACCGAGCCCGAGCCCGAGCCCGAGCCTGAGCTTCTGTGAACGAGCCGAGCCGAGCTCTCCCAGGCTCGGGCTCGGCTCGGCTCGTTGACAGCCCTAACTACATGTCTAAGAACATTATAGCTATTCTACTTCAACAAAAAAAAAAAACATGCTCAAATATATTAAGCCTAAAGTTCAATGTAACTAAAATGGACCAGCACCAAAAAAAGAAAAACTATTTCAATTATTTTTGGAATAAAAAGCAAAATAAGTAGGAATAGATTTGTAGTATAAATAGACGGGAAATGATTCCCGATCCACTCCTGGCTAGATGGATACGTTGTTTAGATGGGCTAGCCTACGGTCATCCGACAGCAGTCCTCCTTCAACTCCAGTCGCACGTCGGCAGCTCGAGATCCTCAAAAGCCACCACACTTCTTCCCATCACCCCTTCCAAACCAAGAAGAGAGCAGCACAGGGAGAATGTGGAAATGGACAAAACATCACCTTTACATGATGAACTTCTCGTCCTCGCTCTTCGTCAAGACCTCCATCCTCACCTTCCACCACCACCACCGCTGCAATCGCAACCCCTCCACCACCGCCGCCACCACAACCGCTTCCACCACCCACTTACTTTCGAGTGGCCGACTTTTCCGTCCCCAGACTCAATCTTGATTTCGCTTCCCATCTTCTTCATCGTCGCCGCCGCCGCCGCCGCCGCCGGCGGGGGCGGCGGCCGGTGGCGGTGCAGCTGCTGCTGGAGTGCGCCCGGGCTGTCGCCGCCCGCGACTCGAGCGCGTCCAGCAGCTGATGTGGATGCTGAACGAGCTTGCGTCGCCGTAGGCGAACCGAGCAGAAGGCGCTCGTCTTTCTGCAGGCGCTCTTGCCCGGCTAACCTCTGCAGGCCCGCACGCTCCGCACCTTGCGCCGCCTCCGACCGGACGTGCTCCTCCGAGTCCACCCGCCGCACGGCTTTGAGATTCCAGGAGCTCAGCCCTGGTCCTCCTTCGGCCACGTCGCCGCCACGGGCCATCCTCGAGTCCTTTCTCGACGCCGCCGCCAGCAGTGGGTCCCAGACGCAGAGCTCCACATTCTAGACCTCAGCAACACGTTCTGCACCCAGTGGCCTACTCTCCTGGAGGCGCTCGCCACCGGTCATCGGAGACACCCCGCACCTCTCGATCACCCCGTCGTCTCCTCGGCCTCGCCGTCGGCGCCGTCCAGAGGGTGATGCAGGAGAATCGGACAAAGAATGGAGAAGTTCGCCCGGCTCATGGGCGTGCGTTCAAGTTCAACGTCATCCACCACGCCGGCGATCTATCAGAGCTCGACCTCGACTGCTCGATCTTTCGGGAAGGTGGCGGCGCCTTGCTGGCAGTCAATTGCGTCAACGCCCTCACAGCGTATCCCCTGCCGTCCGCCGGCGGGACGTGTTCATCGCCGCCCTCCGCCGGCTGCAAACCGCTGATCGTGACGGTGGTGGAGGGGGAGGCGGACCTCCAGACCGCCGGCGGCGGCGATGGCGGAGGGAGGAGGGAGGAGGGGTTCTTGAAGGTGTTCAGGGAAAGTTTGAGTTCTTCTCGGCTTACTTCGACTCGTGACGAGAGCTTTCCGAGGACGAGCAACGAGAAGCTGGCGCTGGGCGGGGCGGGGCGGGGCGGTGGGACCTGGTGCGTGCCCGGCGGCAGATCGCGGAGCGGAGGAGACGGGGCGGGGTGGTCACGGCGTATGCGGGCGGCGGATTTTGCGCCGGCGGGCGTTCAAGCGAGGATGGCGGACGACGTGAGGGCGCTGCTGAGGAGGTATAGGAGGGGTGGTTATGCGGTCGGCGGAGGGGGCAGATGACTCCGGCGGCGCCGCGCCGGAATCTTCTGCGTGGAAGAGCCAGCCGGTGGTGTGGGCGAGCGCGTGGAAGCCATGAAATGAAAGATGGCGGGAGGGAGAGGAGTAAGGCCAGCTATTGGCAGTGTGGTGGGCGGAGGTGCGTGTTTTAAAATGGCTGGCACGTGGGAAATGGAAACAGAGAGGAAGGGAGAGGCGAGAGAGGAGGAGGGTGGATGAACGGAAATATGGAGAGAGAAGAAACATTTTAATTTTATGTGTCATGATGATGGCTATTATTCTCTCATTCTTTTTATTTTTTTTTTCATTTGTTTTCTTTGCTCGTGTTTTGTGTGTGTCTTATATGTGGTTTTAGGTGTTTATGTAAGTACACATATGTTTGGAGAGTTTGGATTAACAAAAAATTTTCTTTATATCCTCTAACAACTTTGGATTTATATAGATTAATCATTTACATCATATAATTTCACCTGCATGTAGAACCATTGGTTATATAGAATGTTAACCGGCTGGCTCCGGCTGTTTAATCTGAGTTGATTTGTTGATGTTTTAATTGTGTTATGGCGTGAGTTGAAAAAAGATATAAAGAGAGAAGAGGGGTCTATGGGGTTTGTACGTTAGTGAGGAAGTAATTGAAAGGAGTTTGTATTCTAATTAAAAGGGGTTGTGGTTATGGTAAGAAATGGAGAAAAAAATGGGGATGAAGGTGTTAGAGGGTTAGGTGACAAGGTGTTAAGGTGGAAGTGGGTATTTATAAAAAGAAGGAAAAGGCTTTATATAGATTATAGATAGATATGGAGGGGTCGTATCTAGTGAGGTAAGAGGTGGGGAGCAATCTTAGACGTGCTGTTGAATCTAGCATAGATTGTGGTGTTGGTGGTGGTGGTGGACTGGCTAGTGGCCTGACTGGTCCCTTTTTATCTTTCCCTTTTTTTCTTCTCCACACAGGAGAGATGGATGGATGGATGGATGGTGGAGTTTACTTTTGAGCTTTTTGGCTCTCCCGCACTAAGCGTGAGGTTCATAATGTCCAGGTGGAGCTTTTGGCCACAGAGGTGGAATGAGATGGTGGGAACTTTTTTAAGAGCGGCGGGGACTGTTTTCTTTTCACCCTGCCGTTTGTGTAAATCTCTTTGCAGTATAGTTCTTGATAGAAGCCTCTTGTTCCCTGTGTTTCTTAACACGCCCACTTAAATACTATGAACGTTATTCAAATGCAGTAAAACGCTAGCTAGACTTCACTCAGCACTATCAATATGAATTTTGTGCCTCCACTCAATGCTCTAGTTGACTACAATTAAAGGACGAATTCAGCACGCCTTAAGAGCTGGCAGGTTAGCACTGTCAAAGCAAGAATTCTACCAAAGAAAGGAAAAGAGGAGGAAAGAAACTCTTTTTTTTACCAGTAGTTCTCTTTCCTAGGCGCAAAGTAAAGAGAGTTAAAATGATCACAGACACACCACACCCACACACACACACACACACACGAGAGAGAGAGAGAGAGAGAGAGAGAGAGAGAGAGGAGAGTTCAGCTTTAGGTCCTTAGGAAAGAGATCGTAGAGAGAGAGAGAGAGAGAGAGAGTTCAGCTTAGGTCCTTAGGAAAGAGATCGTAGAGAGAGAGAGAGAGAGAGAGAGAGAGTTCAGCTTTAGGTCCTTAGGAAAGAGATCGTATATTGTAAACTAAATGCCGAGTGCTTGCGTGCAGAGTGTATCAGTTATCCAAGTTGGAATTAATATCGCATGGATTCGGCTTTATCTGGAGAGCAACATATTTAAGGAGGTGATGCTAGTTGGTAGGTTGATGGTTGGTTCTAGCTCACAGTCCTAACAAGCCAATGGACATCATCTTACTATAGGATTCATACCTATACAAAGAAATTTTCCCAAAAAAAAAGTGTAAAAGAAGAGGGAAAATTAAGTTCTTCATATTACTTAATAAGTTTATCAACTAGAAAAGGGATCATGTGATTACTGGGAAATAAAGGACATGCTCAGGGGGACTTGTGTCTATCATTAGATGTATTCCTTCAATCATATCGAAGACTTCACATAAGGTGCTTTCCCTATTGCAATGTGACATAAAGGTTATGGCATAGTTTAGCAAAGTCACTCTTTGCAAGCTTTCCAACTCTACGTGGCCCATTTGGAGTGATCACTTGGTTTTAGCCATTGTCTTCAAGTTTGAGAGCTGCAGTTTGTAATGCATCAAAGTAAATGTTATCGCCTTGTTTTCTGCTTAGGATGGATGGATAGATTCTTCGAAATACATGTATTAGTCATATCCAATATGAATCGTATAGTATAACACTTTGGACATGGCTAAAATATGCATCAAATACTTATTTTAGTTATCCATTTTTTAATTGGAAAATAACTATGCATCAAATAAGCTATGCATACCCTTTTTTTAAGTCTTTTAGATCATATACGACAATTCGAATTTTCATTTTGCCACATGAGGACATTAAATTTTATTGTGAGTGCAACCTCCTTTCTCTACATCCCATTTGTACTATAACCATGTTATTATATTTTGGTTATATCGTATGCTATATTCTTAAGATTGTTTTTATTAGCATACCCATATCATGCTGCATCCATATCATATATTTGAGCACATGTTTGATGTAATTTTATGCTCAAAAAAACAAAAAAAAAAAAACTAAGACCATTGGTTGGTTCTTAATAACCAATTGATTGTATAGGGTGTCTTGTCTGTTAAAGAAATAATTAAAACAAAAAAATTAACAAAATTTTTGCGGCATTAACAAAATTACTTCATGAAATAACTTCAATGATAGGACGAAAACCAAATGAAAATTTGTTTGATTTAGACAAAACAAGCTGGATTAGACAAAATAAAAAATTGAGATTTTTCCACTTGCTGGACCAAGAAAATGCAGAAAAAAAAAACTAATTTACATTCATTAGATATGCATGCCAAGAGTTTTCCTTGTCAAAAGCAATGAGAAAAATTTTGTTATTTTGCATGCCTAAAATACAAAGTAGTGCTCATGAAATGGCACAAGTAGGACTTCAAGATCCATTCCCCTCTCCCAAACCCCAAACAAAGGGATTGGTGTAAAGCAAAATGAACTTCCCAAGCTCATCGTAGCCTGTGGGGTCGATGAATGGTATTGTGCGGAACATTTATTGTGCAACAGTTACATGACGAACTAAAGTTAGCCTCAAAAAAGACAGATTTTGTACGTCAATGACACATTTTAATCTTCATACTGCAGGCCGTGTGCATGTTCGTCGCATGCATTTAGATTTTTTAGAGTTTGTAACGCTTTAGGGGTTAACAGTACAGGGCTTCACTGGCCATGCACTGTGCCTTTAAAGTGGAGAGAACGTCCTATGAATCTTTCTACGAGCATTTTTGTACGACTAAACTACTATTACAGCAGGCTCGCTGCTGTTTTGAGGCCTTCTGAGTGTCAGGAATCCTGATCTCATGCATAAAAATCCTGCACGAGAATGTTAATTGGAATGCTTCCACTCCCTTAAAACCTGAACACAATGGCTGTAAACTATGGTTTTGTAGGAATAGCCAAAGACAAAAGTAGCATGCATTTTGACCCCAAACTAACATCCCATGCTGGTGTATGACACCAAAGACAAGGTTCACACCCTTTATGGGGAGGTTTCTTAGGAAACAGTAACATGGCAGCAATAAAGACAATGGACCACAACCAGAGCAAGCCTGCCTAATGTTTGGGTTCTACAGATCATGTACAATTGGCCTTGATAATTGATATTTACCTGACCCAACCGGCCAACCCGTTGCCCAACAGGATTAGCACTTTTTGATACAAAGCAATCTGTTCAACCTGCTTTCGAACCCGGCAAACCCTACTTGTTATGTCCACATTTCGGGTTTGGATCGAACCCATTCTTTTGATGATGGCGGCTGCCTGATCCAATCTAAACCAGACACAGCACACACATTGCCAAGCTTATGATTAAGTGCTTAATTTTATCATTCCAATACAAGAGAAGGAGATATAATAGGGTAAGTCACAAATATTAAAGATAGACTGATGGCAAACATATCGACAAGCTACTTAATACGTTCCACATTTCCAGTCTGGATCAAACATATTATTTTTGATGGTGGAGGTAGACCTGATCCAATATAAACCAAACAGCACACACATTGCCCCCCTTGCTCTTAAGTACTAATTTTATCATTGCCATGAAGAAGGTACAATAGGTTTAAGTCACAGATACTAAGTTTCCGAATCTCTCAGGAGGCTTCAGGTTCTCTAAATCTGAAGACAAGGGACAAGCATACTGCTGAATGAAACAAGTCTTAGAAAAGCCTGCGAAATTGATGCAAGTCACCACCACCTTGATAACTAAAAGGATATTTGTTGCTTTGTTGAAACCCAAATAATTAGTCTCAGTGATCTACCGTCTCTTTCGACCCTTTGTGAATCTTTTATACTGACCAGGTTCCCATTAATGAAGTATTAAATTGCCCAAGGACCAATGCTTTCCAAGAACATGTGGAGAAAATTTTAAGATAAAGATTAAAAAGAAAAAGAATGAGACACCATGGATGACCTTGTTTAACCTGCCTCTACTCAGAAAATTAGACCACATTATTGCTCAGATTCTGACCAGAACATTTTTTACCGAGCATCCTACTGGAGTGCACTCAGAAAAGGGCAATAATAACACAGCATGTTACCTACATCAGAGACGGCAGGTTGCATATGAACCAATCCAGGAAGTAAAAACAGATCTAAAACATGACAAATGCTAATTCCATGTGCCCAAGAACTCCATAAAAAACAAATGGCTTTAAAGATTTGCATGATAATTTAAACTTCCAAGCATTTCCTTCCTATCTTGTTCATAGAAAGTAACATGAAGTTGGATTAGTTATCCCACGACAGCATAACATACATTACAACAGTCGCCTTTGAGAGGAGAATCAAATCTTCCAAAGAAGAGAGTAATCACCAAAAATTGCACATATTGGAAAACTATATTCACACTATCAATAGAAACTGAATGATCTAGACAGTATCATTTGAAAGAACTATAAAGACTCCAGATTTATGCAGTTCTCCACCCTTCTGGGAGCCTCCATCTTCTGTGCCAATAAATGGACACTCTGGACCACAATAAAGGCTCATCAGCCACTCCCCCAACAGTTAAAGGCAGCCACACATACCTGGAATCCCTCAGCTTCGATGGATTCCACCGATCTGCCATGAAGATGAATGAACCAGTCAACCCTGGCAGCGGCACTACAAATGTGCTTTGAGCAAAGAATGTGCTCAACCTGAAACTCTTGTTCCCTCCAATGCAAGGATTTCCCATTGTTTTCCAAGGGCCCATGATTGACTCTGCTGCATGAGCCAGTGCTCTGTTTGGAGCCCACCCAGTACAACCGGAAGTGACCATGTAGTAGGTTCCTTGGTACCTGAACAGGGCAGGAGCTTCCCTATGTTGTCCCACCAGAATCCTCCTCATCACTGTTGTGACATTGAGGTAATCATCAGTTAATGGACCAACATGGAGCTCGCTGTTGTCCTCAGAAGAGTAGATCAGATAGGCCTTGCCGTCATCATCTTTGAAGATGGTCATGTCCCTACTCTCAAAACCATGTGGGCGGAAGCTATAAAGGTATGTGAAAGGTCCTGTTGGGGAGTCACTGACGGCGACACCCACTGAAGCTTTGGTGTAGTTAGCATCATCTATGTGCATCCACATGACATATTGACCACTCACATCATTGTATATCACTTTGGGTCTCTCAAGCACATTGGACACGTGGAGATCATGGGAGGCATTGGTTTCTTCTCCTGAGAGCACAATACCTTCATTCGTCCATTCCCACAAATCCTTCGAGGAGTAGCAACTAACTCCAATGATGTCAACCTGGGGAACAATGAAACATTTATGAGTTTAGTTTGAAATTTATGAAAGCCTATTAAGCCCCAAAATGTAAAAGCTAGAGATATCATGAGGAGATATCATATCCAGATATGACTGTAGGATGCAAGTAAACATTTTAGTTGAACTAGAAGCACATATAAAGCAGGCTCTTCGGACATCCTACAATGTCATGGATAATATAGGACTTACAACTTCTTGGAATTTTTTCTCTTCATCATGTCAGAAATGTAGAATATGAAATGGTTATAAGGTGTGGCTCGTAAGGTACACAGACCTCAACAAAAAACAAGCCTCTGAGGCCCATTCATTTTAAGTCATGCCAGCCTAAGCCGTGAATCCAGTTCCTTAATATAAACAGAGAAAACAGACTTGTATCACAACCGATCCTCCTTTCACTCAATTTCATTTCAGCCTCAGTGACTTCTCTTTTATGTACAATCACTATCCTGTACACAACCCTTCAACCTCCTCTCATGTAATATCAATGCAACCAACCCTATGAGAGATTGGCATTGTTCACTAGTACTAGATAATCACACAAAATTACGACTCTGGATCTACAAGTGCACGTCTGTGCAATTGTTCACCAGTACTATCCAATCATTTTCTAGATCAACTCCCCATTAACAGTCCATAACCCATACAATATTAACATGCAGACTGTGACCATTAGCATGTCGGACAAACAAAAGTTCTATCATTAATTGTCTATCCAGCCATACAGCTGATTTCTTAAAAATGGATAAACAAAAAATTCTTAAGGGATGGAGCCTTATCATTCTACTAATCAAGCATAGAACTAAGTGCACTGCTTGCTTTTACCTTATTACAGAAAAAGTATGACAACTTAATAGCTAACTTCAGATATTGATTAGTCAGATATCAATTTCAAAAACTAAGCTCCAGCTTCAGTGAAAGTGAACACCAGTCCTTGAGGCACCTCACCACCAAAGATGCCCACAATACAGACATAACCATGACCAGTATAGCCTAGTTGAAGATTAAGTTTGTCCAAGAGAGCTTTACCCACAGATTAATCATATGCCTAATCTACTAAATCAATAATTACTTTAATCAATTCTATGTATTTTCTTTTCTTGTCATATAAATCTTATAAATCATCACTAGAATTATTAATCAAGAAAATAAAAGTACTTGGCAGACGGGTATGTCCAACATATATTGGGGGCCTTGAGGCTACAAAAATACCAATAGTCATCATATTCCACCAAAGAACAAAAAAACAGAATGTATTCTCCTGAATGATAAATGCTAGTTGCTGACATGTTGACATAAATAATTATCACTTTCTAAATGACATTAAGAAACTACAACAAGTAGCATGGTCAAACATCATGATTGCCAAATACTTGTTCTATGTACATGGGAGCTCATGAATAATAAAGATCTACTCTGTGAGTGGGTGTGTGTGCACACGCACTCACAAACATACAAACGTGTATATTTCTTCATTTTTTATTCTCTATGCTTTTAGTGTACAGAATGCTGTGGTATCTAACTAGAGGACCGGCTATTACTCATTTGATTGATTCTTACGAGAAACTAAAATAGGTAAAGGCCCTCTCATACAAAAGTGAGAAAATGTATCCCTTAGACAACCCTCATGTCCACGATGTATAAAGGAGCATTACTATACATGTCCACGATGAAGTTCCCCAGCTACATTTTAGACAAGAGACAGGAAAACTAGAAGGAAGGAAATAGAATTGTCAACAAAATGGCGCCAAACCATAACTGTAATTCACTCTTAAAGGACTGGATAACTATTAATCTGATTAGAACTTACCGTTATTACAGATACAAAGAATTGAAGTAGCCCTATGATTCCCTAAGAAAGAAGAATGCATAAGTGCAAAATAATTTCTGTACGGCTGTATGAGCTACCAACAGTACCCAGATTTGGCACTAGAGCAAGAGAAAATTCTCATTTTCTGCTTTTTCAGAATATGACAAAGTGGAGAGAAGATGCAAAAGCAAGTGGTGTAATGCCAATTGATAGAATCACAAGCCGAAGCAACAGAAGTGAAGGATTTGAGTTCCAGCAAGGCAAAAGCAAATAAAAGAAAATCACAGGTGCATAAGTACTACTAGAGAATGTGCAAGAGGACCGCAAGGTAGACAGAGCTAGGAGGACTGTTAAACTGGTTTGGCATGAAATCAACATGCACATATCCTATCAGAGATGGTCAAGGCAGACATGAGCTTCTATAAACATCCAATAATAATGAGAGTAGGATGAATAAGGGGCTTGCCATTATTAGAATGAACAAACAAAGTTACATGAGGAAACAATGATGCATTTATGATAAATTAGGCATGACTAATTAGATCAAATTTGTGCAAAGCTACTAATAACCACAATTTGAAATAAGTCAAACTGTCAATGCATATAGCAATGAAAGGAGTCAAAGGACCAGTGTAATGTTGATATGATGATTCGAATGGGAAATAATGGGAATGCAGATTCAGATGTGCATCATTCACAGTAGTATCACCAATTTGCCAACAAAAGAACTGTAATACACTGAGTTTCAACTTAAAATAACATAGGAGCGATCGCACTCATGAAATGGTGGCAGAAAAAATGGTAATGGAACTGTTTAAACTAGGCAAACAAGGCTTCTTTAATATTGTAAATGGCACAAATATAGGTGAAGGACATTTAGATAGAACTTGACCAGAAAAAAAAAAAAAAAAGAAAAAAAACATTGAGCAGAGAGTGGGAAAAGCCAAGAGGGAGTTGCAGGCTATCATCCTCAAATAGGTCATTATGAAGAAAGACATTCTATAGATTCATCTAATAGATGGATGAACCATGAATGATAAGAAATTAAAATAAAGGCAACATTGTGGTCTTTCTTGGCAGAGGTGGAAGGTCTCATATTAATCCATGTTATTCAAAAATCATAATTATGATTTCCAATGAAATATCGTTAGAAATACAATAATGAAGAGCATGATGACAATAGAGATGTTGTTTATGATGCATGTGCATGTGCCGAGATGTCAGATTCATTTCCTTGGAACCCAGATGAACCAAGAAATGTTTACATAAATTAGTTCATTGAAATATCTGAAGGATGTCTAAGCAAGAAGCTGCGCGAATTACTTTGGTTAGAATGCTCTGGTATCAGACCTCAATTGTCATTTAGGGCCAGGTCTTTGTTTCTGCCTTCTCCAAATATTCCTTCGTGTGTGTGTGTGCGAGCCTCAGGGAGATTGCTGGAGTGGGGGAAAAATTGACATCTTTGGAAAAAGGCAGTTTCTCTAAAAATCAAGATGCCTGATTTTTGTCACAATCATGTATAGTATGATTGTTTTTTTTAAAAAAAAATAAATATCGCAAAATGCATAAGAATATTTGTTACTTTTCTTTCCTAAATGAGAGTTGTGTTCATCTCTCCCCTCTTGGAAGGGTGGGAGGGTGTGGATTATTTGATAAAGGATGAGATCTTGTTGGCTTCTCCGAATGTTAGAGAATTAAGAAGTTTATAAATCTACACAGGAATTATGTGGTGATGGAAATGGTTGAGAAGCTTTTATTTATGGTTATAAATAGAGAGACTATGCAGATAGTGGAAGAGACCACTTAAATATTGCTTACAAAGCCAAGATCTCATATTATTTACTTATTCTATGGTACTAAAGCCCTCCTCAAGTCTTTTTGATTGGTGAATGCAAGCAGAGATGAGTACACAAAGATAAAGATGTTTAAAATTTTAAAGATGAGATTGAATTTTGTCATAGGCACCACAAGGAAGAAAAAATCTTGCAAAAAGCACACATTCCGTATTAATTTCTGCATATTGTTAATCATGCCAGCAAGGTGTGAGAGGGAGGTAGCAAGAGAAGAGAGAGGGAGATCGCGGGGGTCGCAGGCCCATTCCTTACAGGATCTTAGAAAATGTGTCCACAACTTCTTTTAATCCAGCTAGAATTGGGCGCGCACAACCCCCTTCTGTCTCCCCCCTCCCTCCCATGCTCCTTCCCTTTCTTCTTCCCCTTCCACTCATCCCACCAATCCCACTGAATCCAGTGAGGTGTTGCCAATGACAATGCCATGAAAAAAGGAAAGTAATGGTATTATTTGTTCCAACAATGTTGACAGCACTTTGTGTTTAGGGCAAGGCTGAGGGCATAGCAGTAGCACTGTTCGTATTATTTATAAATGAAATTATGCAGGTAGCACCAACCGGTTATCTAGATATTGTGGAAAACATACCAGACATAGTGAATAAACAGGGCAAGGGTGAGGGAACAGCACTAGCAGTAGTACCAACTGATTACCTAGATATTGTGGACAACATAAACAAAAATGATGAATAGACTGTACTTGAAAACTTTTGTAATGTGAGATGCAATGTTCAAGGGGTGATATGATGGCAATAATGATGATCAAGAGCCATAATAACACTGAATCATGCATCTGGATATACTGAAAAAAGGAAAAGAAAGTGTAAGCACAAATTAGCATCAGATACATATTGAGCACTTCAGATAGATGGAAGACTCACTAATACCAAATTGGGGACTTTTAGGATTGATGGAAAAGCATACTCTTTAATAGCAAATCAACATGGCTCTCAAACAAAATCCCAACATACTGACATCAGCTGTGGGTTTTGATGTTCTTGGAACTTGGTTGAGGATAGTGGTATTAATAATTTCATGGTACAACATAAGATCCACTTTGGCTAAGTTTGTGGTGTTGAAAGAACCATGCATTTTGATTTTGCTACAATTTTAAGCCATACACCGCTAGCCTCTTTTTCTTTTCTTTCTTTCTTTCTTTCTTCTTTTTTTTTTTTTTGGGGGGGGGGGGGGGGGGGGGGGAATATTTCAAAGATAAACTGCTATCTGCTATGCCAGAATCCATAGTAGTATTTTTATTCATCATTCAAAATATTTGCAATTAAGTACAACAAAAGAATAATATTATACTCAAGGTTCATCAAAGATTATTGATTTAGTAGTAATGCACCTCTTAACATACACATCAAACAAGTAATCATTGAAATGTGTGAACACAAAAATGACACACTGTGATGGTATGAATTGATTAGTTATCAATGACTTAGATTTTAACGAAGCTTCTAAATACTAAGAGATCAGCCATCTTGGTGGCGACCCATACTAAGATGAACCAAGGGCTCAATATATCTTGATTGAGATGAGAGGTGGAAAAAATGTTAAGAAGAATTGAGATATTCTGAGATCTCAGCTGATTTACTGATATTGTATTAGACAATGTCTTGAGATATATTAGTTTATATCAGCTGGGAAAATATGGGCCAAGATCTAAAATGTATCTCATCAATGAGAATCCAATAACAAGACAAAAACTCCATTTTTAATAAACAAAATGAAGCAACTTGCAAAAATAATATACCTTAATGAGTATTAGTTTTTAATGATTTTGATCTCCAACATTCAAAGCATTAATAGTAATTTCTTTAACATAAAATATCTTTTATATGTCCCCAAATCTAAATTTTGATCACTTGCCAGGTTTTAGACATTTTTGGACATGCATCCAAATCAGAATCACATGTCAAGGAGAAATTATAGCCTACACCATTTCACCCCATGGCGGTGCACCATGTCAATCGCATGCGCTCGTTTCTGTGGACCCAATTCATCATGCACTCATCTCGGTGATTGGCCCACAAGAACGAGCACATGTGATTGGCGTGGTGCACCGCCACATTGTGCACATGGTGTAGAATATAATTTCTCCATGTCAAGGTCCACGTTGAGCCATACAAACTAAGTGTATGCGGCAAGCAGCAAGAACACACAAAAAATAAGTCCAAAAATAGAAATCTATAGAGACAATACAGGTCCAAATCCTTTAAGAGACCATTCCTAAGGCATGAAACTTTAAGAAGGCCCTAGGTTAATTCAAATAAGAAAGAGGAATGTGGAATGTGGATATTTGTAGTATACAACAAAAGGGCTAGTATTATCCCTATCTAACAAAAGAAAATAACAAGGCTAATGGGCTGGGCAAGAAGCAATGTTGTCAATTATGCTCCCGGTGCCTGCCTAGTTGCCCAGGCAAGATCAGGAAGCTCCTGATAACTCAACAATTCCAAGGCATGGTGAGTTTATTAAGGCGATACCTAGCTGAGTGCATGGGACAAGGCAAAAAGCATCCAGGCAGGCACCTCTCCAATTTCCAGCAGTACTCTTCATATCCCTTTCTTGCCTATTTTTTAGAGCTTTGTTAGCTGTACTTTGAGGTTATTTTGATCTATTAGAATTATTATAAAAAGGGCTACTCTAGGATATCCAATGATTTACATTTTTGTGTCATACTATCATGTTTTGATCTAAACTTCAAACAGATTTTTGGAAGTGGTACTTTGCTATCATAACTGAATTTTGAAGCTACTAAACGATGTTCAATGGTTTTTGCTGGATTTTGTTTAAAAAGAAAATATGGGAAGGGGGATTTTAATGTGATATTCTGAAAGATATGAAACGCTACATCTAATTTACAAGGCGATTATGATTTTAGTGTTGACAGTTGAATAACTAATCTTATAATGTTTGTATTGCTTCCAGATACATCTAGCATTTATTTCAAATACATTTATTGAACTTTTATTAAATTACCATGTTACTTTCTTCAGGCAAGTGCCTCTTTGGTGCCTAGCACCTCAAGCAATATAGGAGTCTTGTTGCCTTAAGGATGTCTCTTGCTTTTGATAGCCTTGCCAAGAAGGACGCTTATGCTAATGCATACTGTGTGGGGAATTTAAGAGGACCTGCAATTTGCAAAGAAGGATATACCATTTGGAACTTTATTCAGTTTTCCTTTACTTACTGCAACATTTTGAACTTTACCCATCTTATAAGATGCAGTGTGTGTTTCAAAACCTAGCAACTTTGATTTGGTGTTTGGGCCACAAGTCGGTAGTTCAATAGAGATCCACAGTACCAGAACTAGCACCCGTGTCAGTAGGCCGGCAGAACGGTATAGTGTTGTAGTACTGTGTAGTGTCATTCCGGCCCGTACCAACAAAAGAAAAACTGAAAAAGGATGGGGAGAGGGAGAAGGAGAGAGAGAGGGGAAAAGAGACATAGAGAGAGAGGGAGGGAGGAAGAGGGAGAGGGAGGGAGGGAGGGAGGGAGAGGGAGGGGGAGAGAGAGGGTTTTTGAGCCCCCTCTCCATTGATGATGCATAACAGGGCAGAGCCCCTATTTTATTTAGAGAAAGATGAAAAGAGAAAGATGGAGAGAGGTAAAGGGGGAGAGGGAGGCCGAGAGAGTGAGAGGGAGAGGACTTTCGAACCCTCTCTACTCTGATGTAGCGTAACAAGGCGGAACCCTTGTTTCGAAACGAAATAGGGGTTCTGTCCCCTTTAGATTTTTATCTTATTTTTTTAAGTGAAGACAATAGTGACTATTGACTTTACCTTTTTTTGAATTTTTTTCATGTTAAGTTGGCAACAACTGCCGACATCACTTAAAAAAATTTCAAAAAATTATAAAGAAAATGGAGCCCCTATTTCATTTCAAAAATAGAGGCTTCGCCCCTATTACGCCACACCAGAGGAGAGAAGGCTCAAAAGCCCCCTCCCTTTCCTTCTCTTGACCTCTCTCACCCCCTCCCTTTCCCTCTTTCTCCCTCTTTTTCCTCTCTTTCCTTCTCCCTTTCCCTCTCCCTGACCGGTTTCTCAAACCGAGGAAGCCCCCTCTCTCTCCTTCTCTCGACCTCTCTCACCCCCTACCTCTCCCTCTCTTCCTTCCTTTATAGCCCTACCTCCCTCCCCCCTCTATTTTCCTCTCTTTTCTTCTCCCTCTCCCCCTCCCTCACCGGTTTCTCGAACCAAGGAGCTGAACTATATTGGTCCGCCCTCGATACAATTCGGTACGCCTCGAATCGAGCAGTTCAGGACGGTACGATATTCCTTGGTTCAACCATGACCAGACCAGTAGCCTTAACTTCTGTTCCCAAGAGGCCAAAGTGTCAATACCCCAAAATCACGTTGTCCCCAATTTGTGTCCGAGTCATTCATAGTGGTCACCCACCTGAAATCCTACTTTAAAGCAAAAGAAGAAAAAAAGAAAAAGAGGATTATGAGCTCCCCTACTTAGGCCCCCTTTGGTGTTGCTTTTAGAAGGCCAAAAAGTATTTGTTGGAGGATCAGAAGTTCTTTTAAGTGATTTTGATATGTTTGGGAAAAAAACTTCAAATAGCTTTCCACTTCCTTCAAAAGTTGATAGAAGTCTATTATGGAAAAGCTCTAATTTGGAACTTTCAAGCAAAAGCTCTACCAAAGATGTGTTGAAAAGCCCCTTTTTTCGGAGGGCAGCACCCGAGAAACCTAGATTTGAATCCCTACAATGAAATTTTTTTAAATTAATCTAAAATACTTTAATTGACATAATCATTTATTTTTGTCTCTTTTTGCCATAATCATGAATTTAAGGATTTTGAGTTTCAACCTCATAATATTCTTTCTTACTCGGTAATCACCTTTAAAAAATAATTATATTATTTACTCTATTATTTAGATTAAAATATAGAAAAATTTTAAATTAATAAAACTTTATAGTAATAGTTTTGATACTACAAACTAATAAAAATATAATATAATATAGTAAAATACAATAAAATTATATTATAGTATAGTATAGTATAGCATATTAATGTTGTGTGATACAATAATATTACTATACATAATAATAAATAATATAATAATACTATATATAATAATATAATAATATTATGTTAAAATAATAATATCTTATTAATATATTAGAATATTACTATTATTATAGTACAATAAAATCATAAAAATATTATTATATTTTATAATAAAAATATTATTTATTATTTAGTTTGAAAATCAAGACAAATAATTTATAAACTAAGAATATTTTATAATAATAGTTTTTGATAGTACAAGCAGTTAGACAATTGAAAGCACTATACAATGTTCTTAATTATTATTTCTTGATACTAAAAGTACTTTTTCAATTTCATTACCCAAAGATGTTAAAGTTCCAAAGCACTTCAAAAACATAGTTACCAACCAACAAAAGTCTTTTTATTAAAAGCTTTCCTAGCGAAAGCTATGCTAACCAAGGCTCTACTACCTACAGCAATGACAAACGGGGCCTTAGTAGATCTAGCTACTCCCATCCTAGTTCTGGCCCTCCTGCCCCTCCACTGCCACAAGTTTTCCTCTAATTGCTACCCTCCTTATAAAAGATGATGCCTAGATTCCATCCATTTCTGGCCCTCTCAACCTCTACATCTTATCGACAATAATGCCTTGCATCATTCAGCCACTGCCTCTACCCTCCTCCCATTACTATCCCCCACTCTCTAGTTTGCCTTGATAGAAGGAAAAATGCTCAAAGGAGTTCCATTTTCCAGTAAATAGTTATCTTCATGCGACAAATCTACTTTGATCAAACAATCCAAACAGTTGGACCACCCTATTAGTCAGGTCAAATAGATTTTGGACACGTTCAGGCTTTGGTTCGACCCAACCACCAAAGCTTGGTAGGTGATGGCTCAAGTCAATTGACCTACTTTCAGGTCATTGGTTATAGATGAGTTTTTCAAATGAACCAATACTAGTTCCTACTCAACTAGGCAACCTAGATTCAAATCATTGGGTATAGATGAATTTTTCAAATGAAACTATAGTAGTTCTTTTTTTTTTTCCTAACTGTTTCAAAAAATTAATTAGTATATCTCATGCACTAATATTTCTTGTTTCCATGAGAATGGCACAATAGCACATGTGTGCCATTTAAATTGTTTAACATGTTGTTTTTCTTGCAACAGTGTAACAGAAAATCTACTATCTTCATAGAGCAATGCTAAGGTACAAACAAAAGATAAACAAGACTTCACCTACAAGTTTTGTGACTTCCTAGTAGCATTAATGGTAAAGTAAATGAAATCATGCTGGCATGACTTATTTCTAAACTAATCAACTTTTAAAAAAGTCTTATTTACCTAAATATACTATTATTAATCCATGCTAAGTTGTTAGGTTCACAAGCCAAGTCTCAGCCTTAAAACCACCAATTACACTTAGCTAACTTCAAAAAGGTAGATACTTAATAAATTATACTTAAAAGACGATATACCTTTTTAAGGGTGAACCTTGAAAATCATATAAATTTAGATCCATGAGTTTTAATTAATATTTTACACCTTAGTAATTAGTATTTTAATCACAGTAATTGCACTACTATATACTGGGCTCCTAATTGTGGGTAATGTCGCTCAGTTAAGGTCCACTAAATATCAATCTATCCTAGTCAAGTCCAAACCTGAGGTTGTAAGTTCAAAACAAGCTAGGAGAAGCCAGATATTCATCTCGACACAGCTAACCAATTCCTTAATACCTTATTTATGAAAGTCAATGGCATTTTGCACACCTATATAACCTTTTTGGCTGCTCGTGTTGAAGTTATATAAACACTTCATGCTCCTTGGTACTTAACAAAAAAAATGAACATTATCATTTGACTGACGGTTTATCAGATTGTCTATTAGGTTAGAATTTCTTGTTGATTCCCATGGCAAGTAAACATTTTACAAAGTAGATTGTCTATTAGGAAAGCAAAATGCATTCACATTCAAAAGGAATTAATTATGTCACTACTCACTAGTACAATAACTTTTACAAAGTTTTTTTTTCCTGTTCTTGGATTTTGTGATACAATCTATAATGAATCAAGATAAGAGAAAGCAAAATTATTGAGTGTGAAATTAATTTTTTATCACTTTCTTGAAAAGAAATGAAGTTTAATGACTATTGCAGAGGTAGAATATGAAAAACCTAATGGTAAGTGAATTGAAATTACTAATTCCTCTTGATAACATATATCCCATCAATCCTTGAGTTATTACCCAGGGATGGTCCTTGAAAAACTTAAAGTTGCCATTCTCTAAAAAACAGAGAGAGACAAATTTAAAGTTGCCAGTGTTGAAAAATTGTGGATAACTTTCAATATATAAAATGTGTCGCATATTGTTTATGACGTTAATGAAAGGAAATGAAATTGCCAAACCAAAAATTAAGCAAAACAAAATCTAACTTTCAACTGACCCGTGCCTGGTAAGTTGGGCCATCTTTGTTCTCACCATACCAGTAGTAGGTCTCTGTCCTCTCGTCAAATAAAATTCCTCCTCCATGTGCTTGAATAGGATTTCCCTCAGTGTCCAACCACAGTCTACCAGGGTAGTAATACATGCTGTCATTCCCTTTCTTATTTGGGTCTACTGTGCTCTTTCGATTAGGAGAAAAAAAGGGACTGCACTTCAGAAGATTCATCTAAGAATTCATCAACCACCGAAAGCGGCTTTCGTGGTCCCCTTCGTTTCAGTGCATGCGGCGACTGCTTTCCTCTAAGGGGTGGAAAATATTAAAATTTCAAGAAAAAGTTATACAAGAAAAGTAGCACAGTATACTAATCTGAGATGAACAGTAACATTAAGCTATCCATAAGGAGTTTCATGTGCCAAGTGAAAAATTATCACATAAGCTATTCAGGGAACCTAATTAGACACCGAGAGTAATCTAATAAGGGTGGGGGGCACTGCACATAATTTTACATTTGCTAGGGCATTTTGTTTGAAGTAATTCATCTTCCCCAAACTTGAAGAAAGTTTCGAGGCAAAAAAGAAAACAAGAAATAGCTAATCTAAGACTGATGTCGTCTACCCAATTAATTTTCCAAGAGACAAAATAAAATCAATATCTTTCACTCAAAAAAATGGAACTTTTCTAATCTATAATCAATAAAAAAATATGCCTTTAACCATGGTCACAAGATACAGCAACACATAGATTCAAATAGACACCCATAGAATCCTTAATTCCGGACAAAAATATAAGGGGGAAAAAATCGCCAGTCCTCTCGAATAAACAGAGCCAGAACTACAGAATCGAAAGGTCAAAATCCAAAACAACCACCAAAACCATCCTGAGAAAAATCTGTGACCCATCGAAGACCAACAATCAAATTCTGATGTCCAAAACCAAGCTCAAGAGCCATCCAAAAACCAACATATACCATGCCCGTGAAGAGAACAAGTTTTGAAATCACACATCAAAAGAAAGAAACTTATAAAAATCCAAAAAAATAGCGAGCCAACAGCAAACCTACCTAACAATATCCTGACCACGGGGTGAGAATTTACAGCTATGGGGAGCGATCTTGCTGTCTCCACCATATTTAGAACACGGGCTCATGGAAAAGTATACTCACCTTTCTCTCCCTCTCTGTTTGTCCGTCTCTCTCTCTCTCTATGTATCTCTCGCTGTGGCTTGGCCAACCTGATGTGATTCCAACTCCTAAAACCCTTGCTTCTGGAAAGGTTAGCTGTCCTTCTTATGTGGGGAGGGATGCGTTGGACATGGCTTAGATACAAAGTACTCATTTTAGATCTCCCAAGCATGAGCTTTATCCTCTCCACAATCCACAATCTTTATCGTTCTGACCTTTTTGCTGCTTGGGCTTGTTGGGAATTGGCTACCTGTCTTATTACTGTGGCTGCTTGCACTTCTTGTTGGGAATTTTCTGGATTGTTGAAAATTTCTTACGATACTTTTTTTGTTTTTCCTTGATCTTTGAAATATTTTATGGATGAAATAACAAAAATGATTCTGTCATTTATTACATATAATGAATTTTATGATTTATTCATTAATCAAACCTTTGTGAATTATAACTTAACGAAGCTATGTGCTTCTTTTTTTTTTTTTAATGGTATCACTTATTGCTTGATTTTGCTTCTCACAAGCTTATTTTCTCATAAATAAATACATAAATATTTTAAAAATTTTATATTGTTTATTTGATATTTTAAATTTTTGTTTACATGAATTCATCCTGAATTTTGGGTAATTCTTTGCAATTTTTTTAAATTTTGAGTCAAGGTGATTGGGGTTTGGGTTGGGAATCGAATCATAAATTGTCATTCATAGTTGAAACCGGAAGAAAAGTTGTAGAAAGGATCTCAAAAAAAAAAAGATAGAAGTCCTGGAAACTTAAGAAGCTTTAAATTTTTCAAAAAGAGGAAGTCCTCCAAATTATGATGATCCGAGAAAATATTAGCATCTTGGACTCACAATCTCTAGATTCAACACCCCTAAGAGCAGTTTGTATAGCAGGAAAAGATCTAAAAAAACCTAAGCGAGAGTAGTAATCTGTTGGATTATTTGTTTAAGTTGTGTTTGGATGTTGATTAGCTAACCATAAAAAGTTATTTGTTCCCTTATCCAGCCATTGTTTAAAAGTTATTGTTGGTTGAAAAGGTCTAGGTTAAATGGATAAGGACCAATTTTTGGATACATGAAGCTTGGTTTTCTATTTGTTGAAAAGTCTATAGGCCTCACTTAATCGAAGCAAATCAGTATAAAGTCTAGGCTCTAGTATGAGATCTCAAGCTCTAAAGTACAGATCCAAGATCTCATACATGACCAATTTTTGGATATATGAATAATTTTTGCTGGAGGGTGACTCGGCCACAGTGATCAGCTAAATCCAGAGAGGCACTGGTGGCACGGATGGGCACCATCACCTACTCCGAGACATCCGGGTTATGGTAAGAGGCAACGTTGAGTTTCAAGCTAGGCATGTTTATATAGAGGCTAATAGGGCTGCAGACTGGGTGGCCTCGTATGTAGGTGATCACTCTGGAGGAACCCTGTAGGTCGGAGAAAGAGAGTTGCCTAGTATATTTTGTGATATGTTATTTTAACTTTTTTGAATGTATCTATACAAGAGATATCTCTTCTATACCCCTTAGATGATGCTGCCTCTGAGACTGACGGGAGGGTTCCATCTTCCTCTTTTAGGTAGGCTCTTTCTTCATCTCTTTTTCGGTCCCCGATGGAGTCCCTCTTCCCCGCTAGAACTTTTCCTCTTCTGTCTTCAGCCCTTCCTGCCTATCTGTTTCCTTTGCAGCTACGGAATCAGCTAGTTGAGAATGCGCCAGTCGTCTGCTGTGGTAAAAAAAAAATAAACACTATGTTGTATCTTTGTAAAATCTAGGTGTTTCATAACTACTATGATTGCTGCAGAATTTGCTCCAACTTTTTTTGTGAGGAAAAGAGGACTGGAACGTCTTAAGTTTTATTTATTGGAGAAAAGAACATAAGAGTTACAATCAAGTCATTAGCCTCCTTATTGGTAGGTATAGGTACAAAGAGCAGCAGTGGGAACGTGCATGCTCCAAAGTTCATGTAAGCTGAAGACTACGTCCAATACTGCTACGAAAATGCAAATCCATGTTAAGACCGGGAAGAGCCTCCATTCTTTAGGTTTTGATGCTCCTAGGTTTTGATGCCAATACCCCAACAGAGACGTATGAGTAGTCACAAGCAGTATATTAGTGAGATTGTGGCGACTGCCAGGCTCAGTTTACATATACTTTTTCATAAGTTGTTAATGTCACTCATTTCGATTTTTCTGTTTTGAAACATATCTTGCTCATTTGAAAAGTCGGAGCTGAGTGTAAACTGCTGTAGGTAGAAGCCAACATACATGTATGCTGTTTGACAATACATAGCCTCCTTGAAGTGCTTATTTATAAACAACAACAAAAAAAAAATCAGCATCAGAAATAACTTTAGCAAGCTCAGAGACTAATAATGTCTAAAGTGGGTTATTTTGTGGAAGGTTTAGAGTAGGCCATCACAAGGAGGCTACCATATGGAGATATTAACGTAGTCATCACTCAACTTTTTCGCACTGATTGCGCATACAAAACTACAGTCATCAAGCCGAAACCCTGCCTGTTGCATCTCTTGAAAACAATCGAGACCCTCATCATTCATGGAGCACTTTGATATTATTGAAGCCAACAAACCAAAGTCGGGATCATCTACCTCAGACAGGTGTTAAATCTTTTGCGTGAAAGAAGGATTCACCTTTCTGCACACGAATCCACTAGTGGATCGTGCAATGACTGCTTCGAGATCTATGTAAGCAAATGAATGAAAGAGTTCAGAGTGCATTGTGCAAGATGTGATCCAATAATTGATGTCATAAAAAAAGATCAACCATTCTTTCATGCATAAGACCAAAGACACAACCTGAACCCTACGTACCTCTTCAAGCATCAAGAATCCTGTCGTTGAGCATGAGTTCACAGCTCAACAAATCTTTTATAGTAGTGAACGCCATTGACACGCTCCCTAGAGTGAACATGCATACAATTCCAGGAAACTCCATCTCGCGAGAAAGCCCACTTCCTTGAAAAACCAACTCAGCTTCATCCAAGTTCCAATTCTTGCTGTACTCATTGATGACAGCATTGTTAATAGAGATATAGGAATCGAGACCCGAGAAATTGGCAACTGAGTGTAACTAGTTGGCATCTTTAGTGAGAGAAGAAATAACATAGGACTAGGAGAGAGTGAAGCCATCTAGCCTGGGCTTGAGCCATTTAAAAGACGAGCTTAAATACCAGGCTCAGCCTAGGCTTAAAAATCAGGTCCATACCCATCCAAAACACTCTGAGCCCGAGCTTGTCGCTTGAAATTTGAACGAGTCATAGCTCATCATCTAGCTTGAAGGGTACATCATGGAGGCATCATCATTCACATCAATTTAGTAGTTCAAAAGGTCTGCTACTTCGTTACTAAAGGAAAAATGCATTAATCTTGCTATGTAAATGGGGAGAAAAAACCTAATTCTGAAAAAATTCAAGTACAAGACGTTTAATGGATGTTGCACTACCACGTTATCCGTAATAGATCATGACCTAAAAGAAATGTATGGAATAAAGGACGAATAAAGTCAGCAACATATTTAATGCATTTATGAGAACTTAGGATGTCCTTTTCAAATATTAGCTTAGTTTCTAAACAGATTCCCGAAGGAACAATTAAGAACTAATGATTAACAAAAAGCATTAATTGATGAAGAATAGGCATTATCAATCGCAAAAATAATTATAAGATTTATTTACCTCTTAATTCTAACTTTCACATAGGCTAGCATCTCCTTCAATTCTTCTGGTTGAGATAAACCTTGTAGAAATGTGACTAGAGAGAACTAAACAAAATCATGAGAAAAATGCTAGCTACAAGAATTATTATTTGATGAATCAAAAGTTGTTTGTACGGCATCCAAAGATTTGGCCAATAAACATCATTTAATTCTGGAGCCTGGCTTGTGACCCATAGAATGGGGTTTGATGATTGAAAAACCTGTGAAGAAATAACTGCAGCATATTGGGTCCTTAAAAGTAAAATGAAAGCAGCTAAGCATTCCTGTGTAAGAAAAAGAAAAGGGATCATGAGATTACTGGGAAATAAAAGGATATGCTCAGGGGGGACTTGTGTCTATCATTAGATGTATTCCTTCAATCTGGAACGTCCATCTGCTACAAGTTGTAACCAAATTGACATGTCGAAGTCTTCACATAAGGTGCTTTCCCTGTTATAATGTGACATAATGGTCATGGCATAGTTTAGTAAAGTCACTCTTTGCAAGCTTTCCAACTCTACGTGGCACATTTGGATTTTGGAGTGATCACTTGGTTTTAGCCATTGTCTTCTAGTTTGAGAGCTGCTTGTTGTAACACATCAAAGTAAATGTTATCGCCTAGTTTTCTGCTTAGGATGGATGGATTGATTCTTCGAAATACATGTATTAGTCATATCCAATATGAATTGTATAGTATACACTTTGGACATGGCTAAAATATGCATCAAATACTTATTTTAGTTATCCAATTTTTAATTGGAAAATAACTATGCATCAAATAAGCTATGCATACCCTTTTTTTTTTATTAGTTTTTTAGATCATATACGACAATTCGAATTTTCATTTTGCCACATGATGACATTAAATTTTATTGTGAGCACAACCTCCTTTTTCTACATCCCATTTGTACTATAACCATTGTTGCTGAAAATTGGACCCGGGGGCGACCGCGGGCTGAGGAGGAGGCGCCCACGTAAGAGGGACAAAACCGTGAGGGATGGCTCCCTCTGCGGGCTGAGGAGGAGGCGCCCACGTAAGAGGGACAAAACCGTAAAGGATGGCTCCCTCCGCGAGCTTAGCGCCCGGAGCGGTCTACAATCCCCAAAGCAGACAATACTGAAACAGGAGAGCTCTACCACTCGAATTACAGGCGCTCAGTATGTATCCCCCTGAGAAAGCGCCTTTTTATGGGGCAAAACCGTGAGGGGTGGCTCCCTCCGCGAGCTTAGCGCCCGGAGCAGTCAACGATCCCTAGAGTGGACAATACCTTCAGAGGGACACACTCGTTTTTCCTACTCGGATCGGTGTGGGACTATGCTGTTGACCGGGGAACCCCGGCAGCAACCATGTTATTATATTTTTGTTATATGGCATGCTGTATTTTGGCTGTAAACTATGGTTTTGTAGGAATAGCCAAGGACAAAAGTAGCATGCATTTTGACCCCAAACTAATGCCCCAAGCTGGTGTATGACACCAAAGACAAGGTTCACACCCTTTATGGGGACGTTTCTTGGGAAATGGTAACATGGCAGCAATAAAGACAATGGACCATAACCAGACCAAGCCTGCCTAATGTTTGGGTTCTACAGATCATGTACAATTGGCCTTGATAACGGATATTTACCTGACCCAACCCGTTGCCCAACAGAATTAGCAATTTTTGATACAAAGAAATCTATTTAACCTGCTTTTTTTTTTTTTTTTTTGTGTCGGCATCTTACGATAGTCAAATATGAGTACGCCAAAAGAAATCAAAATGCAAAACATGGACTAGTCCCCGTGCAATGGCCTTAGAGCCATTCCAAGAGAAGGCTCTGAAATAATGTGCTGCGAAAGAGACGATCCAGTCTGCCGCATTGTTTGCCTCTCGAAGTACAAGTACAATCCCAATTGAGTTGAGACTCTCCAACAGATGGCAAACATCCCAGACTAGTGGGTTTAGATCTGATCTGGCATGCCCACACCTGATCCAGTCAATCACTTTCAAACCCGGCAAACCTTACTTGTTATGTTCCACATTTCGGGTTTGGATCGAACCCATTCTTTTGATGATGGCGGCCGCCTAATCCAATCTAAACCAGACACAGCACACACATTGCCATGCTTATGATTAAGTGCTTAATTTTATCATTCCAATGCAAGAGAAGGAGATATAATAGGGCAAGTCAACAGATATTAAAGATAGACTGATGGCGAACATATCGATAAGCTACTTAATACGTTCCACATTTCCGGTCTGGATCAAACATATTATTTTTGATGGTGGTGGTCGACCTGATCCAATATAAACCAAACAGCACACACATTGCCACCCTTGCTCTTAAGTACTAATTTTATCATTGCAATGAAGAAGGTACAATAGGTTAAGTCACAGATACTAAGTTTCCGAATCTCTCAGGAGGCTTCAGGTTCTCTAAATCTGAAGACAAGGGACAAGCATACTACTGAATGAAACAAGTCTTAGAAAAGCCTGCGAAATTGATATAAGTCACCACCACCTTGACAACTAAAAGGATATTTGTTGCTGTGTTGAAACCCAAATAATTAGTCTCAGTGATCTACAGTCTCTTTCGACCCTTTGTGAATCTTTATACTGACCAGGTTCACATTAATGAAGTATTAAATTGCCCAAGGAGTAATGCTTTCCAAGAATATGTCTAGAAAATTTTAAGATAAAGATTAAAAAGAAAAAGAATGAGACACCATGGATAACCTTGTTTAACCTGGCTCTACTCAGAAAATTAGACCACATTATTGCTCAGATTCTGACCAGAATATTTTTTACCGAGCATCCTACTGGAGTGCACTCAGAAAAGGGCAATAATAACACAGCATGTTACCTACATCAGAGACAACAGGTTGCATATGAACCAATCCAGGAAGCAAAAACAGATCTAAAACATGACAAATGCTAATTCCATGTGCCCAAGAACTCCATAAAAAATAAATTGCTTTAAAGATTTGCATGATAATTTAACCTTCCAAGCATTCCCTCCCTATCTTATTGATAGAAAGTAACATGAAGTTGGATTAGTTATCCCACAACAGCATAACATACATTACAACAGTCGCCTTTGAGAGGAGGATCAAATCTTCCAAAGAAGAGAGTAATCACCAAAAACTGCACATATTGGGAAAATATATTCACACTATCAATAGAAACTGAATGATCTAGACGGTATCATTTGAAAGAACTATAAAGACTCCAGATTTATGCAGTTCTCCACCCTTCTGGGAGCCTCCATCTTCTGTGCCAATAAATGGACACTCTGGACCACAATGGGAACCCAAAATTGTACTCTAGAGGCTCATCAGCCACTCCCCCAATGGTTAAAGGCAGCCACACATACCTGGAATCCCTCAGCTCCGATGGATTCCACCGATCTGCCATGAAGATGAATGAACCAGGCAACCCTGGCACCGGGACTACAAATGTGCTTTGAGCAAAGAATGTGGTCGACCTGAAAATCTTGTTCCCTCCAATGCAAGGATTTCCCATTGTTTCCCAAGGGCCCATGATTGACTCTGCTGCATGAGCCAGTGCTCTGTTTGGAGCCCACCCAGTACAACCGGAAGTGACCATGTAGTAGGTTCCTTGGTACCTGAACAGGGCAGGAGCTTCCCTATGTTGTCCCACCAGAATCCTCCTCATCACTGTTGTGACATTGAGGTAATCATCAGTTAATGGACCAACATGGAGCTCGCTGTTGTCCTCAGAAGAGTAGATCAGATAGGCCTTGCCGTCATCATCTTTGAAGATGGTCATGTCCCTACTCTCAAAACCATGTGGGCGGAAGCTATAAAGGTATGTGAAAGGTCCTGTTGGGGAGTCACTGACAGCGACACCCACTGAAGCTTTGGTGTAGTTAGCATCATCTATGTGCATCCACATGACATATTGACCACTCACATCATTGTATATCACTTTGGGTCTCTCAAGCACATTGGACACGTGGAGGTCATGGGAGGCATTGGTTTCTTCTCCTGAGAGCACAATACCCTCATTCGTCCATTCCCACAAATCCTTCGAGGAGTAGCAACTAACTCCAATGATGTCAACCTGGGGAACAATGGAACATTTATGAGTTTAGTTTGAAATTTATGAAAGCCTATTAAGCCCCAAAATGTAAAAGCTAGAGATATCATGAGGAGATATCATATCCAGATATGACTGTGGGATGCAAGTAAACATTTTAGTTGAGCTTGAAGCACATATAAAGCAGGCTCTTCGGACATCCTACAATGTCATGGATAATATAGGAGTTACAACTTCTTGGATTTTTTCTCTTCATCATATCAGAAATGTAGAATATGATATGGGTATAAGGTGTGGCTCGTGAGGTACACAGACCTCAACAAAACACAAGCCTCTGAGGCCTATTCATTTTAAGTCATGCGAGCCTAAGCCGTGAATCCAGTTCCTTAATATAAACAGAGAAAACAGACTTGTATCACAACCGATCCTCCTTTCACTCATTTCATTTCAGCCTCAGTGACTTCTCTTTTATGTACTTTCACTATCCTGTACACAACCCTTCAACCTCCTCTCATGTAATATCAATGCCACCAACCCTATGAGAGATTGGCCTTGTTCAGTAGTACTAGATAATCACACAAAATTACGACTCTGGACCTACAACTGCACCTCTGTGCAATTTTTCACCAGTAGTATCCAATCATTTTCTAGATCAACTCCCCATTAACAGTCCATAACCCATACAATATTAACATGCAGACTGTGACCATTAGCATGTCGGACAAACAAAAGTTCTATCATTAATTGTCTATCCAGCCATACAGCTGATTTCTTAAAAATGGATAAACAAAAAATTCTTAAGGGATGGAGCCATATCATTCTACTAATCAAGCATAGAACTAAGTGCACTGCTTGCTTTTACCTTATTACAGAAAAAGTCTGACAACTTAATAGTTAACTTCAGATATTGATTAGTCAGATATCAATTTCAAAAACGAAGCTCCAGCTTCAGTGAAAATGAACACCAGTCCTTGAGGCACCTCACCACCAAAAATGCCCACAATACAGACATAACCACGACCGCTATAGCCTAGTTGAAGTTTAAGTTTGTCCAAGAGAGCTTTACCCACAGACTAATCATATGCCTAATCTACTAAATCAATAATTACTTTTATCAATTCTATGTATTTTCTTTACTTGTCATATAAATCTTATAAATCATCACTAGAATTATTAATCAAGAAAATAAAAGTACTTGGCAGACGGTATGTCCAACATATATTGGGGGCCTTGAGGCTACAAAAATACCAATAGTCATCATATTCCGCCAAAGAAGAAAAAAACAGAATTTATTCTCCTGAATGATAAATGCTAGTTGCTGACATGTTGACATAAATAATTATCACTTTCTAAATGACATTAAGAAACTACAACAAGTAGCATGGTCAAACATCATGATTGCCAAATACTTGTTCTATGTACATGGGAGCTCATGAATAATAAAGATCTACTCTGTGAGTGGTGTGTGTGCACACACGCACTCACAAACATACAAATGTGTATATTTCTTCATTTTTTATTCTCTATGCTTTAATGTACAGAATGCTGTTGTATCTAACTAGAGGACCAGCTATTACTTATTTGATTGATTCTTACGAGAAACTAAAATAGGTAAAGGCCCTCTCATACAAAAGTGAGAAAACGTATCCCTTAGACAACCCTCATGTCCACAATGTATAAAGGAGCATTACTATACATGTCCACGATAAAGTTCCCCAGCTGCATTTTAGACAAGAGACAGGAAAACTAGAAGGAAGGAAATAGAATTGTCAACAAAATGGCGCCAAACCATAACTGTAATTCACTCTTAAAGGACTGGATAGCTATTAATCTGATTAGAACTTACTGTTATTACAGATACAAAGAATTGAAGTAGCCCTATGATTCCCTAAGAAAGAAGAACGCATAAGTGAAAAATAATTTCTGTATGGCTGTATGAGCTACCAACAGTAACCAGATTTGGCACTAGAGCAAGAGAAAA
This sequence comes from Phoenix dactylifera, assembly GCF_009389715.1. Classification (NCBI taxonomy): domain Eukaryota; kingdom Viridiplantae; phylum Streptophyta; class Magnoliopsida; order Arecales; family Arecaceae; genus Phoenix; species Phoenix dactylifera. The sequence continues at coordinate 680,858 of NW_024067713.1, read as the reverse complement.
TTCTCATTTTCTGCTTTTTCAGAATATGACAAGAAGTAGAGAGAAGATGCAAAAGCAAGTGGTGTAATGCCAATTGATAGAATCACAAGCCGAAGCAACAGAAGTGAAGGATTTGAGTTCCAGCAAGGCAAAAACAAATAAAAGAAAATCACAGGTGCATAAGTACTACTAGAGAATGTGCAAGAGGACTGCAAGGTAGACAGAGCTAGGAGGACTGTTAAACTGGTTCAGCATGAAATCAACATGCACATATCCTATCAGAGATGGTCAAGGCAGACATGAGCTACTATAAACATCCAATAATAATGAGAGTAGGATGAATAAGGGGCTTGCCATTATTAGAATGAACAAACAAAGTTACATGAGGAAACAATGATGCATTTATGATAAATTAAGCATGACTAATTAGATCAAATTTGTGCAAAGCTACAAATAACCACAATGAGAAAGAAGTCAAACTGTCAATGCAAATAGCAATGAAAGGAGTCAAAGGACCAGCGTACTGTTGATATGATGATTCGAATGGGAAGTAATGGGAATGCAGATTCAGATGTGCATCATTCACAGTAGTATCACCAATTTGCCAATAAAAGAACTGTAATACACTGACTGAGTTTCAACTTAAAATAACATAGGAACGATCGCACTCATGAAATGGTGGCAGAAAATATGGTAATGGAACTGTTTAAACTAGGCAAACAAGGCTTCTTTAATGTTGTAAATAGCACAAATATAGGTGAAGGACATTTAGCGTAGAACTTGACCAGGAAAAAAAAACATTGAGCAGAGAATGGGAAAAGCCAAGAGGGAGTTGCAGGCTATCATCCTCAAATAGGTCATTATGAAGAAAGACATTCTATAGATTCATCTAATAGATGGATGAACCATGAACAATAAAAAATTAAAATAAAGGCAACATTGTGGTCTTTCTTGGCAGAGGTGCAAGGTCTCATATTAATCCATGTTATCCAAAAATCATTTTACCAAATCGTTAATTATGATCTCCAATGAAATATCGTTAGAAATACAATAATGAAGAGCATGATGACAATAGAGATGTTGTTGATCATGCATGTGCATGTGCCGAGATGTCAGATTCATTTCCTTGGAACCCAGATGAACCAAGAAATGTTTACATAAATTAGTTCATTGAAATATCTGAAGGATGTCTAAGCAAGAAGCTGAGTGAATTACTTTGGTTAGAATGCTCTGATAACAGTATACAAGTTCAGACCTCAATTGTCATTTAGGGCCAGGTCTTTGTTTCTGCCTTCTCCAAATATTCCTTCATGTGTGTGTGTGTGTGTGTGTGTGCCTCAGGGAGCCTGCTGGAGTGGGGGGAAAACTGACATCTTTGGAAAAAGGCAGTTTCTCTGAAAATCAAGATGCCTGATTTTTGTCACAATCATGGATAGTATGATTGGTGTGGTGCACCGCCACGTGGTGCACATGGGGTAGGATATAATTTCTCCATGTCAAGGTCCACGCTGAACCATACAAACTAAGTGTATGTGGCAAGCAGCAAGAATACAAAAAAAGAAGTCCAAAAATAGAAATCTATACAGACAATACAGGTCCAAATCCTTTAAGAGACCATTCCTAAGGCATGAAACTTTAAGAAGGCCCTAGGTTAATTCAAATAAGGAAGAGGAATGTGGAACGTGGATATTTGTAGTATACAACAAAAGGGCTTATCCCTATCTAACAAAAGAAAATAACAAGGCTAATGGGCTGGGCAAGAAGCAATGTTGTCAATTATGTTCCCGGTGCCTGCCTAGGTGCCCAGGCTAGATGAGGAAGCTCCTGATGCCTCAACAATTCCGAGGCATGGTGAGTTTATTAAGGCTAAATATACTATTATTAATCCATGCTAAGTTGTTAGGTTCACAAGCCAAGTCTCAGCCTTAAAACCATTAATTACACTTAGCTAAGTTCAAAAAGGTAGATACTTAATAAATTATACTTAAAAGATGATATACCTTTTTAAGGGTGAACCTTGAAAATCATATAAATTTAGATCCATGAGTTTTAATTAATATTTTACACCTTAGTAATTATTATTTTAATCGCAGTAATTGCACTACTATATACTGGGCTCCTGATTGTGGGTAATGTCACTCAGTTAAGGTCCACTAAATATCAATCTATCCTAGTCAAGTCCAAACCTGAGGTTGTAAGTTCAAAACAAGCTAGGAGAAGCCAGATATTCGTCTCGACACGGCTATCCAATTCCTTAATACCTTATTTATGAAAGTCAATGGCATTTTACACACCTATAAAACCTTTTTGGCTGCTCATGTTGAAGTTACATAAACACTTCATGCTCCTTGGTACCTAACAAAAAAAATGAACATTATCATTCTATTAGGTTAGAATTCCTTGTTGATTCCCATGGCAAGTAAACATTTTACAAAGTAGATTGTCTATTAGAAAAGCAAAATGCATTCACATTCAAAAGGAATTAATTATGTTGCTACTCACTATTACAATAACTTTTACAAAGTTTTTTTTCCTGTTCTTGGATTTTGTGATACAATCTATAATGAATCAAGATAAGAGAAAGCAAAATTATTAAGGGTGAAATTAATTTTTTTATCACTTTCTTGAAAAGACATGAAGTTTAATGACTATCGCAGAGGTAGAATATGAAAAGCCTAATGGTAAGTGAATTGAAATTACTAATTCCTCTTGATAACATATATCACATCAATCCTTGAGTTATTACCCAGGGATGGTCCTTGAAAAACTTAAAGTTGCCATTCTCTAAAAAAAAAGAGAGAGAAATTTAAAGTTGCCAGTCTTGAAAAATTGTGGATACCTTTCAATATATAAAATGTGTCGCATATTGCTTATGACATTAATGAAAGGAAATGAAATTGCCAAACCAAAAATTAAGCAAAACAAAATCTAACTTTCAACTGACCCGTGCAGCTCCTCTCCTATGTGCCTGGTAAGTTGGGCCATCTTTGTTCTCTCCATACCAATAGTAGGTCTCTGTCCTCTCATCAAATAAAATTCCTCCTCCATGTGCTTGAATAGGATTTCCCTCGGTGTCCAACCACAGTCTACCTGGGTAGTAATACATGCTGTCATTCCCTTTCTTATTTGGGTCTACTGTGCTCTTTCGATTAGGAAAGAAAAGGGCATGCACTTCAGAAGATTCATCTAAGAATTCATCAACCACCGAAGGCGGCTTTCGTGGTCCCCTTCGTTTCGGTGCATGCGGCGACCGCTTTCCTCTAGGGCGTGGAAAATATAAATTCTCCTCCTCAACCTCTTCCAATTCTCTGGTGACAGACAAATGGCTCGAACCAATATGGATCTTTTCGTTATCCTTGTGATGGATCAGGGAATAGAAATGAATCATGAGGATGCATCCCACCAAGCTCCACACAATTAACGATACGGAGCATCTGCTTCCTGCATTGCAATGGAAAGCAGATGATTTCCGGTGTTTGTTCCTCATCCTCATTCTTCCTTTATTTTATCTCCAAGACAATGCTGCAGTAATAAAAATACAACCTATATAGATTCAAAGCAAAACCAATCACACATCCTAATCTATCCATTCTTTCCAAATTCCAACACTGAATAATGAACATCCTATTAAAATTTCAACAAAAAGTTATACAAGAGAAGTAGCACAGATATACTAATCTGAGATGAACAGTAATTCATCTTCCCCAAACTTGAAGAAAGTTTAGAGGCAAAAAAAAAAACAAGAAATAGCTAATGTAAGACTGATGTCGTCTGCCCAATTAATTTTCCAAGAGACAAAATAAAATCAATATCTTTCACTCAAAAAAAATGGAACTTTTCTAATCTATAATCAATGAAAAATATGCCTTTAACCATGGTTACAAGATACAGCAACACATAGATTCAAATAGACACCCATAGAATCCTTAATTCCAGACAAAAAATATAAGGGGGGAAAAATCGCCAGTCCTCTCAAATAAACAGAGCCAGAACTACAGAATCGAAAGGTCAAAATCCAAAACAACCACCAAAACCATCCTGAGAAAAATCTGTGACCCATCGAAGACCAACAATCAAATTCCGATGTCCAAAACCAAGCTCAAGATCCAACCAAAAACCAACATATATCATGCCCCCGTGAAGAGAACAAGTTTTGAAATCACACATCAAAAGAAAGAAACTTATAAAAATCCAAAAAAATAGCGAGCCAACAGCAAACCTACCCAACAATATCCTGACCACGGGGTGAGAATTTACAGCTATGGGGAGCGATCTTGCTGTCTCCACCATATTTAGAACACGGGCTCAGGGGAAACTATACTCACCTTTCTCTCCCTCTCTGTTTGTCCGTCTCTCTCTCTCTCTATGTATCTCTCGCTGTGGCTTGGCCAACCTGATGTGATTCCAGCTCCTAAAACCCTTGCTTCTGGAAAGGTTAGCTGTCCTTCTTATGTGGGGAGGGTTGCGTTGGGTATGGCTTAGATACAAAGTACTCATTTTAGATCTCCCAAGGATGAGCTTTATCCTCTCCACAATCCACAATCTTTATGGTTCTTACCTTTTTACCGCTTGGGCTTGTTGGGATTTGGCTACTTGTCTTATTACTGTGGCTGCTTGCACTTCTTGTTGGGAATTTTCTGGATTGTTGAAAATTTCTTACAGTATTTTTTTGTTTTTCCTTAATCTTTGAAATATTTTATGGATGAAATAACAAAAATGATCCAGTCATTTATTACATATATTTATGAATTTTATGATTTATCCATTAATAAAACCTTTGTGAATTATAACTTAATGAGGCTATGTGCTTGCTTCTTTTTTCTTGATGGTATGGCTTATTGCTTGATTTTGCTTCTCACAGACTTATTTTCTCATGAGTAGATATATACATATTTTAATAAATTTATATTGTTTATTTGATGTTTTAAAATTTTTGTTTACATGAATTCATCCTGAATTTCGGGTAATTATTTGCAATTTTTTTAAATTTTGAGTCAAGATGATTGGGGTTTGGGTAGGGGGATCGAATCATAAATTGTCATTCATAGTTGGAACCGGAAGAAAATTTGTAAAAGGGATCTTAAAAAAAAAAAAAAAGATAGAAGTCCTGGAAACTTAAGAAGCTTTAAATTTTTCAAAGAGAGGAAGTCTTCCTAATTATGATGATCCGGGAAAATATTAGCATCTTGGACTTACAATCTCTAGATTCAACACCCCTAAGAGCCGTTTGTATAGCAGAAAAAGAGGCGAGAGTAGTAATCTGTTGGATTATTTGTTTAAGTTGTGTTTGGATGCTGATTAGCTAATCATAAAAAGTTATTTGTTCCCTACTTACTTTATCCAGCCATTGTTTAAAAGTTATTGTTGGTTGAAAAGGTCTAGGTTAAATGCATAAGGACCAATTTTTGGATCCATGAAGCTTGGTTTTCTATTTGTTGAAAAGTCTATAGACCTCAATCAGTATGAAGTCTAGGCTCTAGTATGAGATCTCAAGCTCTAGAGTACAGATCCAAGGTCTCATATATAACCAACTTTTGGATATATGAATATTTTTTGTTGGAAGGTGACTCGACCACAATGATCGGCTGAATCCAGAGAGACACTGATGGCACAGATGGGTGTCATCACCTACTCCGAGATATCCGGATTATGGTGAGAGACGATGTTGAGTTTCAAGCTGGGCATATTTATAGAGAGGTTAATGGAGCTGCAGACTGGATGACCTGATATAGGGGACATCAGACGGTCAAGGTTTCTACCATTCGCCGCCGTCTCTTCTCCTTCCACCATTGTGGTAGCACTACCTCATAAAGGGCTTTGTCTCTCTCTTTCTTATTGGCTTCCTAACAGAACTAAACTTCTCATCTGCAAGGATAAAGCAAAACAAACTTTAAAGACCATATCATTAACGTCTCCTATATCATTAGCAGGTCGTTGAAGATTCAGAATATTAATATGCTTATAAAGCCAGAGGTTGAACTTCCATGCGGATAAAGTGGGATGGGAAAATCTTTAATTATGTATTAAAAACCCTATTTATTGGCCATTCTTTTGTTTTTTAGTTGAACTCCTACAAGCTTGCACATTGACAAGTAAAGATGGTCGGATTATATTTCTTGTGAAAAAATGTCTACAAATTGTATTCTTCCGGTAATAGTTGATTAGTGGTTAAAGGTTAATGGTTTATGCTTCTTTCGATATAAGTGCAATTAAATATAAGCAAATAAATAAGTAGGTTATTTTTGATAGGAGTTACTATGTTCATATAATTGAATTTGGCCATATGATGAAGCGTAAATGAATTTCATTGGTAGGACATTATATATCACCTAGGAGTTTTTTATCTAGTAAATCTATTGTACAAGCTGGTGAATCATTGCTACTTATGACATTCTGGTTACCGAACCCTCAAGCTCCATTTTTGTTCCTTGTGCCACACTAAAATCAATTAACCTATACTAATTGCATTTTGTTGGTAATAGTTGATTAGTGGTTAAAGGTTAATGGTTAATGCTTTCTTTTGGTATAAGTGCAATTAAGTTGTAAGCAAATAAATAACATCTTCCTCGCAGCAAGATTCCTATTGTTGATAAGTCCACTGCCCACATGTGACTTTTTTTTTTTTGGGTGAAAATAGAGGGAAGGGATAGAAAACCTCACCCACGGAGCATCCCCCACTGGGCCTCCCTTCTACCAGGGAATGTTCAATGCAGGCCGTAAGTTTTCACATACCCTCCCCGACTCATAGGCTCCCCTTACTGGGATCAACACTCACGCATGAGTATGTCACCCCAGCGCCATCTTGGTACTAGCGGATCAGTAGCGCTTCTACCGAAAGCGTCCAGACGTGGAGCATCTGGTCCCCAAATTTAATCGACGCCCGTGCGCTTCAAACCTGAGTCACTCCGGTGGAAACAAAATTCCGTTCCATGAGTGCTACCACCTTGGTGGCACATGTGACTTTCTCTGATATGTGCTGAGCATGAGTTCACAACTCAACAAATCTTTTATAGTAGTGAATGCCATCGACACGCTCACTAGAGTGAACATGCATACAATTTCAGGAATCTCCATCTTGCGAGAAAGTCCATTTCCTCAAAAAACTAACTCAGCTTCATCCAAGTTCCAATCCTTGCTGTACTCATTGATAAGAGCATTGTTAATAGAGATATAGGAATCGAGACCCAAGAAATTGGCAAGTGAGTGTAACTGGTTGACATATCTAGTGAGAGAAGAAATAACATAGGAGAGAGTGAAGCCATCTAGGCTGGGCTCGAGCCATTTAAAAGACAGGCTCAAATATCAGGCTCAGCCTAGGCTTAAAAATCAGGCTCAGACCCAACCAAAACCTAATTCACATCAATTTGGTGGTTCAAGAGGTCTGCTACTTTGTTACTAAAGAAAAAATGCATCAATCTTGCTATGTAAAAGGGGAGAAAAAAAATCTAATTCTGAAAAAAGTGAGGTACAAGACATTCAATGGATGCTGCACTACCACGTTATCCGTAGTAGATCATGACGCACAAGAAATGTATGGAATAAAAGACGAATCAGCAACATATTTAATGTATTTATGAGAGCTTAGGATGTCCTTTTCAAATATTAGCTTAGTTTCTAAATAAATTTACCGAAGGAACAATCAAGTAATAATGATTAACACAAAGCATTAATTGATAATGAATAGGCATTATCAATCGCAAAAATAATTATAAGATTTACTTACCTCTTAATTGTAACTTTCACATAGGTCAGCATCTCCTTCAATTCTTCTGGTTGAGATAAAACTTGTAGAATTGTGACTAGAGAGAACTAATAAAATCATGAGGAAAATGCTAGCTACAAGAATTATTATTTGATGAATCAAAAGTTGTTTGTATGGTATCCGAAGATTTGGCCAATAAACATCATATAGTTCTGGAGCCTGGCTTGTGACCCAGAGCATGGGGTTTGATGATCGAAAAACCTGTGAAGAAATAACTGCAGCATATTGGGTCTAAAAAAAAAAACAAAAGCAGCTAAGCATTCCTGAGTAGGAAAAAGAAAAAAATAGTCCAGCATTCACAATAATTTCTCAGTTGCCTTTATATAATCACTTTATGTAGGGGAAAAAAATGATGATAGTTTTCAAAAAATACATGCTACATACTGTACTTTTCTATTAGGTTTTGAAGTTTAGGAACATAATGTTTGAGTTTTCTTTTCTTTTTTTTGTTTTCAGGTGTGATAGAGGAAGAGAAAACCCCCTCCCAAAATTTATTGATGCAAGTATTTATGTATAAGAAACGTACAAAAAGTGGCAAAATGAAGGTACAAAAGGGTTTGTTGAGGAGATAGCATCAGAGGCCAGAGAGTGGGCATGAGTTTCTTATAGCCATCCAACCACTTGACTAGATGGATGTTTTTCCAAAGTATTTTGCAAAAAATGCATGAATAGATGAGTTTCTTTTGAGGAATATGCTCGAGTTTCTTCCATGCCAAATCTGCCAGCAAAGTGTCATCACCAACTGATCTAAATCCTTCTAATTGTGGATTGAATTTTCTTATTTCTTCATGTTGTCCAAAGGGTATTTTTTGTTCGCATACCATATAAAAGTCATCCTTCATGTCTTAAAATATGTAGAAATAATCCATTTTTATGCTCGAATATTGCATAACTTATAAACTGCTAAAATATGTAATATTTGATTTCTTAGCATTTTTAGTGGTACAATAAATCTTTTATTTGAAGTCCCATTATTGATTTTGAAATAGAGAGTCCTCTTGTATGAAATAAAGTACATTCTCTCTCCCTATATATGTTGGCAGTACACTATAAATTTATTTATTGATAAATATTTTAATCAAATAGATCAGTAGCTTTGTAGAAACTAATATTTATTTTTAACAAGTTATTTTAATATTCTACAACATCCCTTGTTTACAATTTTCTCTGCCGATCTTGTAAGTTGCTTGGTTTCTAATTTTCCAATCACATGCATCACATATGCTTAGTACTTATCCTTTTTAAATATAATAATTTAGTAACTTTGTAATGAACCAAGCATCAAACTTTTGAGAAATCATGGAGCACTAAAAAGAGACATAATATAGGCTTATTGGCAATGAATCAATCAGGACCGTTGGTCTCCTTAGCCTGTCATGCCATCTATTCAGCTAACGTGTCCAGCAGGAACGAAAATAGACGACAAATAATTGAATAAAGAATGTAATCTTTTAATTGTAAGAAGGCCGGTTGGCTAAAACACACGGGAGGGCAGTTGGCACGTGTCAAGAGACAAGTGGGCTTTAGAAGCTTACAGGCTCCCCTAACCGTCCACGCTCTACGCGACACCCACCGTCCATCACATCTTCATCGCAAAAAAAATGCTTAATTTATTAATAATTTTTTATTTTCCGGGACTTTTATTACGGTTCCCGTCGTGGGCGGGCAAAGGGCGGAGAGAGCTCTCTCTCACAGCGGGCCACGGTCAAAGACGGAGCTGGAGAGCTGAGGGTCCGTTCCCCCTGTCGGTTAAAAAAGGAAAGCAGGAAAAGGCTCCGATATCTCTACTCTCCGTTCCGACGAACCCTAGGTTCCGTCCCTCCTTCCCTCCCCTCCTTTTCCTCGATCCTGATCCCTTCCTCTCCAACGATCCGTATTCCGCCATGGGGTTGTGGGAAGCTTTCCTCAATTGGCTTCGGAGGTGAGATCCGGGAGTCGCTTGGTTCTTTTACCCGCATTTCAAGGAAAACTGATTGCTGTTTCTTGGATTCGAACTTCGTTCTGAAGTTGGGTTTGTTTTAGCTTTTTATTTTTTTTTTGTGCATGTGGGGATTAATTTGGATGGTGATGTGATAGTTTTGATGTGCAGGCAGGGGACGGAATTAGGGTTTGAGTGGGATGTTTCGGGTGTTTTGGTTGTTTTTTGTTGCAGTTTTGTGGGTTTTATTGTTTAATTGGGTGAACTGGTGATGTCAAATGGCATGGGGCTAAGAGGATGGGATGAAGGAAAAGGAGGAAAATTAGATGTGTTTCTAATCATTTTTTTTGTTAGTTCTCTTCTTATGTGATTTGATTGTTATGGTGGGATAGAGAATTCAATCAGATTAAGGTCAAAAAACTGGGAATGATTTTTGTTAGTTGGAATTAATTTTCATGAATATCTAATGAAGTGTTCTTGTGTGTTTCATTTAACAATCTAGCCTCTTTTTCAAGCAAGAAATGGAGCTGTCTTTAATTGGACTTCAGAATGCAGGGAAAACTTCACTCGTGAATGTCATTGCAGTATGTATATTTGGATGCTTGCTTATATATGTTCAAGTGCTAGTGGAATGTATTCTGACATTAATTATGTTTTGTTACTTATGCAGACTGGTGGATATAGTGAGGACATGATTCCTACAGTGAGTGATTTTTACATTTGGGGGAGCACCTTTAGTTTCTTATTTCATAAACCACCAGCTTTTGTGACCTAATATTATTCATGCATTGGTTCTTTAGGTTGGATTCAATATGAGGAAGGTGACAAAGGGAAATGTCACAATAAAGTTGTGGGATCTGGGGGGCCAGCCTAGGTTTCGGAGTATGTGGGAGAGATATTGCCGTGCAGTATCTGCCATTGTGTATGCTTTTTATCTTATATTTGTTGTTGCCTTACTTTAGCTGTTGATATATGGCTATGCATTTTACTTGTTGCATATATGACCTCCTCAAATTACTCTTTTGCACGTAGTGTTTTGTTCTATATTATTTATACACTGCATATAGATATAATGGATGACAATGATATATCCTGATTTTTTGTACGGAATTCATGTATGTGCAATTCGATTTATTTTATTATGTTGCCTGGGATGAATCTTTTGATGATTCAGTGAGCATCCTTCGATGGAATATGTTGAAAAGAAAGCAGGAATTTCCTATCAGATGTCTCAGATTTACCTGTAACTGTTGTTAGCTAGCACGTTTGCTTGCACTGACATATTGCATTTTTTAAAGCATGTGGGTTCATTCTGTTTTCTAGAACTTTGAGTTTGTGAAACTTAATGTAAATTGTATTTGTGCATATCATCATTTGGCATGCTTTACATTAACATAGGTACTCCATTGTTCTTGATATCTTCTGCACTCTTTGATGGTTGTATTATATGGCACAGATCATGTTCTATTTGCATTCAAGACACCTTTCCTGAGACTGTCAGAATGGTCCTTACTGTACAAAATTTAAGTTCATCCAGAAACTGGTCTGAATATTTGATTTATTGCAGCAGTTATCATGTAATCCTTTTTTCATCAATTTTCCACAGCGCTAGAGATCTCATTTTGGAACTGTTGCATCACATGTCTGTCATGCAAAATACATGTCAACTGGTTTGTTAATAATATTCTTTTTTAGATAATAACTGTGATCCTGTACATGTAATGTATGATACAAATTCTGTACAAGGCTTTCCTGCATGTACCTGTAGCATGGCATCTCAGGTACATGGTCTTATCTCTATTATTACAAATTGTACCCTGTAATCAAATTTGCAAAAGCTGTAAATTTGGTCATGTTAACTTTCTTTTTTCCCTAATAACATCTCGGATTTGGAATAACTTTAGACCTTAGTTTAAGAAAGAGTAGTGGGGTCTGTATGCTTGGGAAGCCTGATCCTGTTTTTGTTCAAGCTGAAGTAGGTTAAGAGATAATGAAAGTTATTCTTTCTTTTCTTTGTAGTATATGTTGAAACTGATGTTACATAGAAGGCCAGTTTTATAAAGCATTTCTGCGGTAAAACCCTCTCCCAAACACTCACGACACCAAGGCTACTCGTTTCAATCCATATGCAAAGCTTATTCTCCTTTCTTTTTGATAAGATAAATTTAATTACGTATTTTAACTATCACTTGTTTAAAACAAGAAAACACTACATGCATAAGACAGTTGGGGTCCAATGCATGAGAAACCAGTGCTCCCTGCCACAGAACCCTGCCAAATGCATACGCAACAAAAAGTTTGGTATGCTTTTTTGCTTCTTATTCTTTTCAAAGAAGCTTTGCTAATTGTAAGACAAGTTATTAAGGATTGACAAGACATTCAAACTATGAACAAGTTCACTGAACATTCATTCTTGATAATTTGTCACATGATGACATATGAACAAATGCATATGTATCAAAAACTGTGGTGTGCTCTTTTTCCTCTTATTCTTTCCGAAGAAGTCTTTCTAATTGCAGTTCAGGTTATTAAGGGGCCATAAGATATTCAAACTATGAACAAGTACACATAACACACATTCTTGACAACATTTATCACAAGACGGCATCAAATTTATTGGACAATATCATTGAAGATAAGCTAAGAGGGTTCATCTATCCAATGGTTATATGCCTGTAAACTCATCTCTTATTTCAAATGTGAAGGAGAAAATATTACATATCATTCTCCATAATCATACCATCTTGACTCTTCCTGATGCAATCTGTTTCCCAACCAATACTTATCATTGAAAAAGCTTCTCTTTGTTGAGTAATGACTTGAGGCATGATTTTTATGATGGAAGGTAATTACATGAACATTATCAAGTCAGGTGAAAATGTTGGGAGTTAATGCATGCTGGGAAAATTTGCGGTTGTTGACAAATTGAAATTGTGCTTCCTTGGTAATTGGGTATACATGTTTAACTCATTGATATCTCATGAAGTGAAAGTTATGTGTCTTCTTGCCACAGACTATGTATTGAACAGGAACTCTTTAGTTCTATAATTTGGCCTTTTTTTCTTAGTCATGAAATTCTTACTTGTCCCTATAAATAAGCCTCATCTTCTTCCTTCTTCAACCATCAGCCTATTCTTTTTGTTTTAATTTTATACTTCTCATCATTTATTGGAAAGTTTTTGCCCCCTACTGCCCATGTATATCCTATTTCAGACTTTTTAACACACTAAGTTGAATGTCTCTTTGATCAAATGATTTTACAACTGAATGAATTGTTCAATAATACCATTTTTTGCGAATATTTTGAATCATACGTGAATCACTGTTAAACTATTCAACACCCGATGCTGTTCTCTGCTTATTTCATGCATTACACATGTTTTTGGAACCTTTCAGAGTCGTTTTTTGTGCTGATCTTTGATTTTTAAGCTCAAGTCTGGGTGAAATCTTACTTAAGAATATTTGCCTTTTATACTCTTGATCTTCAAACAGTAGCCACATTTGTTTTGGATCTTTTCTAGCACCTGGTTTTGCCCTTGAAAAAGTGATGAAATGGAATCAGAAGAATTCATTGGGTCCCTTGGGCTACCTATGGCTGTGTTGCATTAGTTGTGCTTAGGTGTGACTCCATCTGCACAAATTGGAAACAAGTTTCCTAATGCCAAGGCTCAAGCTTTGTTCTTTACAATTCTTGGTTTGGGCCATAGCAAATGTGTTTTATGATAAAAAAAAGTTTGAATTTTGAAGAGCAACATCGTAATGGATGAAGTTGGAGGCTTAACTAAAAGTTGGAAACCAATTATTTTCATGTTAGGTTATTTTGCAGTGATCTGTTTGGGCATCTTTGCATATAATAAGTGGTGAGTGATGCATATTACATCTAGTCTATCCTAGTTTTGCTGCATTTCTTCTTGTTTAAAGATTTTTTTTTGGTTCTTGTAAACCTTCTACTTTGAAAAAATCATGGGACAAAATAAGTCTGGGGTGGTATCTTTTCCCATGCTTTTCCTTATGATATAGCTATTGATGCTAGAACTTTATTTCTTACTGCTTTCATAATTCTGTTATAGATTGCTTAGTCTTCATTTCGGTGCCTTAAATTAAAATCCACCCTCCCCTGCATTGGCTTCATTCTTATCAATGAAGATTTGAAGCTTATATTTCTTGTCACATTACCCTCTTTTCACACTACTTGTCTCTTTGTTGTACTTTTAACTGTCTAATTCCTAGATATGCTACATGCCAACATCATCATCATCTTCTACACCCACATGTTCACACATTTGTTGATAAAATTACTTTCATTTACCATGTCATGCGGCAATTAGATGAGTCATTCCAAAACTATTATGTAATTGAGTTTGGAAATATTTTTTGGGGTTTATCCAAGCCACTACTACTGAAAACTCATCTGATATATGTTCTTGTTGTATCTATTTCTCATAAATGATTTTTTAGTCTGACTAGTCATTTAATTCTTCATCCTCTCAATTGTTACTTCTTAATTTTTGGGTGTAGGTATACTCAAATTTGACATGATCATGTTGCAAGGCTGAGAGGTTTTTGTAGATTTGCTCTTAGGGGCTTTGTTCTATATGCGAAGGTGCTTGGGGTTGGTGTTTTTAATCCTTAATTGTATATTTTCTTCTTCCCTTGCTTCCTTTCAAATTCGGTATAAGGAACAGGAAGATCCATCTGCACCTTTCTTTCTCATCTTACACATTTGTCTTTTCCAACCAACAGTATTATCATACATGGCTCTCATTAGGATCTGCCTTAGTATTGCCTTTCGGTTCATCTAGAGTCCAAACTGCGAAAGAAGTAGTTATTTTTACTTGAGTGTCAGAATTTTAAGGCTGTTATACGTTGGAAGGTTAGCTTTTTGATGTCACTTGGTAAGCATGCCAGCTTCTTCTTTTCTACATTCCTTTGTCCTGCTATTAACATCATTTTCATCATCACTGATATAGCTAAATCTCAAATTTAAGGCTCCACTTCTTGAGTATCATCAAGATGTAATGGTGCCAGAATCTTTGAGATCCTTTTGACTTTGTCAGCTTCTTAACATTTGAGATCCTTTTGAGGTCGCTTTGAGTTATTCTAGTTTCTGGCTCAACTCAGTTTATGTGTTGCAGGCCTACTGGAGCACAATGTCATATGTCCTATAAATTCAAAATCCCTTCACGTGGTATCTTGGAAAATACTAAAATAGTCAGGGGAAGTGAGCGTTGTTTAGCTTGGCTTATCTTAACCAAAGCCTTGGGCTTGGCCCCTTTTATTTTTTTCTTGTTTGCTTTTCTAGGCTTAGGCTCAGCTGGCTTATGTGACTTGGCCTACCTGAGTACATTATCATATGGCCTATATTTGAAATCCTGTGGGGTAGTATGTTAGAGATACTTAAATAGCTACACCTTCAGTCATGAGAAAGTTTTAATTTTGTAGTATACTAGGATTTCTCTAGCTTTTAGCTGTACATATTGTATAGTGTCTATCTTGATTAAACTGGTCTAAATTTGTCAATTATGTCCTAGTTCGACTTGGATTATTTTTTCTAATCAAGCGTGCTCCATGGCTTAATATTTGTTCAAAACTTAAACATCTTATTTGAGCTTGGCCAATGAGTTAAGCTTGTGTGCAAACCATTCTAGCTTGCCTCATTGATACCTGATAAAGATTACCGACTTAAGTTCAAAACCAGGTGCAGGATCAAAAAAAGAAAAAGGTGAATGTTAATTATTGAAATTTATTTTCCATGCTTAAACATTTCTATTTTTGCTTATGCTGTTATAAGGATGGCTTTAGGTTAATGAAACACAATTGTAGACTTACTTCTTTTAGAAGTCTTGCTAAAAAAATTACCTTAATAACCAATTAAAACAAATGGAAATAAAGAAAACAAAAAACTTTGATGATTACCTTTTGACATTCATCCCAAGTGACATATCTTTTGAATACTGTCCACATCTTCGGCCAATTCATAATCTTGAGTTTATGAATATAGTTCGGCATCTCCAGGTTGTAAACATTAGCTTTGTCCTAAAGTGGTGGTATCCAAATATTCTCAGTGATGGGCTAAACTTGCGGTGTATAAATGATGTGAGCAAAATTTGCCTAGATACTTTTTTCTTCACAAGCATTTTCTGAGGAGGTAATTATTCAGTTTTACCTCTTGCTGTATGAACTATCTACTTGAATATATTGATATAGCCTTCATGATAGGCAAGGTGGCATAAAAAGCACAATATTTTCAGGGTAAATGGCTTATGTCTCTTTGTTTCTTCAAATTAAATTATGCTTCTTAATATGGGCATGTGCAATGAAAATGTATTGTGCCCCTGCCCTAGTAAAAAGAGGGGCTTGGAATGTCTTGAAGGGCTAGGAAAGAGGAAAGAAAAACCTGGTATAACCTGGGTTTATTTATGAGAAAAGATTGAAAAAGACTTGTGTTGAGGAGGATGTAGCCTTGATAGCAATGAATTGCAACTAGGGGTTCATAAGAGCCATGTACGATAACTGGAGTAAAACTTTTTATGTTGCACACTTGCATGTAATGCTTTGTTCTGCTATATGAAGGGCTAAATTAGCTTACATAAATATCATTGCTAATTTGGTATGATAACAGCTTGCCGAGGGTGCTTACAATAATACTCTTCTTTTGTTGGATGCACACCCTTATGAGATATTACTTTCTCTCTGAACATCTTTTTAGATAGTGGGCTGATGGAGTGTCTCAGAAACACAGCATTTGTTAAGATGTTGGTTGTAGACTTTACTAATCATTCTATAAGTGCGTCTACAGGAATAGTTGATGCAATTAGAGATTTTGTTTGTCACTTTGGTAAATGTGGTCTATACATGCATTTGTATATTTGCGAGTTTTTCTATGACCATGACCATGAAGCTCTGTCCTAATTATTTTCTTCTTCTCATACCTCAGATGTAAGGTGAACTGCTTTTTAATATATTTGTGGAATTCCTCTTATTTTTGCAGGTATGTTGTTGATGCAGCAGATCGCGATAACTTGCCAATCTCAAAGAGTGAACTTCATGACCTTCTAAGCAAGCCATCACTGAGCGGGATTCCATTGCTGGTCCTTGGAAACAAAATTGATAAGCCTGAAGCTCTGTCTAAGCAAGGTTTGACTGAGGAGATGTAAGTAACTAAAATTTGCTAACCCAAGAATATGGTTGTCCTTGAGGAAGATATAAAACAAATTGATCAATACAAGCTGCTGTGTTTCTTAATCATCATTTTTTGTATTGCAGGGGCCTGAAGTCTATCACTGACAGAGAAGTTTGCTGTTTCATGATCTCATGCAAGAACTCAACGAACATTGACTCTGTAATAGATTGGCTTGTGAAGCACTCGAAGTCCAAAAACTGAGCATATAGCCTTGTGGTGCTTAGATTTTCCCTGTTTTCTCTGGGTATTGAGGTGTTGTGAGTTCTGCACTTGGCTAACTGGGGTTCTGATCTTGTAATTGCTGCCAACTTCTTATGTGCTGAATGGTTGCCTGGGGAGTGGGATGATTCCTGGGGTTTGTGCAAAACACTTCATGATATCGAAACTTGGTGGCTTGTGCTTTATGTCCTTGTAGTGATTTGTGTGAAAATATATCTATCTTTGCATTTAGACAATAAACAATAAATGATTTCAATTGTTTTCTGAAGAAATTAATTCTGGATGGATTCATTCATTCTGCTAGGGATACAGATACAGGCATATATAATCCTACATTGGCTGCAAACCTTATTTCGCTGCAAATACACAGGGTGGGTTTAGGAGAGTAAGCCCCGATGGGTGATACGATCTCGACCTCGAGGTGGAGCACCATACTTTTCGACACCTCGGGAATAGAGACCTCGGTTATGGCCTCGGAAGGACCCGAGGTAGATTCTCTCTGTCTTCTTCTTTTGAAGGGTTTCATCCCTAGATATCGTAGCCGCTCTCTTGTGTATAGTTTTGCGAATCAACGGTAGGCCGGTCTTCATAGCTGCAACAGTTGCAAGTCGAGGAGAACGTTAGACAATAGAACTTAAAGACAAAGTGAAAAGATAAAAAAATTCTAAAAAAAAATTTATCCTTAAGGTCGGCTGGGCTCAAACCAACGTTGATTAGTATCTCCTCTAACAATAATTCTTGCAGCGAAGGAATCTTCGATTTAAGAAGAGTATCTAAGGATCCTTGATTATCCCTAGATAATTGTGGAGGTCGGTTCAAAGACCTCGAGGTATCCTCCATAGGGTCTCAAACCGCCATAGTTGCTCAGAAGAAACAAAAAAGAATCTCTCCTTTCACCCATGAATTAAAAAAAGAGTACCTCGAATCAATTGATGGCCCTTTCAAGGAGAAAAATACCACCAATTTCTTTCTCAAGGATGCCTTTTTAATTGAAGCATCCTCGGAAAAGAGAAGCTGAGGCACGGATGTTGTGAAAAAAATAGATGGCAAGAAAACCTA
Source organism: Phoenix dactylifera (assembly GCF_009389715.1). Lineage (NCBI taxonomy): Eukaryota > Viridiplantae > Streptophyta > Magnoliopsida > Arecales > Arecaceae > Phoenix > Phoenix dactylifera. The sequence goes on along the minus strand of NW_024067713.1, from coordinate 662,738 downwards.
CAATGACCCACCAAGAGTTTGAAACCAATTGGGTCAGGATGAGGCTATAAACTCTCATCAACTAGACGATGAAAAGGTGGAGAGGCAATCTAAGCCCGGCCCTGAGAGTTGCCTTATACAGGTCGAGCCGAGGAGGAGGATTAGTCACCTAGTCCTTGGGACTGGCGAGCTCAAAAGTGAACTCGGGAAGAATGAAATGTTGAGCTCGGAGCAAGTCCATCTCCTCTTGGGTGAGAACTAACACCTCGTATTTCAGGCTAGAGTGGACTTCGGTCTCAGCCTCACTGGGATGTGAGGAATGCTGAGCTTGAGGACATTGGTCGAACGACCAACTCCTCGCTGAGATCTCAATCTCAGCCTCGCTCATGATGTAGAAAATAAAAAAGACAAAAGAGGAAAAGAACAAAAAAAGAGAAAATCCGAGCAACCAAAAGCGGAAACCCGCCGGTGATTGTCAGAAGAAATCAAGCGGATGCCGATGCCAGAGGGAATGAACCTTGCTGAAGAAAAACTCGGGAGAGAGCTCGGGCTGTTGGGGAGGTTTGCAAAAGATGTAAGAAGTGCAAAAATGAAGGAGGAGGTTACCCTTATATAGGGGTGTGAACGGTTCTTTCAAGATTCTTTCCCTCCGGCATCGGCATCCACCTGATTTCTTCCGACGATCATCGGCGAGTTTCCGCTTTTGGCTGTCCGATTTTTGATTAAAGTAATAGTTCGACTCCTCGAGTTGATTTAACTTCGTGTTAGCTCAGGATATGGCATAAGTGATTCAACCAAATCACCACGTTAATAGCATCTCGGGAACACTCTAGAATAATGACGTCTCAGGACAATCATGATATGATGGCTCTTCGAGAAGATCAATCGACACATTAAAACACCCTTTTAGATGCTTTGTCCTTGATCAAGATAATGATACGACTTTCATCACCCAAACTAAGATAAAGTTCGGCCTCAGAAGTTTAAGGCTAGTGATAGAAAAAATATTAGACATCTCGATCTCGGATTAGACCGACCTCCTTGACCTCGATATTAACCGAGGTGGACAACTTCGGTAAAAACCGAGGTGTCATTCTACTTATGCTAATAAAGACCGACAATTATGGCCACACTATAATCAATGCACAATCGGCATAGTTACCGCTACGCGCTGCTCACGCAAGATTATTTCATGTTGTTAACATGCAACCGACCATTATCTTGCAATTAAAGCACATCACGCCAAATCAAGTAACAGATCAATATTCTACTTTATATAAAAGGGTGGCCTGGGAGTCCTCAGGTAAGCTCATTTTTGGAGACTACACTCTATAAAGTTTTGCTTTTCACACTATTGCTTTACTATTCTAACTTAACCATTGGAGGGTCTTCCATCGAAAATTTTTCAATAAGTGGACTTCTCGCATGTTAGCATCGAAGGCGATAAAATTTTTTTTCATCTCGATCTTATCTGACCTTATTTAGCTCGATTTTCACCGGCTTCAAGGCGAGCTGAGTACCGTCCAAGCCTCGACCCAGCATTTTAGTGGCAACACTGGTAGTAGTAAAATTTTGTTTGGTTAAAAGATTTTTATATGTGGGCATGAGTTCAATATGCTACTATCTTCATGTGAGTGCAACCAAGTACCAACCAGAAATCGGACACTGTAATGCCTCAGTTAGTGAGACGCGTCTATCAAAATTTAAAAATATTAATTAATGTCATCCATCCAAGATGGTGTAATAACGGACAGCAGAATCCTGTAATTGGCTGAAGCGATCCTAGAATCCGGCAATTAACTCAAACAATCTGAGCTAATTATAGGGTTTCTTATCCCCGAAATTAGCTCAAACAACCTTCGTCATTGAGCCAAAATCTGGTAAACCAAAAACCATGACTCGAGTCAGGGAAACAAGGGAGGAAGACCCAGTCTCAGATAATAAAAATTCGATACCCAAAGCCAAAGGCCAGGTGCTCTGGCCCTAAAGAAAGCAAAAGCCGCCCAATAGATTTAGATAGCTCAAGGCGAACTCGCTAATAATAATAATAAATATATTTAAAAATTATTTAAGGGTCTCAATGTATTTATAGCTTTAATAGCTGTATAGCTAAAAGTCTTTTTTTTTTGCTGAAAGCGGGTGCTTCATACAGTGCGGGTACGAATACACCCAATAAAGTCAAAATACAAGACCTCACGGAGTGCCAATGGCAGCTCCACCTCTCCTACCCAAAGGGCGTACCCCGAGTGGTGGGCCACATGGCCAGCCACCCAGTCGGCTGCCCCATTGGCCTCCCTGAATACATGTTTGGCCAAAGTGGCCCCACCCTGACTCATCATCACAATATCGCGAATCAGGGGATGGTCTGTGGTCTCACCCCCCAATCCTCTCTGAATCCATCGGACAACAGTGGCCGAGTCCCCCTCCAAGATAATCGAGCTGGCCCGCAAAACTGCCCTCGCATGTCGAAGGCCTGCCCAGGCGGCATGCAACTCTGCTCCAGGCACCGATGTATCGAACAACTGACAGCCACCTGCGGCCACTACCCTGGAGTGTGGGCCTCGTATGACAAAGCCTGCACCGCCCCGCGTGCCGCCATCCAGAACCGACCCATCGAAGTTGACCTTGAGGAAGCTCAGGGGTGGGGGCTCCCAGGTGAAAAACACCAACTGGGAAGCTGCCGAAGCAGGGGGGAACCCCAGGTGTCCCGAGCTATCAAAGGTCTATCTGTAGAAAGGGCGGGTCTGAACTCCAAAGCCTGTGCTCGAGCAAGCTCTGCCACAAACCTCGGTGACACCCTGCGTTCACCGAGAGTGCGGGCATTCCTTGCCAGCCAGATCTGAAGCGCTGTGCAAGTAGCTCTGATGCCCTCCTCGCGAGTCCGTAAACTGGCTAACCACTGCCGTGTCACCCTGAGAAACTGTAGCCGCTCACTCCGGGCCCCCCGCGGGATCCCAGCCCACTGCCATGTCGTCCGCGCCCATGTACACTGGAAGAGCACATGGTCCACTGACTCCTCAGCACCGCACGTCCCGCACTCAGCTGGGACCCCCCAACCTCGCCTGCTCAGCTCTGCTCTCGTAGGAAGTCGGCTCCAGAACACCTTCCATAGAAAGAGAGCAACCCTCGGATGAAGTCCGAACCTCCACATCCAGGTACAGTCCGGCCCCGGCTCATGCCCTGGCTGAATGGCGCGCGTGATGTCTCCCAACCTAACGCTGGCCTGGCTCGAGGTGCCCCACACCCTGACATCTGGCCCCCCACATCCTGGTAACGGGAGGGATCGGATCCTCGCAGCTAGGTGTACCCCGAACAATAGCCTGAGTCTGGCCTCATCCCATACTGCCCCTCCTGGTACAAGGAGATCGCACACCCGCAACCCCTCAACCGCCTCTGTGTCAAACATAGTAGGCCAGCGGCTCAGGGCCAGGGAGTCCACCCATGAGTCACTAGCCACATCAGTACTCCGACCGTCGCCAATCAACACCCTGATATGTGCTGATACTGCCGGCAGGTGTCTCCCGATCTCACGCCACATGAAGGATACTCGGCGGCCCCGCTGTGCCACCCCTGAAACCCCTCGGCCATATCTAGCTGCCATCACCTGACTCCAGAGGCCGTGTGGCTCCAAGATGAACCGAGCCGCATGCCGTGCAATGAAAGCCTCGTGCCTCTCAATAAGGGACTGTACCCCCAGACCGCCCTCACTAGTGAGGCGGCAGACCTGCTCCCAGGCAACCAGGTGCACTCCGTGACCTCCACCGTATGACCCCCACAGGAAATCCCTAAGAAGGCGCTCGATCCTTAGCAGGATCGTCTTGGGAACCACTGTGTTGGCCATGAGGTAAACCGGTAGAGATCCCAGTACTGCCCTAACCAATGTCACTCTCCCCATCATGGATAATGATGATGCCCTCCATCCCTCCAGCCTGCTCCGGACTCGCTGTACCAAACCGGAGCACTCTGCCACCCGCAGTCTCCGGCCAGTGATAGGCACGCCTAGGTAGGTAAGCGTCCCTTCCTGCTCCGGTATCTGGAGGATCCCTCTGATCTCCTGTCTGACTCCGCTCTCTGTGCTGGGGCTGAAGGAGATGGTGGATTTGGAAAAATTCATCCTCTGGCCGGACGCCGCGCAGTATGCCGCTACCACCCTGCGAAGGACCCGAGCCTCTGTAGTCCGTGCCCTGGCCAAAAGAAGACAGTCGTCAGCAAAAAGTAAATGTGAGATAGGGCGAGCCCTCGTGCTAAAAGTCTTTAGGTCAGAGACTTCGCGGTCATCTAAGAGATGAGCCGAAAGGGTTCAGCCTCCATTGCCAGCGATGGGACTGGAAGAAGGGAGGAGAGGGGGGATCGACGTAACTAACGGAGGTTCCGTTACTCTGGGTTTCTTTCGTTATGTTCCGTGCTTTGAGATTCTCGTGTAGATGATGCGGCACTTTTAGAGAGTCCTTTGTGTGATGCATTGTAGAGGAGAGGACCGCCTCTGGAAATTTTATTCCTCCCAGTGAGCGCGGAGCATGCCTTCTTCCCCATGGCGGCCTCGCTCTCCAAAACCCTAAGACTTCACCGACTTCTCCTCTCCAAACCCCGAAACTGGGCACCAGTTCTCCCTCTCTCCGCCTTCTCCGCCTCCGAAGCAACTCTTCGACCACCTCCACCACCACCATCATTTGCATCCGTAGCAGGTCCATCCGCATCCCAAGCTCCAGGTTCGCTCTTCTCCATCTATTCCTCTCTCGAACTCCCTCGACATCTTCTATTGGAATCCATGTCTCCTTTATGCTTCTCAAATGGCCGTCTCTTCATGATCCAGAGAAAGAAAGGGGACGATGGTCCAAATTGCTGCTCTTCCTCCCCGGTGCTATCACTTTTGGCCTTGGAACCTGGCAACTTTTCCGCAGACAGGAGAAGGTCACATTCTTTATGTTTTATTTGGATTTTGTTGAATTTTATTTAGATTAGTTTGTTATGATTTATAAAGACTCTCTTTTGAGGTTCTGATTGATCTATATATACAACGCTGTCATTGTTCTTATTTTTTATTTGTGGCAGATAGAGATGCTGGATTACAGGAGGAAAAGATTGGAGACGGAGCCTATAATGTGGAATGAGATACATTCTTTGGATCATGACGTAGCTTCGTCGGAATTCAGAAGGGTTATTTGTGAGGGTTATTTTGATGAGACCAAGTCTATTTATGTCGGCCCTCGTTCTCGAAGCATCTCTGGTGTAACTGAGAATGGATATTATGTCATCACCCCTTTGATTCCAAGGGCAACTGATCCTGGCAGGTAAGTCATCTTACTTTCTATCTCTCTTTTTTTTAATTTTATTAAGAGAACCGATTTCACTCCATTCTGTTTATCAAGCCAAATGCGTTTTAGATTCTATTTCAGTTTGAGGTTTGCTTATAGTATTTTATGTTTTATAGATTTTAACAAAACTATGTTTTTTGTAATGAATGACATATTACCCTTGTTAAGGTAAACTATGCATAGTTAGTTTTGAGGAAACATAAGTCGTTGCCTTTCCATTCCACCATCTTGTTAGTGTTGTCATTGTCCATGCAATCTGCATACCACCCCTTTTGTTCCTTTTCCATGATGCTATGTCTTTGTGACAACTATAAAGTATTTAGAAAACTTTTGTTAAGAAAAAAATGCAAGATGAATAAACATCAGTTGTTGTACAAACATTTCTTGATTTCATGGATTATTATCTCTGTACATGTCTCAGCAACAATCATATTCATCTCTTTGGTTTAAGACTGCCTCCCAAGCACTGGGAATTTATATTGAAGTTGGTGGCAGTTCCACCATCCATTTTCCAGTAGTAATTATCTTTAAATGTTTAACACTCCAATGCCTCCTAATCTTGTCCAAGTCTCTGTAGCCATTTGCTCATAATATCTTGAATTTTGTTGAGTGACTGAAACTGCAAAAACCATTTTCTCTTATCAGACTTGTAATACTCTTTGCATTTGATATGGATAGGATTCCACCTTTGTGTATTGCCTTTCATCATGACTTTCTTTTATCATCTTTGTAACATGTTCCAATGACCATCATCTCTTTACTCACGACTTTTTAGAGTCTTGTATTGATGCAGTAGTATGGTCCCAACATCCATGCTCTAACAAGGATTATCCTTAACCACCTAACACAAAGAAGAATCTTTATCATCAATATTGTTAAGATCAAGATCAAGTCGTAAATCGCCGATGCAAGATTAGATTGGATCGTAGATTGTAAGATTTTTTCTGATTTATTTTAGAACCTTCTAAATATGAATACGATGCGGCAATTGAAGTATGGATCAACTATAAAGTAAATGTATGGAGAATAGAAAGCCGTACGTAATACAAGTCTAATTTTGACCAATATAGGCCTATATATAGCATGTCTAATGAAAGAATATTTTGTTTGGTTATTCAAGAAAATTATATATGATTTACCAATTTAACTATCCTTTTAGATAAAATGTATTAGGAAAAGACATGGACTAATCTTTAACATATGGCTGTAAAAAGACAAATATCCACAACTTGTTTTTTGAATTCCATGAACTCCAACAAAATACTTGCTAAAATTTACTTTTCAACACTTAGTTGATAAGTAATTTAAAAGCCATGTAGTCACATAGGACCTACCCATGATTTAATAAGTAATTAGCGTAATCAAGCTGGATTTGTGATCCAAAGGAATGTATAATTCATTATGGATCTAAATCTTTTGATCCTACATTGATCCTGATCCAAGGATAGGAACCATTGCTTAGGCCCATTTTTATCTAGATCATAAGATCTGATTATGAATCCTAAGGTTTTAGCAACAATTTTTATCATCTCCAAGCCTTGGCAGCCTGTTGCTCATAGTATCTTTGCAGTCATCTTCGTATGACTGGTTTGTTTATTGATTTATTGACAGCATTGAGTTTTTTTAGTTAATTCTTTCTTTAAGGTGAAAAGTATTTGCTCTAAGAGAGAAGCTAAGCTCATTTATAGCATTTTCTCTTACATGCCAATTGATGCTGGAATATTTTATGCTTCTAGGAATATTTATTAATTTAAATCACATAACAGAAAAAATATTAAGTTAAAGTAAAGCAATTAAATCAAAGATTTTGTGACTGCATAAGTTAACTAGCTGACAAGCTTTCTGTTTATCAAGATTTTTTTTTCCTTTTGATGTGCTTTCTATGAACCATATATGACTCTCTCTATATATGTATGAGAACATACAATTCTATTGATTTTTAAGAATTTTTCTAACTCAAGCTCATGCCTACCCATGGCAACCTTGACAATATATGCAGCAAGTTGTTTGCAAAACCAATTAATTCTAATTATTGGACTTGTAGCAGGCTTTGGTTTAAAGTCTTTGAAACTTGGTTTATGTTGAAGGACTTGAGGTCCAAGATGCTTGAGCTATGGTCTAGGATGCTTTTTGGGTTCAGGTTCTCATAGACGACATGGTTATATTGGATTGTTGGGATACACAGTGAAGCCATGGAGGTCAGAATAAATTCAATGACTTATAAGTGAAAATGAGTTGAAACTCCAAGACAAGAGTTGTGCTTTCATGCTAGTTGAGTTAAAACCTGAGGTTTTGAAGGTTGGGAAGTAAAATAACTGCTTTTATACTTTTGCTTGTGTTTGGAGACTTGATGATCAAGATGTGTTGAATCTTCTTTATTTTCTTCTCTAAGACAGTTGCATGTTCAATGGAAGAACAAAATAAATAAACTCTACAATCAACATATAAATGATCTTGATCCAATAAAAATGTCACTAAAATATGAAACACCTCTTCGCACTCTTTCTCTAGCAAGGGATTCTTTAACTATTTGCTCCCCCAAAAATATGATATTTAGACTTAAACCTAGCAAGGTCTTGTAGAAGTGCTGAAGTACCAAAATTGGTTCCTTACCAGTTACCAGTACAATTTGATATCCTTCTGACATGTGGTACGCCTCTTGGTGTCGCCACAATAGAAAAGGCAGTGATATACTATGTCTTGTATGGCTTGATAGCAAGGTCATATTTATCTTATTGCCATACAGATGGAGTATGGTATGACTGGTATGGACATTGCTACTTATATCCTTGGTCATGTTCCTCATGGAAGAAAAGGGGCATGGTTTCGCTTTGGGCTTTTTCTATTAGATCGAAAAATTACGTTGTTAAATTTTTTTTTTCAAGGTTACTTCAGTTTGAATCAAATATTCAAAGGTCATTGCAGGTTTAGTTTTAGGATGTTGAAGTTATACTGTGGCTTTAGAGTCAAAGTTTCAATTTCAAGTAAGATTTGCCAATCTCGATACCGAGTACCATACCGGTCTTCTATTGAATTAGTACAATGCTATCCTATACCAACAATCGATAGCGTACCGGTATAGTATAGGTTCATCATTTTTTATTTTTTGATTATTATGGTTATTTTACGGATCTTAGAAATGTGATTTTTAAGTTGTTTATTGTTATTTTATTTTATATTGGTCCTAGAGATTATATGATTGCTTGATGGTTGCAATTGTAATAAATAAATATTAGACATTGCTGCTGCTTGACAGCGCCATAATTATTCCACATAGTATTCAAAGCTTGCATCTTCCTTAAAAGATTTTATCCAGTTAAAATGAGGCATGAAAAATTAAAAAGGTGCACGAACCTAAGAAGAAGCTTGTTGGATAAAGCTTCAGCAGCAATCACTCATAGTGCAACAATTAGAAGACATAGAAGTGACTGAGAGCATGGAAGAGCTTTGTAGCTAGAAGGGCACCCATGGTGGAAGACTTGTGCACCTAAAGCCTTGGAAATAGTGAACCTTCAACAATCAGTTGGTATATCACCTTCACCTGAGCTTAAACTTGGTTCCATATTTTGATCAGTAATGATCTTAAATGGATGATGTACTATTTGAAATCCAAATAACATAGAACCATGATAAATCAAGTAAACATACTGTGTAGCTAACTACCATGTTGATAAGACATGTACTAAATAGTAAATATATGTCTATTATTATTACTGATTAATACAGGACTGGAAGGAGATATTCGGCTATTGCTTTAAGTTATATAATGCTTGAGTTACATTTCCACAATTAATATGTATTAAATATAAAATTCCTGGAATACTTACTTTTTATTTCTTTGTTGGAACCTTACCAATTTTAGTTATATTATGGATCCTGTGTATTGAGGAAAATCAAGTTGGATATCAGCAATCTTTCATGAATTGCAGCAATTACTAATTATGACCTTTTAGCATGGTCTTGATTAGATAAAATAATTTTTTCATTCATTGAATTTTCTAATATAATTTTTTAATAAATGTTTTGTCAGCCTGCAGCTGCCCATTCTTGTTAACAGAGGATGGGTCCCTCGGGGCTGGCGGGACAATTTAGAAGAGTCGCAGAATGTTGAGAGAGCTTCAAATTTAGGAGATGCCAAGCAGACTCAGAAAAAAGTTTGGTGGAAGTTTTGGTCTAAGAGTCCTGCAGTTTCCAAGGTTATTTTTCACTAACTTATTGATTTATTTGTGACGTTAATCTAGTTATTTGTTTGATCCCAGAATGCCTGTATTAATGTGATATGGTATGCCTATTGACAAACCTGGCCTGAGATTTGATATCTGTTATTGGGTTTCAAGCACATCATGTTAATGTACATCATATAATAGCCATTCTTTTATAATTTTTCTTCTAAAAATAAGAATAGGTTATTCTGATTACTGGTAATAAATAATTGGACTTTTTGGATCCCTAGGTCTTGTGCAAATGCTATTCCCATCACTTGGCTGAGAAGCATGAAGGAGAGGATAGAGGCAGAGTGCAAAGCATGTAGCTGAGTGGTTTATGGTCCCAATATCCCCATCATAAAATCTTGGGATTGCTAGTTCAGTGGCCTTTCCTCTTCTTGTCCACTTTTCCCTCCCTCACACACCCCAACTGGCCTCTTCTTCCCAGCCCTTGCCAGACTTGTGGGAACTTTACATAGATTTAGCTGACAATTACCAAAACAGCCCCAAAACCTACAATTCATGTTGTCGACATGGTACATATGTTGTATAATATACAGCTAAATTCAATGATATTCTTTTTCCCCTAGTATCTTATTGCATCGTTATCTAAATTTTGCTTAAATCATATCTTATTCATCACACATACAAGGGATTCAAATCTCGATGATTTATCCATATTGATAGCTGGCTGGCATGCTATGATCGTTTGTAAAGTGTACTGAGCGATACAAGGTCTCTATGGGGTCGATACACCTTAATACAATGATATGGTCCTCGTTTGGCTGATTCAGAGGCACACTTGCCCCTCCTGTACCGACTCAGGGCTGACACATAGCAAGTACACCTAGCATTTTTTTCGATCCTTGATACATAAATATTATGCTCCTACATGCATGTGTTGGTATGGGTGTGTGTATGTGCATTATCTGAAATGTCTTGAGGTTAGGTCAAATGCTAGGGAGGGGGAAAAGGTGTGTGCAATATATTGTCTGCTTATACGTGCATGTATCATTTGGTAACTACACGTCGTATATTTTGATGTATTCATTTCTATCACCTTTATTAGAGGGTGGGCCTTGGCGCAATGATATGGTTGCTGCATTGTGATCGGGTGTCATAGATTTGAAATATGGAAATAGCCTTTCCATATGCGGTGGTAAGGCTGCGGACATCTGACTCTTTCTAGACGCTGCAGTGATGGGAACCTCCTGCACTTGGATGCCCTTCTTTTACACACACACACATGTATATACCACCTTTAGTAATAAAGTAAATACTGATATTTGAGACACTCTGTCTAAAGTTAAGTTTTAGAAGCTGACTTGGTTATCCCAAATTGTAATTCCAAGTTTGCAGGCTGAAGAGCCTGCCATGGCTCCTGTAAGAGTTATAGGAGTAATTCGAGGAAGTGAGAAACCAAGCATATTTGTTCCAGCTAATGATCCAAACAGTGGCCAGTGGTTTTATGTTGATGTTCCCATGATTGCTCGTGCTTGTGGTCTGCCTGAGAATACCGTCTACGTTGAAGACATAAATGATGATGTTAGTGCAACTAATCCTTATCCTGTTCCGAAAGATGTCAACAGCTTGATACGTTATTCAGTCATGCCACAGGACCATCTTAACTATACAATAACCTGGTATGCAATTTATTTCACAGTCATTACGACATGCACCTGCCTTTATCTTCTGGTTATTCATTTTATTTATGTTTTCATCTATTATTTCAGGCACTTGATAAAACCCATGTCTGTCATTTCAAGCAGTAATAGTTTTGTATTAATAAAACACAGATATGTGTGTAAGTGCACATGTGCTTGCTCTTACGTTTTAATTGCTGGAGCAAAGTTCCAGGGATGTTCATTTTTAACGAAGCAGAATCTTTAAATCTTAAGTAGCTTGGATAGGGCTTGTAGATTATGTTTCATGACAATGGTCATTTAGAGACTTTTGGTGTTTGATTCAGGAAATCAAGATATCATAATTAATCAACCTCTCATATGCTCCTTTATTATGGAATAATTTGATTTTATTCCCTGACGTTATAAAGTTGCAGAAAGAAAGTGGGCTAGTCTTATGTGTTTTTTTTTTAAAACTTTGATTATTTGGTTAATTCCATTTGCTAATATCATTTAGAAAAGTCAAGTCTACTTGTACATTAATCAGATCAGGGTTTCTCATGCTTTATATCCAAGTGCACCATATGATGTCAACAAACTTAAAGATAAGAATATTTATATATGGACTTGGGATAAAACTTGTTTGGTGATGTTTGTTATTGACTTTCGAGTGTATATATTTATCTCAGTTTCTGTCAATGGAGAAGATCTTTCCGGGAGAGAGGATTTGGCTGGTGAGGGGGCAGCAACCTTTGAATCTCTGTTATAAACTAATGAGGGGTTTGAATTGGAGGTAGGCGCAAGGAGCACATTGTAGAGAAGGTGAGGAAGGTTTTATGTTTCGGCTCATGGCGAAAGCTTGCTAGGTGGGTCACAAGGAGGTGACCGGTCTGAAGAAGGGCTTCATCAAGCAACTGAATGGGACAATCTTTTCTGGTGATTGATAAGTTTCTAATGTGGTGATTGTCATGTACAAGGGTATTTGGCACCAATGGAAGATGAAGTAAAGTTTTGGAATTTTTCTTGTGATGGGGGATTTAATAAATTTAGTTATAAAGTATGGGAAGATCATGGTCCAGATATAAGAGCCCTAGTGGAGCAGTAGCCGGGGATTTCCTATTGAAAGAAAGGGCCATTAAGCATACAACTTGGTAGATCTAGTTGTCAATCTCAAATTGAAGTGCTATATGCATGATTTGACTTTGGTTGTTGCTGCTAGGCCTTGTAGGTCTTTTTGATTGGATTCAATCTCAAATCTTCTCTGTTTTTAAGATCTAATTACACTTTGCTGGGCCCAATCAACCATAGGGTCCATAGGTGCATTGGTTTTCAGTAACTTTTTATTCTATATTTTAAGATATATGCAGTAGCTCTATGTTTAAGTAGTGTTAACAAGGTTTCAAGTACTAGTGCACTAATCAGATCAGGGTTTCTCTTGCTTTATATCCAAGTGGACCATCTGATGTCGACAAACTTAAAGATACAAAATTACATATGGACTAGATGCAAAACTTGTTTGGTGATGTTTGTTATCGACTTTCTAGTGTATATATTTACCTCAGTTTCTAGTAATGGAGAAGGTCCTTCAGGGAGAGAGGATTTGGCTGGTGAGAGGGCAGCAACCTTTAAATATGTATTATAATCTTGCTAGGGGTTTGTATTGGAGGTTCAAGGGGCATGGAATGAGCGGACTGTAGAGGAGGTGAGGAAGGTTTTGTTTTTCAGTTCTTTGCTAGAGCTTGTGAGGTGGGTCACAAAGAGGTGACTGGTCTGAAGAGGGGCTTCATCAAGCAACTGAACAGGGCAATCTATTGAGTCGTTTGGTAATTGATAAGCTTATAGCATGGTGATTGTCGTGTGCAAGGGTATTTGCCACAAATGGAAGATGAAGCAAAGTTTTGGAATTTTCCTTGTGATGAAGGATTTACATAAATGTAGTCCTAGGGTATGGGGAGATCATGGTCCAAATATAAGATCCCTAGGTAGCTTATAGCCAAGCATTGCTTGTGGAGTAGTAGTGGGGATTTCCTATTGAAAGAAAGGGCCATTACACACTGGGGGCCTTATAGGCAGTCATTGAAAGAAACGGCCTGGTCCAAATATAAGATCCTTTCGTAGATCTAGTTGCCAAGTCCCAAATTGAAATGATGTATTCATGATTTGACTTCTGTTGTTGCTGCTAGGCCTTGTAGGTCTTTTGGGTTGGATTTTTCTGCTGAGAAGCTTTGTATCTTTAAGATCTGATTACACACTGGGGGCCCCAATCAACCATAGGTAGGTGAATTGGTTCTCTGTAACTTTTACTCTATATTTTATGATATTAGGCAGTAGTTCTATGTTAAAGTAGTATTAATGGTTTCAAGTGCCGACCAATGTTGGCTTGTGCTGATCAGTATTGGCATTGGGTTGGTACAGTTGGGTACCAGGCCAACACAGTGCTGCATGGCACATCTCGTCATGCGGCATGGAAAGTGCTTTCTGGCTACTGGTGGGCATGCCTCATGCCGCTGACACTTAACTTTATGATGTTACAAAATAGTGGGCACTTGTTCCAAGCATATAAAGGATGTTAAATTGTTTGACACTTCAAAATGTCTGGCATACGACACTTTTATCTAATACAATATGTTGAAACCATAGTAGTTAACTAGCTGATGATACTTGATATTGGTTTTTTTTTGGCATTGTACTGTATTTTAATAAAGAAGGTTAATTTCTGACTTTTCACTGTATGTATGTATATTAAAGTCTCACTTGGAATGCATGGAAGAGTCAACATCTAAAATGGTATCTCCTTACCTGTGTCAGGTACTGGTTGATACAGCTGGACACTGTGTCTGAAAGTACCAAAAAGTGCAGCGCAATGTCCAAGTGTAGTGATTATATGAGCAATTAAGGCAGGCAATTACAGTGTTCGTAAGTACCAGGGAGTGCACTGTGATGTCCAAGTGCAGTGATTTTATGAGAAATCAGGGAAGGCAGTTTTTAGGGATAATCAGAATTTAGTTGTGTGGAAAGCAGAATTCAGAATTGCATTATCAGAGACACCTGTAAAGACTATTGCAGTGGAAGGTACACTTAATAGCAAAAGACAAAATAGATTGAGGAAAAGATCTTTATTGATCAATCCAACTTGGAATGGTGGAGCCCATCGATGCTCTGAAAATTAAGGGTCTGCTACAGGTTAAGGAATGTTTTGTGGTGATTTTGTGGTGTTAATGGTCCTTGAAGTGTTCCAAACTAGAGAAGGGGGGCAAATAAAGGCAGGAGATGTCTCTCTTTACAAGAATGGTCCCTTCTCCTGGGAATTGAAGGATTATTGGAAACTGAAGAACTGGATTAATGATGGACATTAAGGGGAACTTTAGACAAGGAAATTCGATAAAATAGAATTTGTATATCTAGAGAATTGACATGTTATGACTGTTGGAGATAAATTCAAAAAAAAACAGATAACTTTGTTGATATGTGCAAAATATTTGACAGCAACAACAAAAAAGGAAGAAGGTGCCAATTCTTCCCTAAAACTATACCTGTGGTGTTTGGACGTTGGAGTATCATTTGGTTTCTGGTCTATGGATGATGAGGCCAGGGTCTAACTGCTCTTGCTGGACCATCATGCTTTCAACTCTGATATATACAAGAGTGATGTGATTGTGTTTACTCACTTTTTGAAAGTTATTCAAACTTCTGGAGGATTCCTCATGGCATAGGACAAGATAGACAAAAGCTTCAAATTCATTGAGAAGTTAATTGTCGCTTGCATCTATATTTTCATCCACAAGTTTTTGATGCCTTAATTTTGAAAAGAAACAAAATAAAATCATTTCTTTTAAACTAGAACTGCTGAGATTTGGTGCTTCATGTGCATTATTTCGTTTGTTTCTTTGTTTTGTCTTTTGGCATATGTATATCATTATGATATAATATGATTATTTTATTTTTGAAACTTTATTCAAGTGATGTCACAATTCATTGAACTATAAATGGTGCACTTGCTTGATAATCACCAATTTCAAGTTTGTGATTATGCACAAACTGTTGAACCTTTTCCACATATAATTGTTATGGTCTGCTGAGTTTTCTTTTTCAAATTTTCTTAAGGTTCACAAAGTTTTTTTTTATGAAAAAAAACCTGTGTCTATCTATTACTTGAATTTGTTCTTCCATTTCTGTGGAAGAGCAAACCAGTTTGCCTAGGGAGGCCTCTTTGGATGCTGAATAGGAAGACCTAACCTTCTTTCTGGAATCTGAAATCATTTTTTTGTCATGCATTAATCTTAATTAGTAAACAGCCATTTAGCAGGGTTCTGTAACATTAGGGTCATCATGCAAGAGACATGAAAGTAAATCAACTTCATCAGTTGTGAATATTCATCTGTGCATGTATTTTTCTTTTCAAAACACAATAGCTTTCCCATGAAAGGTCATGTAGAGACTTAGCTCATACATCAAAAGCAGTGTTGCATGGATATGGATATGAGAATTGGACACATGTCGTTTGACTCGGCAAGAGATAAAAAAGAGGATACAAGGATACAGAGAAAAAATATTTTCAACTAAATTATATATTATTTATAAATATTGTACAATTTTATTTTTTAAAATTTTGTATAAAAGAAAATATTAGAAGATATTATTTGTTAGGATCTTTCAGTATATGTGTTTCTCAAACTTTTTAATTTGATTAGAGGTACTAAAAAAAGGGTATCTCTCAAAGTTATTTCAACATCTATGTCCTTAACCAATCTCTAAAAAGGGAAAAAAATCACTTTTAACATATTTATGGTGGGTTGAACTCATTATTGGAAGAGTCAAATTTTCCTTCTATTTGTAAAAGCTGAAATAATAGAGAGACATGTGCCCGGGTTGAACTCATTATTGGAAGAGTCAAATTTTCCATCTATTTGTAAAAGCTGAAATAATAGAGAGATATGTGCCCGATACATATCGCATTCTTGGAGCCAGACACAAGTGTCCATGTAACACAGATCAAAAGTCTTGTTGTACCTTATTCACTAAGAAAATCTAATAAAGAATTTGATTGAATTTATGTCAATATCTGAAGATGTGGTTTGGGGTTGTTTCTGTTTCTAAGACTTTTCGTGTAAGACCTACTAAATGTTAACCAGATCTGAGCTATTCAAATCTGATCTGACACTGATAATGTGTCTTCAGGTACTCTCTCTCAGCTGCTGTAACTTTCATGGCTATCAAGCGAATAAGGCCAAAGAAGATAAAGAGATAGCAAAATGTTGTTATACACATGCTGTCAGGCGTTTCAGTGACAAACTTTATCATACTCTTTTCAGGAGAGTATTTTTGACGACCAACAAAATTAGTTCCTGCAGTTAAATGGTAATTTGTCACATTATACCACAGAGCAGTCTCCTTCAGCTGTAATGTAATTCAAACATGAAAATGTTTCCCTTAATTATTTGCCTCTTTTTCGTTTTGGAAGAAGCAAGTTAATTTGCTGTATCTCTTTTTAAGATCAAATCATGAAAGCATATGTTCATGCTTTGGTTGCTTTTTTGTAAGTTCATGTGATTTATGTACATTATTATTTCAGCATATTTGTTGAAGCACCGATCCTGTGGTCCTTTGAAGAACATTGCAAAAAACAACTTGCTCAGATGCCTCTGAAAGTATCATTCAGGTTATTATCTGGCTTTTGGAAATCCTAGAGTTTACCCGTTGGAAACAATAATACATAAGATTTTTTGCAGTTAATCAACATATCAGTTTCATGAATGCTATTCCCTGAACACTTGATCTAGTGGTATCCCCATTTTATTCTAGGCCCTAAATTTTTCAATATGATTTTTTTTTTTTTAATTTAGATCTTTGCAGAACCTCTTTGCAAATATAGGTTGGCAACATAATGACTATTTCAACCAATAACCTGATCATTATAGTTTGGTTCATGGTCTTTGTGGTGTAGAAGTTAAAATACTTTTTATTTATAAAATTTAAATTCCAAAAAAATTGCTTTTAAAGAATTTTTTTTTCTTTTTTGCTTGTCTGTACTTCATCTTCGGTAGATTGTTTTGGATCCTATATGGTGGTAAATAAGGAATTGAGAACAGAAGCTGAAACAAATATATGCCACTCCTGTGGAATAATGAGTCAGAATGTATAGCTGGTATTCATTGGAATAATCAATTGAACAGCTAGAATAGTAGGGAAACAAACTATGGCTTGATAAAACACTCCATTCCGTCCATCATTCCTACCTTTCTCCTTTGCCTGGCCAGAGTTGCAAGGTTGTTAACTTTAACCCTATATAAACAAACCCGTAATCTAATTTTGCTAAAAACTGTTTGACCATTATGATTGAGTTCGATGAATTGTTAAGGATTTTTTTCGACTTTTTGCTTATGTACCTTTACAGTTATCTAAAAAATATATGAATATTCTGACAAATATGCTATTTATATTTATGCCCTCACTAATTATTTCTTTTGTATATGTACCTTTATAAGTATCTAAAATTATATAAATACTTTTATAAATTTACTACTTATATGTATATTCTTATAAGATATTTGTTTGTGCACGTGTGCTCTTGTAAATTGCTTCTTTTTGCATATATGCTTTTATCTTAACTTAATAAAGAAAGACATACAAAAAGAATTCATTTATAAAAGGATGAGAGTATATATAAACAAATAGTAAATTTGTGAGAGTATATATACAGAAAAATAATTTATAAGGATATACATATAAGTAACAAATCTGCAAGAGTATCTGTATAATTTCAAATATTTATAAGGATATACATGTAAATAGACTAATTGATGGGGGTCTAGTTGCAAATAATAAATTTATGACGATAGACATACAATTTCATATATATATATATATATATATATATATATATATATATATATATATATGAAAAGAGAACCTTTTTTTTCACCTTGTAGAAATTCTAGCTCTTTTAAGGGGCCAAGGAGAGCAATGGCAACTAACTATATAAACCATTTTCATTTTTTTTTGGCAAGTGCAATAATATACCATCATTCCTCTAAGTCGTTTGGTTGACATCAGTTTGGTCTCAATCATCGCTAAAATATTTTAGAATGTAACGTGTTTTTTTTCTATAACTTAAAATGTAGGGTTCGTTTGGTTCACGGGAAGTATTTTTCCTTCTAGGAATATGATTCCTGTGAAACAAATTTCTAGGAAGAGGATGTCTAGAAAAGTACTTTTGGCATGTTTGGTTGACAATGGGAAAGTGACAAATTTTCAAATTGCTTATGTTTGGTTAGCCATCCACTTTTCTAGAAAAGTTATGTATAATTTCTATTATGCCCTTAATAAAAATTAGGTCTTTAATGCCTCTTTAATGCTGAAGGGCCTTTTTGAGAAAAAGTAAAAATAGAGTGATTTCCGCCTCATGGGAAAGTAATCTTTCTATGTTTCTCATGGGAAAGACTTTTTCATGAAATGTACATATTTTCATGGGAATACAACTTTTCCGTCTCTCTCCTTTGAAAACTCCAACCAAACAAGAGACATCTCATTACTTTTCCATTGACCACACTTTCTACTCTTCTTTTTCTGCGAACCAAACGAGCCCGTAATGTCTTTACCGTTTCTTTGAAACAAGTCTAGTGAGAGAAGCTTTCGGTATCTTTCCTATTAGCCGGCGAAAATGAGCTAACCTGTAGCATTTCCTCTGTCCTGCTAGCTTTCTATTCCCTCTTTTTAGGGGTTGACACCGTTGGCTTGACAAGAACTAGCAAGTCTTGACTTCCCCGTTCCAAAATTCTAAAAAATGATGGAACTTTTTGCTTGAGTTGTTGATGGTTTTAAATAAAAGAAATGAAACAAATACTGATACTTAAGCTAACAATGGATCAAAAGCATTAATCTATCCATTATTCAACTGATTTTTTTTTTTAAGAAACATCATGCTACCGCCTACTTGACTCGTTCAAGTTTGTCTAAGATTGTATTTCTTTTTACACAGGTAGATAAGATATTCTCGAGACTAATGCATAGTCAAGTTGCAGTCAAATGGAATGTACTAGCGGTTTGTTTGCAAGGTCTATCTCCTGGTGGAGAGACTTGCAATCAAAACAACTCTCTTGTCATAAAGTGGGGCTGTAGTGGTAGCTGGGGGAGGGCTACCTCCCATTATGTGTCCAAAATTCTCTACAAGCCTCAAATACATAAAAATAAAAGAAGATTAGGAATCATGACTAAATGACACTCCAAAATTTCAAATATCTCACTCTATTTTCATTTACCAAAACGAATCAAGATTCCATATATTAAACATGTTAAAATGATTGGGTTTGTCATAACTAGCTACGATGAACCATGAACGCTACACAATCTGCCCAAAGATACAAACTAGGAAGCTCGAGATGTCCTTGAGCTGTTTGTTTTTTTGATGGTAAAGGAGGCTAAGTAGATAGCCACGCAGCATTTATTGAGGATGAAAAAGTATTTACATAAGTAGCAAGCTCAAGTGATCAGTTACGTAAGTAGAACAATGAATACTAAATGGGAGAATATTCAGCATTAAGAACCTAAAATGTGTAGGGCCCCATAGCAATCTCATTGTTCCTTCATTCCTTTATTCCCCTAAGCCATGAGCCAATTGAAGTATTTGCCCATGATACCAGATTTCCAGTGTAATAGAAAGAACTTCGTGCCAAGCTTCTTGTCATCTTCCATTACTAGAGAACCAGAAAGGTGTGAGGAGGGTTTAAAGGTTAACCAGATGATTGGGAACATGCCTCACCTTAGTCCAAATAGCAGCGAAATCTGCAAGAGCGCTGTGTCTACAGATTAGCGACCAATCACTGAAAAGTATGTGGTGCTTCAGTGACAACTGGGGTAATGGATCTATGCCAGGAGCTGCTTTTAAGAATTAATAGTGGGTATTTCCTGCTCGCTGCGTATACATCTCCAGCTGTTAGCAAAAAGGAGGGCAAAAAATAAGCATCTGTGGTACATTTCAAGTAGGATGGGATAACTACTATTCTCTTGCTACTATAGGTGCAAATAGGTCGGATCGGATCGGATCATGACTTCGACCCAATTCGATTTCTTATTCAGATCCTAATTTTGAATCCAAACCCAACCCAATTGAAGATTGAGTAGGGTTAGATCGGATCCATGGCTACAATTTTTGATCCAATGGATCATTCGGGTCGGGTCGGATCTATGTATAATCTAGTTCCAACCCAAAATATTTGAGCCTGGTTCGAAGCTTGTTCGGATAGATTTATGTCTCTTGCACTAGTATTGCTTAATGAAATTTTTTTGGAAGGGTAGCTGGATTCTTGGTTTTGTGCTTTGTTAGTGTTATAGCTTTCTTAGTTTTGGTTTGAAGCAGTCCGGCATGAGTTACTTTCCTGCTCATCACTACTTCCACTTCTTGAACATCCATTTGATTGACATAAATAGGCCCCCATTGTCACTCTTCACTAATTTCTGTGATGTGGAAGAGGCCAAGAATGTAAAGTCAATGCTTTGGTGTTGAAAATAAGATTACGAGTAACCAGTTCATGCTTTCTTAGGTTGAGCAAGGGCCTAAGAAAGGAACAATGTATTGAGATGGAGGGATCAGTAGGCCATGAGGACTGCACCATTGGGATTTTGGAACCGGTGACCGGGAAAGTCATGATGGACATTGGGATGGAGATTGAGAACCAGGTCTTGGAGTAGGCAGCCGCCTGGTTGGAGTTCTCCCATTCCAAATCCACCCATAAGTCTCTGGTCTTCTGCGGCCACTCATTGAAGAAGTGGCGCAGAGGCCTCTGGCCCTCCTCCTGCTCCCTCTCCACCTTCAGAGGCCTATCCAGCTTGAAATCAGCCCCTAGAACAAAGCAGTGCTGCTGCTTCTCCTCTGCGTCCCTGCCACAGTGAGAGTAAGTGCTCTGCCGCAGGGCAGAACTCCCCTATTTGGTATCTCCGAGTGAACTCATCCCTAGTTGCCTGAACTGCCATGAGCTCTCCTTCTCACTTCCTGAGGCCTGTGAAAAGAAGCAGTACTCACCCGCATCCTTCATTCCATGACAATACCTGTCATTCCGAATTCCGATCGTGGGATTCGAACTTCAAAATTCTTCTAAAAATTAAATAGATCGAGTCAGATCGGGTCCGAATTTAGTAAACTCAGATCCAATCCAAAAAATAAAATGGGTCCAATTTTAAAATCCGACTCAGCCCCACACGATCTTTACATTAACGTAGGCAGTAACAATTCAAAAGCCCCTTACAGTCAAGGGGGAAAGGGGGATCACATACGAAGAATATGCCCAATTAGATTACAAACTCCTAATGGGATGCAGGACTTGGAGTAAGATATTTTGAAGTATCCATTTAAACTTCTGCTCCAACATTTAGCTAGATCATTTAAAATATGTAGATGAAGTCAGTCTTAGGCCCTGTTTGGGGGAGCTGTTGGCAGTAGAGCTGTTGGAAGTAGAGCTGTTGGAAGTAGAGCTGTCTGAAGTAGAGCTGTTATAAAAAGCTGTTTGCTGTTTGGTAACTACATTCGTAAAGTGCTGTGGTACTTTGTTTTGTGTTTGGTAAACAAACTGAGAAAGTACTTTTGTATGACAAAATTACCATAAAGGACATTGCATAGTATTATACAACAGAACATAATAAAACATAACATAAATTAATACATAAATATACGATATAGTATAATATTATTGTAATATAAAATAATGTTATGTTAATATAGCATAATAGTAATATAATTATTAGAGTAAATTAATATTTGGTAATATAACATAATATTAAATTATTTAACATAACATATTAATGTATTATGATATAATGTAATATATATTATATTTATAGTATAATACAATAATAAAAGTATAAAATATTATAATTATTAGTATAAATTAATTTCTCATAATATAACATAATATTAAATTATTTAAAATAACATATTAATGTATTATAATGTAATGTAAGATAATATAATATAATATTTATAGTATAATACAATAATAAAGGTATAAAATATTATAATTATTAGTATTAATTAATTTTCCATAATATAACATAATATTAAATTATTTAAAATAATATATTAATGTATTATAATGTAATGTAATATAATATAATATTTATAGTATAATACAATAATAAAGGTATAAAATATTATAATTATTAGTATTAATTAATTTTCCATAATATAACATAATATTAAATTATTTAAAATAATATATTAATGTATTATAATGTAATGTAATATAATATAATATTTATAGTATAATACAATAATAAAGGTATAAAATATTATAATTATTAGTATAAATTAATTTCTCATAATATAACATAATATTAAATTATTTAAAATAACATATTAATGTATTATAATGTAATGTAATATAATATAATATTTATAGTATAATACAATAATAAAGGTATAAAATATTATAATTATTAGTATAAATTAATTTTTCATAATATAACATAATATTAAATTATTTAAAATAACATATTAATGTATTATAATGTAATGTAATATAATATAATATTTATAGTATAATACAATAATAAAGGTATAAAATATTATAATTATTAGTATAAATTAATTTTTCATAATATAACATAATATTAAATTATTTAAAATAACATATTAATGTATTATAATGTAATATAATATAATATAATATTTATAGTATAATACAATAATAAAGGTATAAAATATTATAATTATTAGTATAAATTAATTTTTCATAATATAACATAATATTAAATTATTTAACATAACATATTAATGTATTATGATATAACGTATTATAATATTATATTTATAGTAGGTGATAACGTATTATGGTATCTCTCTAACAATTTTTCTAGTTAGGTGATAAAATTGATTAAATGATTACTAGATGTTTAGACGAGAATCACATAGATGAAAAATTATTTAGCATATTCTACGTGCATACTTTAATAAGGCTTGGAATATACTTCATATAGCCTGGCACACAGTTTAGCCTTTCTAACACACAATTAAGGATTGGACACAATTAATCTAGCATGGTATACATATATCTTAGCACATAGTTAATCAAGGATTGCACATAGTTAATATCCATCCTCTCTAACTTTACCTTGTTCATACTTTTTTACATTGTTGACGTAGTAGCAACAAAAATACAACGAACATTCATGTTTGGTCAAATACAAAATAAAACAACATGTGGAATTGCACTGCACTCAGAAGTCAACGAGCTATAAGTTGAGAAGCAATATGATCACGCAGAATATCCATCTCACGGTTACCCAATATTTGGCTTTGCTCTGCACTCAGTTCTTCCTGTGGTTCATTAATCTCTAAACAATCAGAAGGGAGTAGATCCTCATTATCATCATAAGGCTGAAACTCCAAATCTTTGATTGCATGATTTCTAATAAAATTATGAATAGCCATGGAAGCCACCACAATTTGGACTTGTTTATGATAAGAAAAGTTGGGCATGGTACTCAACATTCTCCATCTACTTTTCCAGCATCCGAATGTCCTCTCAATAGTGTATCTCAGGGAGGAATGTGCATGATTAAAGATTTCATGCATACCCTTTGGTTGACTTCCACGTCGAAAATCTGGTAAATGATACCTCTCCCCTTTGTAAGGCCCCATATATCCCAACATGTGAGGATATCCTGCATCCACCAAATAATATTTACCTGCATATATATATATATATATATATATATGAGTTAGTATTTTAATATATTTAATGAAAGTTAAAAAAGTATACTTGCGATCATAATATATTTAATTAATATGCATACGTCTATATTATAATATATTTAATTAAAATGCATACCTCTAGGTGGGTGTGGAAATTGGAGCTCTTTTCTGTGTATAGCATCTAAAAAAATACGAGTATCATGAGCAGTACCTTCCCATCCAGCACAAACAAAAGTGAAACGCATATCAAAATCACAACAAGCCATAACATTTTGTGTAGGAATCCCTTTTCGGCCAATATATGGTACTTGTTTGGATGAAGAAATTTTCACTGGTATATGGGTGCCATCAATTGCTCCAATGCAGTCCTTAAAATAAGGCCACCAACGATGATCATTGCGGATTTTACTTGGAATATTTTTGAACTCTTTATCCAGCGGGCTAATAATATCCTTGGACATCCTTAAAACAACATTTAAAACATGGGTGAAATATCTACTAACTGTTTCTCCGGAATGTTGAAATCTTTCTTGAACCATCCTATTCCCAAACCCATGTCCTAGAATCATCAAAAACATAGACACCAGCTTCTCAACAGGAATATATCTAGAAGCCTTTAAACCATATTTGATTTTCAATTCCATGCACAGATTAATAAATACATGTTTTTCCATTCGAAATTGTTGTTGGCATCTATATGGATTGCCATGTAAAATTTCTGATACAAACTTGTATCCGGTTTGATAAGAGGTCCTACAAGGCTCCTTTTCAATATATTTTGTGTAATATTCAGTAACCATACCAACAGTTGCAGTTAGTAGAATATTATAATTATCATCATCAACTATCTCATCTTCACTGGAATAATTCTCCTCAGAACTATTGTCAATGCTGCCCATACCTGTAGAAAACATATTATGCAAAAAATAAAACATCTGTAGCAAATAAAACAAATGATATATAAACATATAATGCAAATACATATAATATCACAAAATCATAACATCTATAATATCCATAAAATCAATAGCATCCACGATACATTATCCAAGAGATACCACAAATACATATAGTCCATCATCATTCTATAATAGAAGTTCATAATTAAAACTACAAAACATATTGCCATAATAGTACGTCAACAACTACTTATGTAAGTTTGACATTCGCTTGAGCCATTCAATTCGAAGATTGGTATCTCGGAGTGCCATAAACATCTCTCGATGTTCTCTTTTAAGGAGCACCTCAGCAGCAATCAAAAGCAGTTCAGGTTGTGCTACCATCTCAGGCATCATATGCACTACGTCCATCACCTCATCGATACTACGTCCAGGTTTATCAATCATCTTGGATGGCACTGTACTTTTCTTCTCCACTGCATCAATAAGACGACTCAATTGCTGAGATAGTTGTGCAGCACCCCCAACCTTCTTGCATTTCTTATCATGCAAAGTAGAGCTAACTCTTTTCTTTCCTCTCTCTTGGATAGCATCAGATGCAAGAGTAAAGTTAACATTAAAATTATCAGTGGGAACATCATCAATTTTATACTCAATCATATGATGGTCCTCATCTGAGTCACCTAAGCCCTCAAATGTATCATTATTAACCCCATCCAACCTCTCATATACTTCAATTGTGTCCTCAACATCCTCCTGCACCAGTAAAGCTGGTGCCTAGGCCCCCTCCCCAGTGGCACTAGTACCTCTAAATAACCTATCCAATTTTATGGCATGTTGTAGACCACGTTCTCGAAACTTAGCTGCATCAGGAATCTCCTGCAAGTTAACAATATATAGTTGTCAATAGTAGTTTATAGGTTAGTATAAAAAATCTTACAAATATTAAACTAGTGGCACGTGTACCTACAATTTTTTTTCCCACCATGCATCTGGTGCATCTATTGTATTTCTAACAGGATCCCATCCAAGTCCTGTTTCCTTTCCCACCAATTTCATCCAAATGCTCCAATTTGCTTTCAGGTTATCCCACTTATTTTTAAATTTTTTGTAGTCATATTGATTTCCAGTCTTCTCATTGAATTTCTTAATTATATTGGCCCACCCTAACCTATTGAAATGTGTTCCTGGGCGATTACCAGCTTCAACTTCACCAATACATATATCGATAAACTCCTCTATCAATTTTTCATTCCAAATGGCCTTCCTCTTCTTCTCATCTTGGGTTGATGGACCAGCAAGGGTATGTTGGCTCTTCTTAGACATTTGTTCTTCTTACAATGCAACAACAAAGACATGAAACATTTTGTCAATCATAAGTCATGATTTCATCCATATGAATAAAACACCTTGTAAAGCATATTAGAAAAACAATGAGATATTAGACAAGGCATGCAATAAGAGGCAATTATTTGATAGAACTATAAGCATTTTCACCAGCTTGCACAGTTCTTAAATGGATCTCAGGCTTTACTGGTTTCGTCTATGTTCTTGACCATTTTTGGTCAAGCTAGTCTTCTTAATAGAACTCTATGTCTAATGAATGTCAATTATTTGATAGAATCAAGGATTTGATGGATGGCTATTATGATACTAAATAAAGAAATTGCCATTACCATGTATAAACTTACTCTTCCCATTCCTAACTAGGTAGCAGCATTTTTTTCAATATCTCAGGAAAATTTTGCCTACGTACCATGATCTCCTTTCTTTTTAAATTTCAACTTCCAAATCTTGTAGGACTCTCTTTCTATTGGAAATAAGATCAGATTAATAGGAACATTTATTACCTTATTTATCTCCAGTATCTCGATTTTATATTGTAAATCCATTAGCACCTACAGGTTCTTTCCTTTTAGCTCTCAGAACATGCTCATATGATTCTGTAATAAATATGAAAATTGATTATTTCTGAAGGAATAAAAGTAATAGCGCACCGAGATTTCTCTTAAAAAAATTGTGAGATTGTTTGGAAATTCCCAATGCTCGGATCATGAAGACTAAAGTTTGAATCATGTAATGGTTACGTTGTATGCACATTATTTGTCAGATTAATAAGGTCCAGGGGGCATGTCTCATAATTACGATCGAGATGAATGAGAGGGATGGCATCAGTAAACTATTTCACTAAATTAGAAAACCTGTGCCTAACTGCACTATAAACCTGTGCCTAACTGCACTTTGTTGCTTGCACTAACTACGCTCAGGCCAAAACATATTACATTGTCAAGTTCCCAATATTAGCCAAATACGATGTTGAGTGCCCAATATCTTCTTGGCAATATTGGAAGTATTAGTAACAATAGTATGCACCACTAAAATGACAATAAGGTGTAAGATCTTTTAATTAAAACATGCTTCAATATTCATCAAATGTCCATTCTTGGAATCACTAGCAGTGAATTTTGTTGAAGAATGACAATGTAAGTAGTAATTTGGACTTTAAGTCAAAAGTATAAGCATAAAATATTTTGGCTAATTAAGAATAAAAGGAGTATTCTTACTTCTTAAAGCTTCAAAGTGCAATGGAGATTGCAAATTTCTGAGCCACTAGGTGATAGTACCTGACAGAAAATGATTCAATCATAAGTTAGAAGGCAACAATAATATTACCAAACTCCATTAAAATTCTAAATACAAATCTATCTTTCTCTCTGTAACAGAGAGAGGAAAAACTTGGTCCACCCGAAGAGAGAGGAAAAATTTGGTCCACCCGAACCATAGAGGGAAATCTCTCTCTGTAACAGAGATTTCTCTCTCTGTTCTCTCTCTCTCTCCCTCTGTAACAGAGAGGGAAAAGAGCTCGCCGTCCACCAGAACTCCCTCCCTGCAACAGAGGGAGGATCTCGCGGTCCACCGTGGACCGCGAGATCATTAAGCGTACAGAGAGAGGATCTCTCTGTGTTATAGAGAGAGATCCTCTCTCTCTGTAAGGGGAGGCACCGTGGACCGTGGTGGTGCGGTCCACGGTGTCGCGGCTTGAGCATGGACCGAGGATCTCTCTGTAACAGAGAGATCCTCCCTCTGTCTCACCCGTGGACCGCGAGAGAGGAGGCATCGTGGACCGCAATGCTGCGGTCCACGGTGTCGCGGCTACAGCCTGGACCGCGATGCCGTGGTCCAGGGGTGGTTCTTCGTGGTCCATGATCAAGGAGGACGGGCCGCGAGGTGATGATTAAAAAAAAAAAAAACAACACATTGATTTTAAAGGTGCAGAGAAGGATTAAATTTTTTTTATTCTAAAATGTTGTTCAAGGAATGCATACAAAAATTAAAAAAAAAAATACCTTCTCTTACGGAAAGAACTCTGACGGCTAGGGTTCTTGGCTCAACCAGATTTTTTAGGTTTATAAAGGGGCAAGCTATGTAATTATTAGATTTTAATGGGGGCATTTTTGTCAAAAATAGAGCTTTCCGAAAAAGCTGAAACAGCTTCCTCCCAAAAGCTCCAAATTGGAGCTTCTGCCAAAAAGCTGTTTTCAGCTTCCCGCAAAAGCTGAAACAGCTTCTTGGAAATTTTACCAAACACACTTTTTTCCCCAAAAGTACTTTTGGAGGGCCAGAAAGTGCTTTTTGGCTCTCCAAAAGCTCCCCCAAACAGGGCCTTAGTGATCTTCAGATCTTTCATAGAAAGGCCACCTCTATCCTTAGCTAGTCAAATGAACATTCCAGTTGACATGGTGGTAACCATTCCTAGTATAACCCTTATCACGTATAAATTTTCAGAACCCAACCGGCTTTATCAAGAATAATATCAGGGATCCAAGAGCATGTAAGCCAATGATTAGAAACAATATTCAAAATATTGTTAGCCAAAAGGTAATTCTGCCCACCCAAGATAAACTATTCGACTTCCATCCAGCAAGCTTAGCCTGTATTTATTACTGGAAATCAGCACAACTAAGCCTGCCATCAAAAATATCTGCACCTAGATGCATAGAAGGGAAAGGGCCAATCTACATGCGAGTCCTCTAGACACCATCCTTTGACCCGTGCCATATAATTTCTATAGGAGAGCTCTCTAGTGCAATGGTAAAATTGCTTCATCGTGATCTGAATATTAAGAATTTGAAATATGAAAGCAGTTTCCCTATATACAAGAGCAAAACCGTATATCTTTAACCCTTCTCAGATCCTACAATTATTGAATGGGGTACCTTTTATATAACATCTTATTTGGGTGGGTTGTCTATCTAGTATGGTTGTACTAGATCTAATCGTAGACCAGTGGATCCAAAAGCTCCTACAGGTCTCCCTTTGGACCGTGTCCAATCCATGATTGTATATCTAGATCAGATCAGCTCATTTCAAGATATGTCCTAGCCTCACCAGCACGTAAGAGGAAGATTAAAGAACTTTCATATTTTGGCCTTTTCCTGTTATTTTAAGTCGAACCATCCTCGATCATTTCGCCGTATTCATTGTCTGCCATCACAGAGGAAAATTAAAAAGGGGAACTTGCTCAGCGGTCCATTTATTGACCGAACTTTAACATTAAATCCCTGTTGACCGGTTGTTTAACAACCGGTCCATATATATTTTAACATTGCTTTATGGGACAAAAATGCCCCCGCCTCTCCCATTCCCACCGAAGAAGGAGAAGAAAAAGGCAGCCGCCGGCCACGGCCCACCCCCTCCCGCGCCTGCCGCCGGCCACGGCCCACCCCCTCCCGCGCCTGCCGCCGGCCACAGCCCGCCCCCTCCCGCACCCGCTGCCCCCTTCCGCGCCGCCGAAATTACCTCCGCCCCCACGGTGGGGAGGTGCCAAAGAAGAGGAGCCGCTGCCCCCCCCCCCCCGGTGGCCCCATCCTGCGGCCGCCACCGTCCGACCCCCTTCCGTAGCTGCCGGCCTCGCGAGAGGAGAAGGAAGAAGAAAGAAGGAGAAGGGAAGAAGAGAAGAAAAAAAAAAGAAAAAGAAAAGAAAAAAAAGAAAATGAAAGAAAAAGAAGAAAATAAAATAAAATAAAAATAAAAATAAAATTAACTGTGTTCCTAGACAAGTTAACTGTGCTCACAGACAACTTAACTGTGTTCACAGACCTGGAGTCGACCCCTTAACAGCACGAGTCGACCCCTGCTCACCTGGAGTCGACTCTCAGGCTTTCCTAGACAACTTAACTGTGTTTCCAGACAAGTTAACTGTGTTCCCAAACAACTTAACTGTGTTCCTAGACAACTGTGTTCCTAGACAAATTAACTGTGTTCCTAGACAAGTTAACTGTGTTCCCAAACAACTTAACTGTATTCTTAGATAACTGTGTTCCTAAACAACTTAACTGTGTTCACAGACAACTTAACTATGTTCCTAGACAACTATATTCCTAGACAAGTTAACTGTGTTCCCAAACAATTTAACTGTGTTCCTAAACAACTGTGTTCCTAGACAAGTTAACTGTGTTCCTAGACAACTTAACTGTGTTCCCAGACAAGTTAACTGTGTTCCTAGACAACTTAACTGTGTTTCCAGACAAGTTAACTGTGTTCCCAAACAACTTAACTGTGTTCCTAGACAACTGTGTTCCTAGACAAATTAACTGTGTTCCTAGACAAGTTAACTGTGTTTCCAAACAACTTAACTGTATTCTTAGATAACTGTGTTCCTAAACAACTTAACTGTGTTCACAGACAACTTAACTGTGTTCCTAGACAACTGTGTTCCTAGACAAGTTAACTGTGTTCCCAAACAATTTAACTGTGTTCCTAAACAACTGTGCTCCTAGACAAGTTAACTGTGTTCCTAGACAACTTAACTGTGTTCCCAGACAAGTTAACTGTGTTCCTAGACAACTTAACTGTGTTCCCAGACAAGTTAACTGTGTTCCCAAACAACTTAACTGTGTTCCTAGACAACTGTGTTCCTAGACAAATTAACTGTGTTCCTAGACAAGTTAACTGTGTTCCCAAACAACTTAACTGTATTCTTAGATAACTGTGTTCCTAAACAACTTAACTGTGTTCACAGACAACTTAACTGTGTTCCTAGACAACTGTGTTCCTAGACAAGTTAACTGTGTTCCCAAACAATTTAACTGTGTTCCTAAGCAACTGTGCTCCTAGACAAGTTAACTGTGTTCCTAGACAACTTAACTGTGTTCCCAGACAAGTTAACTGTGTTCCTAGACAACTTAACTGTGTTCCCAGACAAGTTAACTGTGTTCCCAAACAACTTAACTGTGTTCCTAGACAACTGTGTTCCTAGACAAATTAACTGTGTTCCTAGACAAGTTAACTGTGTTCCCAAACAACTTAACTGTATTCTTAGATAACTGTGTTCCTAAACAACTTAACTGTGTTCACAGACAACTTAACTGTGTTCCTAGACAACTGTGTTCCTAGACAAGTTAACTGTGTTCCCAAACAATTTAACTGTGTTCCTAAGCAACTGTGCTCCTAGACAAGTTAACTGTGTTCCTAGACAACTTAACTGTGTTCCCAGACAAGTTAACTGTGTTCCTAGACAACTTAACTGTGTTCCCAGACAAGTTAACTGTGTTCCCAAACAACTTAACTGTGTTCCTAGACAACTGTGTTCCTAGACAAATTAATTGTGTTCCTAGACAAGTTAACTGTGTTCCCAAACAACTTAACTGTATTCTTAGATAACTGTGTTCCTAAACAACTTAACTGTGTTCACAGACAACTTAACTGTGTTCCTAGACAACTGTGTTCCCAAACAAGTTAACTGTGTTCCCAAACAATTTAACTGTGTTCCTAAACAACTGTGTTCCTAGACAAGTTAACTGTGTTCCTAGACAACTTAACTGTGTTCCCAGACAAGTTAACTGTGTTCCTAGACAACTTAACTGTGTTCCTAGACAAGTTAACTGTGTTCCCAAACAACTTAACTGTGTTCCTAGACAACTGTGTTCCTAGACAAATTAACTGTGTTCCTAGACAAGTTAACTGTGTTCCCAAACAACTTAACTGTATTCTTAGATAACTGTGTTCCTAAACAAGTTAACTGTGTTCACAGACAACTTAACTGTGTTCCTAGACAAGTTAACTGTGTTCCTAGACAAGTTAACTGTGTTCCTAAACAATTTAACTGTGTTCCTAAACAACTGTGTTCCTAGACAAGTTAACTGTGTTCCTAGACAAATTAACTGTGTTCCTAGATAACTTAACTGTGTTCCCAAACAAGTTAACTGTGTTCCCAAACAAGTTAACTGTGTTCCCAAACAACTTAACTGTGTTCCTAAACAACTATGTTCCTAGACAACTTAACTGTGTTCACAGACAACTTAACTGTGTTCCTAGACAAGTTAACTGTGTTCACAGACAACTTAACTGTGTTCACAGACCTGGGGTCGACCCCTGCTCACCTGGAGTCGACTCTCTCAGGCTTTCCAGAGAGCTGTTTTTTGCCTGATTTCAGGGGTCGACTCCAGCTCTTTAGGGGTCGACCCCAGCTCTTCAGGGGTCGACCCCAGCTCTTTAGGGGTCGACCCCAGCTCAGCATAAGTCTACAATAATTTTCTAATAACACTTAACTGTGTGCACAGTCGAAATAACTGTGTTCAGGGGTAGAATAAGTGTGTTCCGGGATGATTTAAATATGTTCCAAGCTTATTTAACCGTGTGTCATGTTAGATTAAGTGTGTTCCAAACTTATTTAATTGTTCCAAGCTTATTTAACTTTATTTTTATTTTTTTCTTTTTTTTTTTTCTTTTTTTTTCTTCTCTTCTTCCCTTCTTCTTCTTTCTTCTTTTTTCTCCTTCCGCGAGCTGGCGGCACACTGTTAAGTTGTCTGCGAACACAGTTAACAGGACTGTGCACACAGTTAAGTGTTCTTAGAAAATTGTTGTAGAAGTGAGCAAGTCGACCCAAGATTTTCACAAGTCGACCCCAGCAGAGCAGGAGTCGACCCCAGTTCAAACTTTTTCTTTTCTTTTTCTTTTTTTCTTCTCTTCTTCCCTTCTTCTTCTTTCTTCTCTTCCCGCGAGGCCGGCGGCGCCGGAAAGGGGCTGGGCCACGGCGGACGCTGGAGGAGGGCAGGCCGTGGCCGGCGACAGCCGCAGGACGTGGGACGGCGCCCTTCTTCCTCTTCTTCGGCACCTTCCCACCATGGGGGCAGGGGCGGAGGCATTCCCGGTGGCGCGGCCGCGGGAGGGGGCTCGGGAGGAGGCGAGCCGGGCCGGCGGCGGCCGCAGGAGGGGGCAGGCCGCGGTCGGCAGCAGCCGCGGCTGGGAGATTACAGTTTGGAAAGTCTCTGAAATTCTTCTTCGGAAGGATGGGAGATCATGAGGGAAGGGGCATTTTCGGTATCTTATTTCAAAATAAAAGGGGCTCAGGGACCGGGAATTACAGTTTGGAAAGTTTCTGGACCGGTTGTTTTAGATTTAATTAACAAGGACTTTTTGTTATAGTGGAGTCTTTAGAGGGATGGGAAAGTCAATTACCCAATTAAAAACCTTTCATCTTTGTTACCAAACGAAAAAAAAAAAAAAGAAAAAAGAATGAGAGCTTTCATCCTTTGGCCTTTTTCTGCCATCAAGTCAACCATCCTCTACTATTTTGCCGTATTCGTTGCCTACGATCACAGAGGCTTCCTGGAGACAAGAGGCAAAGCTCCTTCCGTAGCTCTCCCAAACTGATAAGAGGATTGATCCAGCCGAGAGAGAAGATGGCCTCTACTAGTAGAAGAAGGAATCGCCCTGCAACCAAATTAACGGAGGATGTTGTGGCCGAGATCCTCTATCGACTGCCTGCGAAATCCTTCTTCCGATTCCAATGCGTCTCCAAGTCATGGCTCGCCCTCACCTCTGACCCTTTCTATCAGAGCAAGCTCCCATGCACTGTGTCCGGTCTCTTCTACAACGTGAGACCTGCACTCCCCGACCGGTCGCCATTTCTCTTCAAGAGGTCGACCAGCGCATACATCAAACTATCAACCGTTTGCACGCTTGAACCTACGCTCAGCTTCTTGGCACCTCCTGAAAATATTCGGATCGTGGACTGTTCCAATGGTTTGATTCTCTGCAGCACATGGAATCCACGTTCACTTCTCTCTACATACTTTGTCTGCAACCCTGCCACTAAGAAATGGGCTGCTCTCCCTGAACGTTTTGGAAGACTTCGAAAACTAGTGCTGGCTTTCGATCCCCGACGCTCGCCTCACTACCATGTCATTCACTTCAAGAAAAGTCGGGGATCAACCGAGCTTGAAACTTATTCATCCAAGACGGGGAAGTGGGGCGAGTGCCAACCACTGTGGGACAACGATTCCGTTCGAATTCTCCGCTCACCGGGGGTCTACCATGAAGGAATTATTTACAAGTTAGCTTATACTCACAACCTTCTCATGGCAGTTTATCTTGAGAGAGAGGTTCATCGGAGGATCGAGCTACCAAGTTCCACGGACCACGGACACATGAGGTTTTCCCTTCAGAACCGATGTATTGGGCTCTCTGGGGGTTACCTGCATTATGCCCATAAAGGTAAAACTGAACTGCAAATTTGGGTTCTCAAGGATTTAGATAATAACCAATGGATTTTGAAGCATCGTGCTGATATCAAAACCATAGTTGAGATGAATCAAGGTGAGATGGCTCTGCATCAGTTATCCCCGTTTTCCATTGGCTACTTTGATATATCGGCATTCCATCCGGATGGAAATATTGTCTATCTACAAGTTCTTCGTAAACTCTTCGCCTACAACTGGAACAATGCTCGCTTGGAAGAGGTTTGTGCCTTCGGTCATGGCCGCCTTCTAGGTCTTTTTGTCTATACGCCTTGCTTTTCGGATTGCTTCAGAAATGATGGTATTTAATGCATTGGTGATGATGGATATTATGCTTTCTGTTTGCTAGGATTTGCAATAAGGGTTGCAAGATATCATAATTAATGTATTGTATTTTTCTACTATTTATGTTTTTTCAGTTGTCTGCAGTGTGAAGAACTTTCTGGTTTGTATGATTTGAACTTATCTAGTTTTCTTGTTTTAATTATTGACATATTCCAGAGTTATGAGTTCTAAAACACGTAGTTGCTGCTCCATTTTCGAATTCAACATGCTTGTGTTATTATTATCCTTCATATTTGTTAAACATTTACAGTAAGATGCTGCTTTTCATATTATTTCATGCTTCAATATATTATCAGGGTCAGTCATGCTTCTATATATTAAGCTTTTTACACTATCACGATTTGCCCCACTCATCTAATCGCATTTGCCTTTGATTTTGATTTAGAAGGATGGATTTATTTACCCTTTCACTGAATATTTTGCAATTAGAGAAGGAAAAAGATATTATTTATGGGTTGTTTGGAATCCTACAAGTGGAGCCATATGCAGCTCAAGTTGCAAGTGCAAGCCAATTCACTTGTTTGGATGCCTATAACTCAAATTGCATAATAAGTTGAGTTACTCGTTGGGTTGCAACTCCAAGTTATCTTGTAGTAAGTCGATTTGCAATCAAAATAGCTACGAAACAAGTTAGAGCCACTTGAGTTGGTATCTTATTAAAAAAAAAATCTTCTCCTCCTCTTCATATCTCCTCCCTAGCCTTGCTCCTGAGTTCCTTCTCGCCACTGCCTTCAATGCCACCGCGAGCTTTTGCTACCTTCGAGAGGCTACCATTGCCTCCTTCTCCTCAAACTTCATTGCAACATGTCTCTCCACCTCCTCCTTTCTTTCCCTTCCCTCCTCTACCTTCGGGAGGGCCACAACCACCTCAGATCTCCACCGTGTCGCTCTTCTCTTCCTCCTCCTCTACTACCTCCTACTCCCTCCGCCCCTCTCTTTCACCTTCTCTGATCTCCTCAATGCCTACACTGCCTTCCACACTTAGGCCTCGTCACTTGCGGCTTCGATACTAACTTCATATAGAACACTATTATCTCCATGTATATCGAGTGCTCCAACTTGGCATCCGTTCACAAGCTGCTCAATGAAAAGTTTGTCAGAAATATATCTTTTCCCAAACTCTCCTCCAAGCATAAGAAGTGAGCATCCTTGTAAGTCAACTATTATAGCTTAAGTTGCAATACGACTTAACTTGTAGTATAACTTCAACTACAGAGCTCCAAAGAGGCCCCTAGAGTGACAATTTTGGAAGGAAAGAGGGAAGAGTCGAGCCCCTGCCATATTCCTCTCTTTCACTTCCTTTAACCTCTTCGGATGAACGCCCACTCCCCTCACCTTCCATAAGGCCACATGTCATGTTCAACATTAAAGTAGCCTACTAAAATTTGTTCTAAAATGGGTTTGAACCCTGGCCATGTGTATGGCTCCAAAAAACACCGACCACCCAACCAAAATTTTAAGCATCGAAATACATTAAATTAAAGGGTTTTTACAAATTATTTCTTAAAATCTTGTTTATTTGCCTAGTAATCATTGTCCTTTTCATATTTATATAAAATCCTTATAAAGTTCTCCATTTATACAAATCAGTTCTTCCGCTAATCTTCATTGACCAAACCTAGTTAAGGGTTTAGAAGGACAAAAATGCTCTTACCTTAACCATGAATGGTTCTTAAACTTGGTCTCTTCTTTCTCACTTCATCTTCTTCCATACTTTGCCCTCTTCTCACTCAAGACGGGGCTATTTTGGGGACCATCAGTGTAGGGGCATAGGTTAAAGGGATCGGTTAAATGTGAGAATCGGAAATGATTATAAGTAGAATATTTTGTTATCATCTAGTTAATACAAGGGATGCATAAATAGAATGTTCCACTATCATCTATTATTTACTCATCCAATGGTTTCCGTGCGTGAGACCATGAGGGTGTATGATGGGATGATGACTTTGTAGGCTTTCCTCGTCATCATTCACAACAAAGAGTAATGTAAAGACCTGTGCGAGTGTGTATTTAGTCCCACATCAGTTATTCACTGGATAGATCTTGGGTACTTATACAAGATCAAAGAATTCAAATAATACCTTTTGGCTAGCCATTTTGGGTAAGATCCTACATTGTTACAAATGGTATTAGAGCGGACCTAGCCCATAACCTATATGGACTAGGGGACACTGCGACACGGATCCATTGGGATTGACCACGAGCTGATCTTGGTATTTGTGATTAGATTTGAATGGATTTGAATTCTTACCACTATCACCGGCGAGGCAGCGGACGATGGGCCGCCAGTAGAGTTAAGAATCAGCTCACGATGTAAATCCAGCAATTCAAACCAATATATATATATATATATATATGTGTGTGTGTGTGTGTGTGTGTGTGTGGGGTGATTCAAGTACAGGGACTTTTTCCTCTATTGAAGACTAGCTAACACAATGATTTTGACAAGGATTTGTGTAGGTCAAATCCAACCCATATTTGATTCGGTTCCAAAAACTTGAATACAGGTCTAATCAATAACAATCCTACATCAGATTAGGTTTAATTTGTTTTGAAAATTAGGTCGAGAATAATGCAAAAATAACACCAGGAAGAGCATCTTGCAAAAATAAGCCCATCAAATGCAGTGTCAGCAAGAGGGTTTTTTTTTTCCTGCGTCCAAATGTTGAAATGGGTAGTTGGAAAGTAGTCACGGTGGGGTGCATCCATTAGTCTACGCTTTGGCCTGTGCTATAATAGCAAAGATTTATAAATTTGTATAGGAAAGATTTGCTGCCATTGAAAGAAAGCTGGATCTGGGCGAGTTCGGTGGATTACAAATCACAAGCTCCACAGCCCGTAGAATATCGACACCCCCTGCCAATGGTCCACCCTATTCCTTACCATGTGCATCGTAATTGCAAGGATTTGTGGATACAGACACAAGTCAAGCGGACTCAACCCCTCGGATTAGTTGAACATGAAACTCTTTGATTAGTTAAATATGTTCTTCAGATTTATTTCGCTTCAAGAATTTTAGTTCTTGTGAATATCTCTGAATGATGTGGTGCCGTATAGTGATCCAAAAATAGCCAGTTAACTATCGTACATCTCATGATTACATTTGAAAGTTCTAATAGAGAATGCTGCCCACATCAGCTACCGTGGCATGTGTGGATTAACAGAATATTTTGTGAAGCCTTGAGAAGATTCTAGGAGATCAATTTATGCAACATCCTCCGAGTCAGAAACACACTAAAACAGACCTGCTTGGTAATGAGCCGGAGAGGTGGAAGCAATCAGGTCGGACAAGATACGCAGAGGGGAGTTGATGGCCCCTGCCCTCCGTGATATGATATAAATTGGATCAAACTGAGTTCAGATGTTTCCCACAACCAGTAGAGAACAATTTGAGCTCGTTACCATATATATTGAATTTCAAAAAGGATGCAGAATTCATCAAGCTGCCTTCTTACAATTTATCAGAACTAGAAACACAAGCCTGCCCGAAAACATTTCAGGTGATTTCACTGCTTTTGCAGCTTGTCTCGCATACCAACAATCAGGCCAAAAATAAAGTCATCAAAAGAGGCGTAGAAGATGATGGTGAGTGACCATCCACAAGTTTACCCAAAAAAACAGGGCCATCCACACATTGAGTTGCACACCTCCACCAGCAAAAAGAATAAAGCAGGGTAGAGAGTGCCCATACAAAAGCATTAGCTTCAATCCTTGATCTGACCTTGGTTTTCCACTTTCCCAGCTGTAATGGGTGATTAGATATCTGAGTAGAAAACTAACCCTTCAATAACTGCTTGCAACAACCATGGTCGACGCCACAGAGCAAATCAAGCAGGGAAGAATTTGGCAAACCCATTGTCTGCTGCATTCATGTTTTATTTACTGTCATATTAGCATACCCAAACACAGGTTTGCAAACCAATAGCATGCATTCATGTTTTATTTACTGTCATACTAGCATACCCAAACACAGGTTTGCAAACCAATAGCATGCTTCTACGCAAGAAAATCAATTGTTCATAGATAGCACAACCAACAAATCGATGACAAAATTGACATCACAAGAAAAATCAAATAAAAAACTTAGAGAAGCAGTCAGAATTGATTAAGCATATTTCACTATAGTGCTCCAAATAAATTAGTTTGGTCACCAATCAACTCAAACAGAAAATGCAGAAAGCAACTATTACCTATCAGAACTACCACAAGTCCATACCATCCATCCACTCTATCAATGGCTGGCATTTATCTTCTCAAAAAAGAACCATTTCTTAAAAAGCAAAACTAGAGCCACATTCTCTTAGGCCCCAACAACTTCTGGTTCACCTTCCATGGGGACATCATCTGCAGGCCTCTCAATCTTAACACCCACATCCTCCTTGTAGTCTCCATGAACCTGCAAACACCAATAGTCAAAAGAATTAGACAACAATGTAAGCTTTCTACTCAAGCTCCAAATAAAATGGCATTCTACAATTGCAGTGGCACAGACACAGACTGCATAGAGAGAACGATAATGAGTACCTCCATGAGCTTCCCCAGATCAAATTTTGGGGCCTTCAGTATCTTGACCTTCCGAATGAACACATTCTGAAGCGGGTAAATGCTCGTTGTAGCTTTCTCGATCTCCTTCCCAATGACTTCAGGTATAAATTTCTGTACAAGGTCTTTCAGATCACATGACGTGGCTTGGTTGACCATAATCTCTCTCATCTTGCGGCGTATCTGAATATAATACAAAAAATGAACTATTACACTTCTTTTTGGGTAAACTTATTACTACTTCATAAAGATAATGATTCGCATATAACTAGGGTTGAAGCCCAAAATGTTATTTACCTGCCGGATCTGGCTAGTTTGAGCATAGCAAGTGCGCTTGACCTGATTTGGACGTCTCTTGGTAAAGCCAATACAGAACATCCGCAACGTGTAACTATCAGTGGTCTTCACATCAACATGAGCCTCAATAAGAGTCTGCCACTTCCGCACTAACGACCTAAGCTTGTCAGTCGTAAAATTCATGCCCTGGAAGGGATAATTATAAGGAGATGAATAACAAAAAATATTACAGTTATGAAGCTACCACCCAAGTAATGCACATACCCAGAAGTTTGTGAGGACATTTTTCCCTTGAACATCCTCTGCACGAAGCCGGATCTTTCTGTAAGCCTGGTCCTCATCATTCTGAAGGTCCGCTAAAGAAACTTCGAACACTCTGTGCTTCAGACCCTCAGATGCAATCTGGATAATGAGGGGACAAAACAGTTTAAACATGACCAGCTACCAGAGAATAACAAACCAGGCATGTACGTGGCAATGGAAGAGATCTGTCACAGGAGTGAGTATCTAGATGATTGATTCCTTAGGGAATCATAAGAACAAAATTACCCTAGATGTGTATCACAAAAATAACATTTATACACAAGACTGATGTGTGCAGTGAGTGATGCACAGATCATCTCAGATCATCTCAGCTATGGTATTTAAGAAATCACAGCCTGCTATAAATGACAGGATGTCAATAATTACAGTACTTATTTTTCTAATCCAATAGGAATCTGTCTCTGAAGTTGCTAATTGGCTACATCAAATGAGATTCAAACCAAGCCTGAGCATAACCAGACAAACCAAAGTGTGCTGAAATACAAACAGACAAACAGACAGAAATACAAATTACACACCAACCAAGAACACCATTTTTAAAGAAAAAAAATCTCCCACAACCAGCCCAAACCCTCTGCATGCCCAAGGTGCACAAGCACACCCCTAAAAGATCAGAATGGCCTGTCCAAGCCCCTTATCTCATATTACTACACAAACAAATCATACAGCTTCGCACACTGTTCTCATCAGGCACAACCACATCCCATGCGAGATTGCATCTTGACACAGGAACTAGACTCATGGTAAACATAAGTAACTTGAACTAGTACAGGTGAACAAGCAGTGAAGAAAGGATCTCTAGAAAATTGGGGATGCAAAAGCTCATACAAAAGCTTCAACCACTAAGCTAAACTTGTTATAAGAGGAAAAAAAAATCTCACCTATTTGGCAAATGGTTTATTAATTAATTCTTTTAGAAGTGCCATTCTAATGTCATAGATTTCAAAAAAACAGAGCTACAAGTGTACCGATATTTTAATTAAGCTCAGTCACCATAAAATCTGCAAGCATGAATGTCAAGAAACAGATTGGCAGAGTGAGCATGAAAGCAACATCCAAGGTAACTATCCATAAACAAAAAGTGGATCATCCAAATTACAATTTGCACGATCACAACAACCCATATAATTACTCTTGCTCACAGGGTCATTGATCTGCAAACCCCTGTTCCACTAGCATGTCTAATTGCCTGTACTTGAATTTGCATGAGTGTGAGCCTGCTGATGTCTTGCAAGCAAAAAAGCAACCTGATTAGAGCCTATGTGAGAACAAAGTAGTCCCACGGTTCTACCATGTTCGCTTAATCAACATTATATCCCGCCAAAAATGCAACCCATAACATCTTCCGAAAAAAAATATCAAAAAGATACTTACCAAGTACGTAAACGAAGTAACCATCTGGCATTAATTCACCCGCCAAATGAAGTACAGAGCTTTCATGAAATTATAAATAAACTTAAAGGAAAAAAAAAGAAAAACAGATAGGCAAATTCAAATGCAAACAAAAAGAACCTACAGAAGAAACAAGATCTGAATGCTCAAACATCATATCAAACAATTTGTGCAAAAGATCGATGCCAAGGACTCACGGCTCAAGTTATAAATCTTTAGACTGAATCCAAATATCCTCATTTCACAATCTCACACCGTTCTTTGTTCTCTTTCAACCAAAGACTAACTTTATAATTAGGTAAACGCTAGCAAAAAAAATTTTTTAGACATCTTCGAGACTCAACACAACAAAAACAATACACACAGAAGTAGCGGAAGAATATTCTATGAACAACACTAAAAAATATCAATCAAGCACGAAAATAATAATGACTAACCTTGGTACCCTGGGTCCTTGAGACTAGGGTTTTCCCGATGTTCCTCACGTTGAAGACTGAGGGCGCCTTGATGTCGTACCAGTCCTTCTTCGAGAAGGGATCAACACTGCAATAGATTAATCAAATCATAATTGAGCGATAAAAAGAGGAAAAATAGGAAAGGAGTTGACATTAACGTACGCCTTCTTCTTGCCCCCCTTCTTTCCCTTGGAGATCCTCTTGTTCTTGCTGAAAGGATCGGAAACGGATATAAAGAGATGAGAGATTGAAACACAAAGCGAAGAAAAATAGAGGAAAAACGGAGGTAAGGATCGCATCCTCACCCGACCGCCATGTCTGCGGTTGCTGCCGCTGCTCCTCCTCCACGATAGGGTTTTCGGCGCCACGCAACGAGAAGGGCGAAACTCCTTGCCCTAGATCCCCCTCTTATAGCCGCTAGTAGGGCTGCACGGGTCGGATCGGACTCCCCCAGACCTTACCCGGTTTCATATTCGGGTGGGGCTTTTGGACCCGCCCCAACCCCCCTGAGCTGATCAGGTCAGATGGGGCCGGATCAACCAAACAAACTAAAAAAAAAAAGACAAAAAAAAAAAAAAATCATGTGGATCGTCCAAATCAGGTCGGGATCGTATGATCCCAATCTAATCTAAAATATTTGGATCCACGCCGGACCAATTTAACCAAATTTGCCATTCCAATCAAATTTTTAGTTGTTCTTTTTTTAAAAAAATTTGCATAAAAATCTTTCTAAAAATTTAAATTTATATAAATATCTTTTAAAAATTTATATTTATTTTTATCCTCATAAAATATTGTTTTTACACAAATGCCTCTAATATAACGGTTCTTCTAACACTATTAATAAAAATTATATTTATTTAAAATAAAAAAGAATTTTGAAATTACTTTTTTGTCTCCATCGTGATCGTCTTATAAATATTTTTTTTTTTTGCACATCTATCCATTAAGAGTATTTTAGTCATTTTAATTTGAAACCGTTAATTTTTTTAACAACGTTAGATTACATGGGTATATATGCAAAAATAAGGATGGAAAAGGATAGAATAGTAAAATAAGTGTTTTACGAGAGTATACATGTAAATATTAATGGTACGTCTTTGTGGCATGGATTGTTAAACGATACCACTCTACATACTGATCCCAATGATGTTTCAGCAGAAACTCCTACTATCCACTAGTAATGACAAGGGTGAGTATAGTTGCATGGAGATTCGGGCTCATTGTGTCAATTCAAGACCTCACCCAAAATGGTAGCTGAAAGGAGTTATTGGGGTTTATTGATTCTGTATGAGTATCCAAGATCATCACATACTTTCTCCGTTTAAGCCTTAGCGTCCTTGCCAAGATAAGATCCAAATCCATGCAAATTCAATCTTAAACACTATGATCAGCTCGTGATCAGCTCAATATACATGTGTTGCAATATCTCCTAGTCCATGTAGGTCACATACCGAGTCCGCTCTGATACCATTTGCCACAATTCAGGACTTCATCCAAAATAGCTAGTCGGAAGGTATTATTTGGATTTCTTGATTCTACATAAGTACTCAAG
Source organism: Phoenix dactylifera (assembly GCF_009389715.1). Taxonomy (NCBI): domain Eukaryota; kingdom Viridiplantae; phylum Streptophyta; class Magnoliopsida; order Arecales; family Arecaceae; genus Phoenix; species Phoenix dactylifera. Next base: position 619,602 of record NW_024067713.1, on the reverse strand, counting down.
ATCTATCCAGCGAATAACTAAGTGAGACTAAATATACCTGCATGGGTCGTCACACATGGTCCTGGTAAAATGCTCACGGATGATGATTGCAGTCTATTGTGCAGTCTGGAAGATCCCCTTGTTTCTGAGAGATGCGTCGATAGAACCAAGGGAAGCAGTAGCATAGGTGTTAGCTTGCAAGGAACAGTTAATCAGCGGCACTGGACTTGCTAGCAGCCCACAATGGCACATCTTTCTCGGAGTTGCCATCAGCATTAGACACTAGAAACTTGGAAGCAAGACAGGCTGAAGGATGGTATATTTCGATTTCCATATTGAATCCAAGAGCTTAGTATTTGGTGATGTGGGAGGATGTGAATGGCAGCAATTTTTCTTTCAACGTCAACCACAGATTATTGGTTAACATGCAGGGATTAACTGATTTTTCATACAGATATTTCTAATGTTTTTTTATCTGTGTTCTGATCAACATAGCTTCTTATCTTTTATGATAATATGAAGATCCTTATCAAACGGCTTCAAGCTATCAAATGGCTTCTTGTCCCCCCTCCTCCTTGTTATGGAAAAACTGACAACTGATATGATTTTCGCCCATAAAAAAATTAGAGAGATGCATGCAGAATGCTCTCAGAAAGCCTTCAAAAAGTGATACATTGAGGTAGCAGTTTGTTGAGTTTGCTCTGTTGGCTTTACATTTGTAGAAGGTGGCAGGTGTGATCTTTCATGTAATGTAGACAGTGCTGCAGGCGCTTAAGCCCTTCAAAGATTTATTTTACAAATTAGGCTACATTATTACAAAATAAAATATGCACCAAATGAGGATAAAAGAATATATCTTTTTGCCTTTATTATTGGGAGCTGATTAGATGCAATCTCATTTCGTGAAATCCACTAAATTTAACATACAAAATTCATACACCAACATGTTTATCTATGTATCTATTAGGGATGCTCATTTTGGCATTATGATATGAGATAATGAATCACATAGGTAACTGAAATCTACATTGGTGATTATAATTGAGGTGCAAATAAATGCCAATACCTGATGAATCATGAACACAAAGTCATCTTGTTATAGTTGTGGTTGCATAGAAAAACTTAAGCGAGGTGTATTTGCTCAGAAAAGAAAATAGATTTTATGTAAATGGTTGGCAGTGGTATGCAGTACCGGTCGGTACCAGTGGGTACCGGTACCGGTACGTCAGTGTCGGTACCCCTGACATACCGCATATCGTACCGTACCGACACTCGGTACGCCTATGCTAGTGTGGCACTAGTACGGGGTCCGGTACCGGTACGGCGAACTTTGGTTGGCACCAACACAAATTGACTTGAAGGACAGAATGAGAAAGACATCAACAAAGAGAAAAAATGTTTTCTTAATCTCTAAATAACCAAGCCTAACATAATTCCAAGGGATCAATTAACCTCTCCGTTTCTTCTATGGTCTTCAAAGGAATACATGCACTACTATCTACAGCAAACATTCCTTTTTTTTTTGAATAATAATAAAGAGTCTAACAGACCCTCCTACCTGAGACCTTTATTAAAATCATACCAACACAAACTGTACAAAGAAAATAAAAGAAAAACAGAGAACAAAGAGCAGAAAAAAAGAAAAGAAAAATAGAAGAGAGAAGGGAAAGAAGGAAGCTATGATCCGGAGCAAGAAAGGATAGCTTGGAGAAAGACAATCCATTTAGCCTGGGTCTGCCTGGCTGCACATCAACAGTTCCACCCCCAGCATCCTAGAGAGCCTTAAGGAGGACACTAATTGTCACGCCCCGGACCTGGATCCGTGACACGGCCGTGCTATTGCCGACTACCGCCCACAATAGCACGCAGCCTCATACCTGGGTAACAGGGTAGTCAAACCAACTAAATCTTTTCATATGAAAGCATTCTTAATACAACATGCTGGTCAGTACCCAAATATAGAGCTTCTATGTAGTTTATGTACACAAAAGTATACTTGCTTTACCCCAAAAGAAAGAAGCCCTGATACCAAATTAACGTGTCTCTGGCAGCTATCAGTGATGAGAATCTGAAAGAAAAAGTAAATAAACGGATATGAGCTACACGGTTCAGTAGGTAATCATACATAATCTTACCGGATCGAACATAATGGTAACCATGTTTATGCAGGATTTGAGAAGCTGACATGCGTATTATCTCACAATTTATCATGGCAAAATATGTATGCTTGGAAAACAAAGCAGTATTTTCATAAAACATAAGAATTCATGCGATTAGCATCATTAAAGGAGATAGCGGTTTTAGCAAAATACAACATTTCATAAGGATATATTCAAAAACCCGTTGTAAAACAATGTATGCTTTGGCCAGGCACGTTCATAAATGTCACGGCCCGCCTTCGCAGGGCACGTGACTATCGGGCCTACATGAGGGGGAAACACGGGGCTCCCCTGCCAGATGTTGGCCGGTTTCGGGGCTTCACGCAAGCGTCCTTCACCCCTCACCGATTTTGCTTCTCCCCAAAACGCATCTGCAGGATTTGGAAACACCCGCCTCATATACCCAGGCTCTGAAATGAGCCTCATGATCATGCTTCAAATATCATTTTCATAAAGTATGCATATGAAACTGTGCCCCCGGCATGCCGTGGTCCATTCTCTCGGATGCTACTGCGAAGTCCATTCGGCCACTGGCGGAGCCAGCTAGTCATTCTCGGCCACTAGCAAGGCCAGCGAAGTTATTCTCGGCCACTAGCAAGGCCAGCTCAGTAGCATCTTTGAGCCCATTATAGTGCCTCTTGGCTAGCTAAGACTTTATAAACTTACATGCATGATTAAAATATCAGCATCATCATGTTGCATACATAGCCATAGCTTCTGAGATCATGCAAGTTACTTATGCATTGTAACATATCGTGCATGAAACATATATACTTAAAATAAATGCTTAGGAAACATTAATAACATGACATGATCCATAAAAGGATTAGACAGGTTACTTACTTTCTTCACAAATCATGTATACAATTCAAATTGTATGAAAAACACTGGTTCATCTTATAAAACGTAATACAAGATCTATGATAAGATTAAGACAGATTACTTACATCAATTCGCTTTCCAAATTGCTCAAGTCCAGGTGACAAATCCTTAATCACCTAAAACAACATCATAGGGTTTACATTATTCCCCATTTATTTATTATAAAATTTCTTAGTTCATCATATTATGAACTTACTTGCTTGGATCCCATCCAAGGATTTAGCCCAAATCCAATTTGAAGCCTTTGAGGTTCGATTTAAAACCAGATTGGGTCCACATGGTTTGATTGGGTTTTTAATTAAAGGATGGGGCCTCGTTTATAATTCAGTCCAACCTTTTCTAGCCAATTGGGTCCTCTGATTTGGTCAATGTGGCTCATTTGGGCCTGAGTCAGGGTTAGCCCAAGATCAATTCGATCTTCTGTCAGTTGAATTGGGCTTGAATTGGGCCTGATTCACAATCAATTAGGTCTGCTGAGACCAACTCAGCTTAATTGGGTTCGGACCCATTTCTAGTGAACTTAAATTAGCTCGGATTTTACCCAATTTATAGTTTGGGCTCGTCCAGACTTAGCCCAATCTGATTGAGCTCAGATTTAGACTTAGTCCAGTTTAATTGGGCTTGGGTTAGTCAAATTTGGCTAAACCCATTTCATTTTTTTTCTTTTTTTTTCTCTTTTCCTTCTTTTTTCTTTTTCTTTTTCTTTCCCTTTTTCTTTCCTTTTCTTCTCTTCTCTTTTTTCTTTTCTTCTCCTTCCCGAAGCTTCCTCTCCTCCTCTCTTTCATCCCGATCTCCCATTCCTCTTCTCCTCTCCTCTTCTTCTTCTTCAATCTCCCTTCTCAACCTCCCATATCCTCTCTCGCTCCCAAGCCCTCTCTCTTCTCTCCTTCATCTCTATTGTAACCCTCGCCTCCGGCCGGGACCCTCGGCTTTCTCCTCCTCCGGTCCTTCTTCCCCTTTTCCCTCTCTTTCTTCCTCTATCTTTCTTTCTTCTTTGTTTCCGCTGAAAACCCTAGTCTCCGACCCCTTTGTCCCCCTCCGAAACCCACTGTCTCCTCCCCTTCTTCTCCCGCAGGCAACCGGGGAGACGAGGCTCCCCCCGATCCACCAACCGAGGCGGGGTTTCCCCCCCCCCCCCCCGGTGCACCGGCTGAAGGGAAGGCCAGCCCTTCCTCCCTCCGAAGTGATGCCGGAGAGGGGAAGGGCTCGGAGATGGGTCGGGATCCGACTATACCCGAGAGCCTCCACCCGCTCCGTCCACGGCAAGGCATGGCCGGAGGGGATGAAGCCTCAAGGTCCGGTGAGTTCATTTTTCTTTTTTTTTTTTTCTTTCTTTCTTCTTCCCTTCTTCTTTTTCTTTTCTTTGGTCCTTCCCTCCGGCACCACTGCCTCTTGCCGGAGAGGAGGCAGTGGTCCGGCCGGGGCTGGCGGCCTTGTGGCCACGCCGGTTGCCGGCTCAACCTGACCGGCGACCCGGGGCTGCCCCCCGAGCCCTAGAGTAGCCGCAGCCGAGGCTGCGGTGCCCTGCAGGCGGCTCGGCCCGAGTGGTCATCGGGCCTGGCCTTGGGCCGCGGCCGTTCTCAGGCCGGTCCGGGTCTATGGGTCCGGCCCGTGACCCTTCTTCCTTCTGCCGGTCTCCTCCTCTCTGTCCCATAGTTGAAACAGAGGGGAGAATACCCCACAGAGGGTTTCTCCACTCCCTAAAATTTTATTAAAAGGGGGCCACTTACCTGGATTTTTGCCGGTTACCGTTGGGCAGTTCTTCCCCCTGGTAGTCCCTCCTTCCTCTTGGAGCTTCAGGGCTCCTTCACCTTCGGCTCCAGGGCTTCGGCTCTCTGTGTTCTAAGGGGTTGTGATTTTAGGTTACCGGCAGAGGCTTATATAATTTGTTTAAGGGATGAGGCTTCCTCTGAGAGGTCCCATCCTCTCCTTTCCTCCTTGCTCCGGGACTGACAGCTGCCCCCCCCCGGTCTCAGGCGCGCCGGAATCGGCTGCCAGTAGGGGGGTTGAGGTGGCGGCTCCAGGTTCTGCATGGCTGGGGGTCCCTCAGTGAGGTCCCATCCCCCCTGCTCTCTTAGCTTCGGGAGCTTCCAGCTGCACCCCCCCCCCCCCCCCCCCCCCCCCCCCCCCCCCCCCCCGCTCTGCCGTTGCGTCTGGCCTTGCCACGTGGGGCGTGAGGTGGCCCTCCCCTGTCGGCCAGTTGTGGCCTTATCCTTTCTCTTCTCAGCATGAGGTGGCAATCTCTTCCCGGTTGCCACTTTGATAGTACTGCCCACAGTAAAAATTTGGGCCCAAACCTCTAACTGGGCCTATTTCTTATTGGGCCTAGTAGGTTGTGGGCCCGGACATTACACTAATGATATTGCCCTGCTTCTTCTGGAATAGCCTGGAGTTTGTTTGCCACCGAAGGTTCGAACAAACAACGATAACTAATTGGTCCCAGCCATATCTGAAAGTTCTTGAGACCCTCGTAGACATTCAGGTTATCCACAGGGATAGTAGAGATGGGGTATCTCCCCTAATTCCTAAACATGTATTCACTGCAAATCAAATACTTTCACTGAAAATGCAATGGAGGAACAAATGCGAGCCTGTTTCGTTACACCAAAGATTTCTTGTCCAGCTTATGTAAAATCTTCAGTTGTTACCAGTCCACCATTATCTCAAGCTTGCTTTCTGGCAAAGGGACTTCCTGGCATTACAGGCATCACCTGCCAATTTGAACATAGTGATCTTTTCGCAGGCCATTGGAATTCAAATTATTGATATATAACATCTATGGTTTACCAGCATGTACTGTTGGCAAGAGTAGGTCTCCATCAGTTTCAAGATAATGGCTTGGAATATAAAAGCCTGCTTTTTAAGATGAAATGCCTCCATGGCCCTGGAAATTGGAATGAAGCAGTTTTAAAGGAGGGAATCAGAGTGGCTTCAACATCATGCATAAAATTCCTTCGTGAAACAAAAATGAGAGTCCATTGTACATACCTTGAAAACAGATTTTTTTTTTTTTTCTTTCTCACTGTAGAACCACACTTAACTACATACCGAGCAGAGATGCCAATATATCCAGAAAGTAAGAATGATAATTCACTTGTGACACTAGGTTTCTACTGAGAAGAAAGATAAAAGCCCAGTGCAGTTCCAGATATATTTATTGTCATATAATGGGTATTTACAGGACAATCCCATCCTGTTTTTACACTTGACTTGATCTATGGATACATAATGACTTTTTGCTGCTTCGAGAAAAAAAAAATACAAAGAGACAGACAGACATTACATTATCCCCAAATAAGAAAACGTCTCCGCATTAAATTTCTCAAGTGAATTTGCTCGGAGTATCTGTACTTTCGCTGAGCAGAATGCAACCCAAAAGCAAATCACAAATATTATTTACCTGAGCAGGAAAAAGATGAGGTCAAGACAACAAACCGCAAAATTCAAACAAAATAGACTTCAAGTTCAATGTGTTAATTTCTAATAGCAAGTTCTATCATTTTATAATTTTCAGGGAAAGAGAAACACAATATACTAGATGAAGGAACCCACCATCGACTATTTCATGCCATATCATGATTTTGTATGATGGCAATACAAACATTATGGTGACCAAATAATATTATGAGCATTATGAATATGTTATGACAATTACACTGGGGTTGTATAAAAAATGTTATTACGCTGATGAATAAATAAAATAGCATAAAGAAAAATATTTTATCATTCTTTATATAAATAGAAATATCAAGGTTAAATTAACATTGTTTTGGAACAAGTGATTTCATTAAATGACATTGTTATTTCTCTGTTATAATCCACCATTTTCTGTTATAATGGTTAAAAACAGATGTTACATCACGATAATGAAATTATATGAAAAGCAGTTCTCTGAAAACTTTTAGACAAATAATAGTCCTCTATAACGTTATAATGGCTGACACCAGTTAGGAAAAGGGTATTCATTTTTAAAAAGCTAGCACCAAATAAAAGATGCCATCAAAGAGCAACTTTCTAGGATAGTCTCTAAATTAAATAAATACATATTACTCCATTGTCGTAAACCATAAATTTCTAATAATGAGAAAGCTCATACCCGACAAGCCTTACCAAGATATTTGGAGTTGAGTAAATGAATATTGAGCTGCCATCTGTTGGTCTAGTTTCCGTATAAGTATAGTTTAGAAAGCACCACTTCCCATGCCATTTTAGTGCTTCTTATCTCCTTAGACTCATCTAGCCAAAACTATATCTCTTGTTCACATGAGTTAACTTTGGCCTCGATACATGACAATATCTTGATCAAGCCTCTATCACCCCTTGGTGGCTACTCTATCTGCTGCCATGCTTCTTGAATGTATTCATTTCTACATTTGTCCTTCACTTTTGCACATATTGTTCTTATTATCCTTGGAACACTTTGTTTTTATGCTATGAAAGTCTATAATTATTAAAAGATGAGTGCCTTCCAGCCATCTTAGCATCAATTTTTGCCTTCAACATCCAGATATAAAATGTTAGTACAGCAATCAAGTCATGGACTCAGTGCACTATTTCATTCCTAAAGATTTGGTCAAATGTCGGCAAAATGGAAACGCGCAACCTCTACTACTGGTCTATCTACAAGCTTGACTTAAAGGAGCAGTTTTCATTAACAGATGATCCACCAAAACCTCTTCTGAAAGTTCTATATCACATGTATCACAGATGCAGATAAGTTTTGTTTGTCATATGTAAAAAATAGAAGAGGCCATTGCTTGGAAATGTCAAGCAATGCTCAATGACAAGTTCGCTTATTCACAAAGCAAAATGTTATATCTAACATAGATTCCTAAGGAATTCACTTTAGAAGTGGCAAATAACCAAATTAAAACTATAAGACCGTGGAAAATGTTAAACTAAGGTGCTGATCAAAATAATGTTAGATGATTAAGACTGATATTTAAAGTTTAACTTTCAAGTGATCACTACATCTTCTACTAATATAACTTTTGAACAAGATTAAATGATTTATGCCACAAGATTCCTTTCGCCAAGTCATATATGAGAACCATCACGAAGCACACTAGAATGAGGTTGAGCCTACGACATAAAATATTCAAGGAGGAATATATATTTACTTACAAGCATAATCATGAAACAGGTGCTAAGGCAGGACAAGGATCACACCCGTTGGGAACTCTCAAGCCTAATACATATCACAAGGGAAAAGATGTTGGGTTTGAATATCTGAAATCAGACCCTCTTCTTTGAGAAATAGCTGATCATCAACTAGTCAACTGCTGGTCCCTCTCTTACAAATTTGGCTATTAGAGTTAAGATTTCATACAACTTAGCAATCCAAGTAGCAAGACAAGGATGTTAGAGTTCAGTCTGTACAAAAACAGGAAGCACTCTCACTCTTGGGTCCTTAAAAGTTTGTATAGCCCATTTCAAATTCTTTACCTATTAAACTGTAACTATATGTCAAAACAAACAAGCACTTCTATTGCCCTACTTATGACAACCTTTCAGTATTTGGACAAGCACATGTTTTTTCTGTCTGAAACATGCTAAGCTGGATTTTTTCCTTTGTTCTGGTAAGTATTTGATTATATTAAGGGTATATACAAACATCAAAGACCATTCAAGGGTGCTCAAAACCCTAAAATGATTATCACAAAGCAACACTCAAGAACTCAGCAACCAAAAAAAAAAACAACAAGGACAATAAACGACCATGCAGAAATCACAACCCACTAAGCTGGAACTTTATTTGGGTAATTATTTTACTATTTGGGGGTATATAAAAGTATCAAAGACCATTCAAGGATGGTTAAAACCAAGAAATGATGATCACAAAGCGACACCTAATAACTTAGTGACCACATACCCACAACAAGGACAGTAAACTAGTTTTATTAATTTTATATGCCAATAGGAAAGAATCATAACGGAGGCTTCATCCATAAAATAGTTTTATTATTTTTATATGCCAATAGGAAGGAAAAAGATAAACATTAAAAGAATAAAAAGATAAAAACTAAAAAGGATAAAAATGATGCAAAGGAATCATCCATTGATTATCTTCAATTTCAAATTTGTCGGTGGAGATGCATTGAATCAATCTGAGGAGACATTACTTCAAGTCAAATGGTTACATCTTGTTACATTCATCACTGTCTGTGGTCAATTGTCAGCTCAGTGATCATCACAACAATCATGATGGAAGATAGGAAATGAAAGAAAAGTGTTCCTTCACTTAAGACTCCTTAGTCTCTATTAATTAAGAGATTACAGCACCAGATCTTATAATCAATTTTAGCAAATCCTCATTCCTGTCCTTATTAGACTGGGTGTCTACACTACCAAGATAAGCAGGTATTATAGCTTAATATCTTAAAAGAGTTGTGCACTTTGTCAAAGAAGATTGTATAAAGACTTGCAGCTATCAGCAAGGAATCTCAAGGAAAATACTTCTATTAGTCTTGCTTAATCAAATTTGTCCTCAAGTTCCTTTTTATTGTTTCATAATGCTCCAACAGAAAATTGACCACTCATATGGACATGTCATTTGGAAGCACTTGACAGTGAAGCTGTATTGCTTAAACCCATCATGTAACATTTTTCCAATATCAAGTTTTATTTCCTAGGCTTGACCACTAAATCCTGATTAGCCTCTTGATATATGGGCATTGCAGCTTATTGGGAAAGGTCCCGAGATAAGTTTCACTCAAACTCATATGCTGAAAAACTTAACTAAATCAACAATAACTCCAAATATATAATTGTTGATTAACATTAACAACAGCTCAATTTAGGCAATACTAGCAATTTAAATAAGTGAACCAGAATATGGCAAAACAAAACAAGTATCTTTTCTTATTCTCATATATAAGAATTCCAGAATATTCATTAGCTTTAAAAAAAAAATAAATTGTTTGCACTTTTGAACTTCATTTATCAAAATAATCTCATCAGCTTACACGATCATGGTCGATCCCCAAATCAGCTAGTATTCATCCCATCTGCCACTGCACCCATGAGACAAACCCAAAATTTAAAAAACGAGGTGAATAAAAACAAACAAACGATTTTTACTTCTCTCTGCATTAATTTTAACTGAAAAATCAACGATCTTTGAGGTCTAAAACACCTTGAGAACCGGTTCTCCTTTGTCAGAGACACTGGATTGCTTCATTGCTGCCATCTGCTTGATTGCCGCTCTCCCAGCTGCCGACTTCTCAAACTGCTCTTGCCTACAATTCACCATAATGTGTCAACGGAACCAATCTAAAAGTCGAATAACAGAAACCCTAATCTACATTCTCGTCAATACAACAAAAAAACTCGATCTTTCTTCGTTTTTAAATCAAAGAAAAAACGAGAGAAAAGCACAGGCTAATGGAATCTCGATTCCGATGTTGTAAACTAAAAATTCCATCTACAAACGAGGATTGGATAAGATTTAGATTGGGGATTGGAATTGCTTGCCTCCTCTGAGCCGCCTCGGCGGCTCGGAGACGGGCTTCTTCGGACTGGATGCGCTCCGCCTCGAGCCTCTCTGCCTTCGAAGGTCCGAAGCACGAGCAGAACGCCATCGCCCGTCCCCTTTCTCGTTTCCTTTTTTTCCCTCTTCGTGACCTCTTCGTGACCTGTGGGTAATTAATCTTTTGCCGGGGTACACCAGGACACGCGGGAATACGGGATATGCCGTGATCTTGGCCGGCAACGGTGGGACCTCCGCGTTGCCTTTTTTTCTATTGTTGGCCCGTGCATGGGCTGAAGTCTGACCTCGGCGTTGCCTTTTTTTATTTTGTTGGGCCGTGTTCTTGGTTCGCCGTTGGAGACCACACCGATGACGTTAGACTGCAAAACTTCTGACTGTTTTGCTATTGAATTGGTTTAAGCTAGACATGATTGGATGAAAGATGGACAGATTAGTTTTTATTCACCATGGGATGGATGAGGTGGTGTCTTAACTTAGAAGGATTAATCAAGACAAATAAATCCTATCACATATTAGTAAAAACTTGTCTGCTTTCTCTCAACTCTAACCAATCTATTAAATGGTTTTCACTTATATGCTTCCCTCCTATCATATATTTACATCCATTGTAGTTAATACATCTCTTTATAAAATACTAAAAAGAAAGAATAATTCTGATAAATGGGACAAATATGTCAAATTTACTCTAAACAAATTGATTACTAGTATCACAATCATTCTACTAGGATGTACCCCTTTCTATCACATTTGCATTATTATGCCAACTACTTGCTTTGTTATAATATAAACTTATGAGTTAGAACACACCTTTTTCCTAGCCATTGGCTGAGGGTATTTGATACTTTTGGCGACAAATGTTAAGTCGATATTTATTATTATTATTATTATTATTATTATTATTATTATTATTATTATTATTATTATTATTATTATTATTATATATATATATATATATATATATATATATATATATATATATATATATATATATATATATATATATATATATATATATGGATATAGTTGGTAAATCAGCGTCTCGCTACTAAGTATGCCTCGACCAATTACAGTACAAAATGCGGGCTAGGCCCTGCGGAATGAGGGTAGTGCCCTCCCATACAAAAACTCCAGTATGATGTACTGCAAAAAAGGCAACCTAGTCAGTCGCACTGTTCGCCTCTCGAAATACATATGTGACTCCAAAAAAGTCGAACCTCTCCAAAAGGTGGCATACATCACGGGGAAGAGGATGTAGGTCTGGCTTGGTGTATCCACTTCTGATCCAGTCAATCACTACAACCGAATCGTTCTCCAAAAGTATCCGCTGAGCCCCTAGGTGTACTTTAGCATAAACGAGGCCCTCCCACGCTACGCACAGCTTCGCCACTGGGATTGACTCGTCAAATATGCGCCGTCCTCCTACCACAATCATTCAGAGTTCATGATCTCTGATAATAAAAGCCCACGTCACATCTACTGTGCTGAAATGCTACCGTCAAAGTTTATTATATTATTTTTTTGCATGGACCATTGGTATGCAACTTTAAGTAAGTAGGAGAATAAAGCTAGAAAGTTTAATGTTATGAATACACTTTTTATTTATTTATTGATTTTTTAAGTAGATGGAAAGGGAAGCAAATCATTTTGAGTAAACCTGAGCCCGAGCCAACCTAATTTATTTTCAAGTTACAATAAATCTAGAGCCAACTTATTGATCAATTAGGTTGAGTTGGATCCAATATCAATATATCATCTTAGCACTTCCAATGGTGTGCGATGGGACCGGATCGGGTCATGAGTTGACCCGACCCGTTAGCATTTTAAGACCGTCAAAGTTTATTATATTATTTTTTTGCATGGACCATTGGTATGCAACTTTAAGTAAGTAGGAGAATAAAGCTAGAAAGTTTAATGTTATGAATACACTTTTTATTTATTTATTGATTTTTTAAGTAGATGGAAAGGGAAGCAAATCATTTTGAGTAAACCTGAGCCCGAGCCAACCTAATTTATTTTCAAGTTACAATAAATCTAGAGCCAACTTATTGATCAATTAGGTTGAGTTGGATCCAATATCAATATATCATCTTAGCACTTCCAATGGTGTGCGATGGGACCGGATCGGGTCATGAGTTGACCCGACCCGTTAGCATTTTAAGACCGTTGGTATCATCAATTGCTTCACTCACGTGCGTTGCACTTGCTTTAATGAAAGCAAGTCGCTTTACACTACGAGTCTACGGCCTTACCGAAATAAAAAAACTCCGACCATGAGCTCCTCCGCCGCCGCCGCCGCCCGCCGGCGGCGACCCTTGCACTCCCTCCCGCCGACCGAAACCCTAGAAATCGGTAGCGGTCTGTCCCTCTCCCCCCGTCTCAAGCTCCTCCTCACCTTCTTCCGCGCCGACCCCGCCGTCAAGCCCGTCGACGAGTGGAAGCTCCGCCTCTCCCTCCTCGACTTCCTCCGCTCCTCCCTCTCGCTCTCCGTCCCCGATGACGACCTCCTCATCCGCAAGCGCTCCGACCTCCACAAGCGCAAGCGCAACGACCCCGTCGCCTTCGGTACCCTCTACGTCCGCGAGCTAGGGTTCCTCAAGAGCAAGACCACAAGAGACAAAGACCGCGACGAAGAAGACGACGAGGAGCTCCTCTGCAGGAAGTTCTTGGACTGGCGGAGCTCCGTCGTGGACCGGCTGGCCGGGATCAAGTTGAATCTGGAAGGAGTCAAGTTCGAAATGAGCGTGGAGATCCCTCCCTCCGAAGATTTTGAGAAGATGGAAGAATCTTGGAAGAAATTCTATTCTGGTTCGCAGGGAGCTTTCGACTTTTAGTTCCTTTCGCACTGCTTGGTTCGGAAATTTTCATTTTGCTCCTGTTTACAGGGAATTATGCAAGCGGTGCGGCCAGGCGGGCAGACACCATTATTGTGCAAGGGGTTCCTTCGAGATGGTTTGCTGAGCCACGAGTGTCTTCAAAGGCCTCGATGCTGGTCACACATACCATTTTTTCGGTGTTTGGGAAAATAAGGTACATTTTGTCTTCTTTTCAGTTGTAGTTGCTGAAATGTTTATCTTTCTATCTTTTCTTGCCATTGTCGCTATGAATTTGCTTCACGATAGCAACGCTTTTCTAGAGAGAACAGTCAATACAACTTGTTTCCATACTATAATGGTAGTGGCCAAAAGTAAAAAAAGGAGTTAATTTGTGCCAACTTTCATCGATTATGCTCCAGAAACTAGCACATGGCTTGTGCTTAGAAAGCACTTGCTTATTCATACACGAATAAAGAGCTTGTCCCACTTAATTGCAGATATACAAAAGGTGCAAATGGACTAACTGAACTTAAATTTAATTGACTCATCCAACTCAAATATTTTATTTTGCTGGCAATCTGCTGGCATTAGTCTGCATTCAGAATTCAACAAAATTAGGTTTGACTCTACTGAAGTTGGAGCCAATCATATTGAACCCAAATAGGATTTTTTAAAACAATTCCTTGATAATATTTCTTAACAAGCACTGAACGAGTTAATAAGTGTTGCTTTTCAACATGGAAGACCCTCTTGAAAAAAGGGAAAGCAATATCAAACATGCCTGAATAGGGGTATGAGCCCTTTTAAAAAGTGGGAAACTAGCTTTTTCTGATCATTATATATATATATATATATATATATATATATATATATATATATATATATATATATATATATATATATATATATATATATATATATATATATATATATATATATTTCCAATAAAGGCTTAAGGAGTTCAAACAAGGAGAAATCAAGGGCAAACAATTTCAAGGCTAAACTTCTTAATTTTCTCAATTGTGGGGATCCTCTCCCTTCATATTTATAGGGTGCTTATTTAGCAATTTTTGTGCTTTGTGGCTAGTTTGGTTGATAATGGCTTTAGGGTGTTTCTGTTTAATCAAAGTTCATTGAGATGGCAACTGCAATTGGGCTTTTCTTTCCCTTTGTGTGTGTGTTGGGGGCGAGGGGGGGCGGTGAGGGGCTCCTATTCTTTCTATAATTCATTGGATTTAGAAGGATGACAGATCATTCCAAGAGTCTTGATTGTTTAACTAAGTTCATGCTCACTTTCTATGTAATGGTTCTCGCTTTGAAGGGACTTTTGCTTAAAGGCCCATAAGTGCTAATACTAGGAAGAAGTAAGGTTTATAGAATGTTTGGAGATGGTCTCACTTATAAAAGTTTCAGCTGTTCTATTTGAACCTAAAATATTTCAAGTGTATTTGAGAAATGAGACATTTTGTTTGGGCCCCTTTTCTTCACCGTGTGATAATAAGGGTATGATACATGCACAAGATTTTCAATTGGATGATCATAGCCATCATTTATATTTTTAGAATATATGATCTCTTTTTTGTTTGGATATTCTTTCCCTTTAATTAGGTAGCTATCACCATGCTTAACCCAACAACCTGCATCATTTTGTGAGACATTCTGGGTACAATTAATCTTTTGTGGAGGACATTGATGTGATGAGATTAGCTCCTTCAGCCAATGTCCTGGCTGGTTACTAGGAGAATTGCTATATTCACTAATTAAAACTTCAAAAAATATATACTAGGAGTGGGAAAACTTCTATATTGTTTTGCCTAGTGGTGGTTTAATAGTATGCATGCACAGACTATGATATTCACTTCATGATAAAAAGATACATCATGTATTGTGGGTTATGGGCTCTAGCATATTATCTAATGGAGGGGGGAGTACGTTATCAAGGAGAGATCATATATTCTGAAGTTATAAATGATAGCCATGATAATCTAGTGAGAGGATCCTTCATCAGGTTTCTAACCCTCGTTGGCTCAAGGTGAAGAAAAGAAATGCCAAATAAATTTATTTCATCTTTCAAATGTATTTGAGTTCCTTTTAATTCAAATGGAACAATTGAAGCACCCATAAGTGAGAGCATATTTGGAGCTTCTGTAAAATGCTATATTTTCTTGATAAAGGCAAGCATAAATCCTTTCAAAGTGAGCTCCAGCCATCACTCCCATTGCAACATGAATTAAAGAAAGTATATTAGGAGCCAGTATAGTCGGCTCTTGAGCCATCATCTTCGTCACATAAAAAACTCTAATTCATTAAAATGCTCTAAAGACATTATGAGTGTAGCCATATAGCAAGAAAGGATGCTAAATAGGTTTCCTTTGAAGGATTGAATTATAAAGAAGTTAGCCTTGGAACTGGCCTTTCTTTTCCTCTTCTTGTTTGAGCTCCTTGGGCCCTTGTTATAATATATTTGGTCACACACAACTTACTTCCTACTTCTTGAAGGTCTTTGCCAGATAAATCATTGATAAACATGCAATAGCTCCCTTAAACTACTAAGATAAAAATGCCCTCTGAGATAAAACAGGTGATTGTTTGGGGGATAAACTTGTCATACACATACCATGTAATGGGAACGCTCACTAGTTTTTCAATTTTCCTATGAAAATATCCCAGTCTCTCCTTAAGGAAAGTGGCATGTTAGCCTTCAAGCATTATAACTTCGCAAAGCTCTAAATAATTTTAGGTTTTTATTATGTTCTCTTCTAGAAATCATTCTTCCACCCAAACTTCCAGCACTTACTAACAAACTGTATACTCATGCAATATATTTTCAGGGTTTGCAATGGGTTTAGTTGGATTTGGGTTGGGTGAATGTCTTATATTTATCAAGTTCATATGGGCTTGTCTTGAACCGGCTCGTCCTACTAGTGATCAACTATATCTCACTTGAAGCCAACCTGGGGTCAACGCAACTGACCTGAACTTGAGTTTAGCCATCTAACAAGAATGGTGATCAAATGTTGGTAGGCTAACCAGATTAGGTGTGATAGATGATGGATGACGTGAGGTGGCTAGATAGTGGGCAAACGGAAGTCATGTTTAGGTGGTTTGATGTGGTGATAGGCAATCATATCTTTGTAGGGGTGCGGGCACCTAATTTTGTGCATAGATAATCATTTGATGCGATGATTGAATTTCTATTGGAAAAGGGGGTTCAGGCATGGATTGGCAGAATTTGCATGTGGCTGAGTCTGGTGATGTGGTGGCTCTATTTGGTGGTGTTGCAGCCAAATTTGTGTTAGCATGAGTAGATTTGGCAATGGGCAATCTGAGACGATGAGTGGGGAAAATGGGGAGAGAGAGAGAGAGGAAGGAGTAGGAGAGGAGTGGAGAAGAGGAAATGAGGACAAAGAAGAGGGGAGAAGAGAGAAGTTGAAGAGGGAAGGGGAAGGAGTGTGGGATGAGGGGTGGAGGGATAGGGGGAAAAAGAGGGGAGGCAAGGCGAGTGGAGAAAGGAATGAGGATTTGGTTGGATCACAAATCGATTATGTAGATTGGTTTACTTATCCTACAAAATGTAACAATATGGATAATGTAAACTATGTTTATGTAATTAGATATAAGATTCTGATGCATCCCAACCTGAACATAACCCAATTTGTATGGAAGTCTGGTTTGCTTGAGCTGTGGACCAATAGGTTAGGCAATCCAGATTCAGGTTCAAGGTACGACCCCTATATATTGTTAGTCTAGTCTTGAAGGTCATCTAAATCAGTTATATTTCCGTTTATTCTGAATTTTCCTTTCCTACATGGATGACCAAGCAGCATGTTATAACTTATAACCTTAGGATTTTAATAGATATATTTCTTTCAGAAAGCCTCATGGTTCTTAATCCTTCCATTTGTGTGATATTTGGATCGTAGATTAATGAGCAATAGCATAATCCATAAAATATGCGGACTGGTGACTTTGAGATATAACAGAGTAATTTGCTGGTTCAAAATAATACCCGAAATGCAATTCATTCAATTACCATTATATAATACCATTAGGATCATGTGGAGCAGCCAGAGGTTCCATAGATTTATCTTTTATAAGGATGGCTAAAATTCTGATAGAATTTCTACATAATGTTTGGGGGATCCAATTAGGACATGGATTCCCAAGGGAATCTGGATAAATTTCTAGAATAGTCTCCACTATTTGGGAGATTTGAGTTTGAGGCTTAAGGAATTCTAATAAAACTCTTGCGGTCTCCCCACATGTGGGGTTGTACCCAAAAATCCCTGAAAAGGAATGTAATAAAACTAACCCTGCAAAGTGAAAGCTATAAGCTTTATAAGCGCATGTACTAAAATTAAAAGAAAAAATTGTTTCAAGTTCACATCCAAATTTTAAATCCATAAGAAACTATTAAAAAATAATTCAAAGCTGCAATCATATATGTATTACACCTTAAACCCTTGGATCTGATTTTCCCGACCCCATTGTGCATGAATTTTGAAACACAGAAGGCAAACAATCTCTACAAAAGTGATAAAAATATAGCATCAATATCATGACATGGTCCTGAAAACTTGACAAGTTAAAAAGGGTGTTGAGCCTCTCACATTCTTTGGACTCATAAACAAAGGCCAGGGGGGCATTTTGTTGAAGCAAAAAATAAATTGCAATAATATGTTAATCCATGTTAAAGGAAAAAAAAGCTTGAATATTGTGGGCATTGGGAATAGGTACTCTTTATAAATATAGAGAAAAGGAGATACAAGGTCTTCTTGTTTCAACCAAAATCATTTTAAAAGAGGGTACTGCTCCTGGAAGAAATAAAAAAGAGTTAGTCTATTGGACTTAAAATAGGCCACACATTATCCAATCCCATATTTCTTGACCTCAAAATACTATTTAGAGATATTTAGAGAGAGAGAATTCCATAAATCGAGCTATGATATCAAAAGATCTAACATTACTGACTTTGATGAATGAATTATTCTTTGACTGCTCTGAGCTATCAGTCGGTTCCGCATCCCCATAAGTCCAATTTCTAACTTAGCCACTATTAAAGACCCAACAATCTAAAAGGAAAACATATTTGAAAACTGGAAAGGTAAGAAAAAGATGTTGTATCAGCATAGCCTGTCAAGCATAGAAAACTGAAAAACATTAGTGAGAAGACATTGTATCGGCATGGCTTTTTGGTCATCTAAGTGCTCATGTTAGCCTATAACCTCTTCCGCATCCCCATAAGTCCAATTTCTAACTTAGCCACTATTAAAGAACCCAACAATCTAAAAGGAAAACATATTTGAAAACCGGAAAGGTAAGAAAGAAGATGTTGTATCAGCATAGCCTGTCAAGCATAGAAAACTGAAAAACATTAATGAGAAGACATTGTATCGCCATGGCTTTTTGGTCATCTAAGTGCTCATGTTAGCCTATAACCTCGCTAGAAAATGATCACACATAAAAATCTCTTGTTGGGTTGGCCTAATTTTAATCAAGTTTCTCCTCTTTGAATGATGGGTCTTTTTCTTCTTGGCTTGGTCTAGTTCTAAGTTTTAGCATTTCAAATGTTTGACCTTCTTTCTACAGGATTAACCTAGTTTAACTGAGTCTTGGTACCTGGAAATGATGGGCCTTTTTACTATCAGATTGGTTGCATTCTAACTAAATTCAGGGTTAGCCTAATTCTAAAGAAGACATAGACACAAGAGTCAGATTCAGACATGTCTCCAAGTGTTTGACTCGGCAAGGGAAGAAAAAGGAGATTCAGGGATACATAGAAAAAATAATTTAACTAAAATATATTTAATTACAATATAAAAGAAAATATCAAAAAAATTATCTGTAAGGTCTTCCAATATGCATGGTTCTCATCAAAACTTTTTAGTTAGCTTAAGGATTTTAGGGACATGATTATTTATAAAATTATTTTAAAAGTACGTTCTTAATCAATCTCTAGAAAGGAACAAAATCTCACTTTAAACATTATTATAGTGGCTCAAACTTAACTCTTTACCAATTACTAAAACCTAAATTATTAAATTTTGATAAGTATCCGAATGTTTGATGCATATCCGACTCGGACACATATTCGGTACGAATTCTAGGAGCCAAATGTGAGTGTCCAGGTAACACAGCATAGAATGTCTTACCTTCTTCTTGAGGGTTGGTTTATCTCTAATGATGCTCTGCGTTTTCAAGCTGATTCAAAATATCACGTGCTTAAACTGAATTGGACTATATGTCCTTAAAATGGATGTGACTTAGATTCAAATGAACTATGTCTACCTCCACTTGCCTTTGTGTGTGATTGATATCAAACTTGTAATGCATATGGTCTTAAAATCTTATGTTTTGAGCTCAAGATTGCATGTTCCTGCACAACGTGTGCCTTACATGAAGAGTATGCTGCTTTAGGTTTTGAAACTTGTTTTCATGAATATTTTGGGTTATTCAAGGAACGGGAATCTGGGGACCAACTGCATCTGCCTCTACTTCTATCTCCTAGTGTAGCATGCACAAGACTCAGATTACTCGAGGGTTTGAAACCTGAGTCTATATATAATTTGGACTTATAGATCATCTGTTCCTCTCTATGCCTTACTGTAGCCTATACAGTATTTAGGTTGCCTAAAGGTTTGGAAACTGGTTTCCAGGCACAACTTGGATTCAGGAATTCTTTATTTCTATCTCAGTTCATTGATGTAGCCTTTACAGAGAAAAAGGGGTTACTTAAGGGGAAAAAAGGTTACTTAAGGATTTGAAATATGTCCGCCTCTTAGCGTAGTTTATACAAATTGGACTGCTTAAGGTTTTATCAATTCTCTCATAGCATTTGTAATGTGCCTTTTCTCCTTTTCACCTCATTCAATTAATTCCAGCATTTTGTCTTCTGCACTCTATTTCCTGCCCGCTTAAAAGCATATTTAAGAATTAAGATAGTAGATTTTCTACTTTCAAAAGGATATGAAATGTGCGCATATTGACATAAGCTTAAAGCATTTTGAAATGTGTGTAGATCTATACTATATTAGAAAGAGCGTGTTCAAGCATTTGGGTCTGTCAAATATGCCCATACTGAAAAAGCGATTAATCTATTCATCGAATCATTTACATGGATAAAATTAAACTAAGCTCTTGTCTAGCTCTACCTCTAAACTTTTGCTGTCTTTTCTTGTTTGTTTACTATTCATCTCTTTTCTTTGTTTCCTTATTGCTATTTTATCTCAATAGTAATGCATTCTTTTGAGAATGATCTATTCAAAAGAGTTTATTTTATCTATGTCATTGGATCTCTCAATAACTTCTAAAGCCTGACTTTTGTTTCTTCCCCTTGTTTCCTGTAAAATCTTAGATCTTTACATGGTTTTCACATGCTGCTCATAATAGCCCCCTTTTAAAACCCAAAATTCCATTTTAGGCCGGACGAACCTTATATACCCTGTAAAAGACAGGGCAGACTTCTTAGTTCTCATTCTCCTGCCCAAGCTATTTTAAAATCTGGATGCCAAGCACTTAGTGTGAACATAGCCTTTGTTTCTTTCCCCTCTTTTCTTGTAAAGTGTTGAATCTTCATATTGTTTTCTCAAATTGGAACAGTAGGTTAAAAACCAAAAATCTTATTTTAGGCCGACCATTGACCTTATTTCCCAATAATTGTGGGCAGACTTGTTAGATCTTTGTTTACAAGAGCTGGACAATAAGCGCTTAGAGTGAGCATAGCCCTAGATCAATTCATTCCTTAAGTCAATCTATGATATTCAATTTATAATAGTCTTAGAATCACTTTATTAAATCCAATTTATAGGTATATTTTAGTTTGCAAGCTTGATTTATTCATGTTCATGAAGGGAGTATGGTTATGGAAACTAACTTCTGAGTAATGAAGCATCATAAGTGGAATGATCTTGTTGCGTCATGAAGCTATTCACCTCACTTTTGTTAGCTATCCTTTTGCTCATTTTGATTTTCTTTGAAATAGATGAGAATTGGAGGATTTGGCTATTTTCGACTAGCACTATGATGAGGACCTTTGATTTCCCACTACAACTGATTTTGGCATAATTAAATACCCACATCCTCTGAAGTTTGTTTCTTTTTCATAATTCCAATTCCTTATCCAACCGTCTCCTGGTTTGGTAATTGATGCTACCGCTTTTGCCAACATAAATACATTGGCGCTCATGAATATCAACATTTGTTCATGTATGACATACACAATAAGGTCAATGCTTATAGTTGGCTAGAGCTGGTGAACTGGATATGGGTTGGGTGGGTTCCTAGCTTTATTCGTTCATGGTTGCTTAGAACTGTGCTGTCTCTTTTGTTTTGAGTCTAGTGGATCATGATGGTAAACTAACTTGTCTCACCGTAGTTCCCTTTGACACTTGTCATTGATATTTCACATGACCCTGATGATCTTAACATAAAACTAATGTAGAACTTCCATTGTGGTGTTTTGTCATACTTGTTCATAGATTCTAGGTATAAATTATTCTAGGTATTTTGCAAAAATGGCCACATACATTTTAGATCAGCAGGAATGGCCCTTTTGTGCAAGTCTGCAAGATCAGCCATTTTTTAATTTTTCTGATCGAGTTACCCCTGGCACCTATCATATGATGGATAGGCTTGAGGAGATTTGTAAACATGTAGAGCTGGTAAAATGTGACCCGATCCGTCAACTTGACCTATGTTCGACTTGCCATAATTAGGGTTAGGTTTGGGCTAAATGAGTTCGGGTCATAAACAAGTCAATCCGTTTAACCTGTTTAACATTCGGATTGGGTTTGGGTTTGAAACATCTTACCTGTTTAACCTGTTTAATATTCGGGTTAGGTTGGGTCAAGTAACCCGTTTAACCTATTTATGATATGTTTAACTTGTTTAAAACCTGCTTAGCATGTTTGTCCTGTTTAAGCCGATCCGCTTAACCTATTTAACCTATTTAAATCCATTTAACCTGTTAAAAACTTACTTAACCTATTTAACCCGTTTAAGCTGACTTGACCTATTTAATAAATGGGTTATGCTGGTTGGATCGGTTTACCTGTTTAATAAATAAGTCAGATTCAAAATCTGAATTTTTGACTTGTTTAATAAACAGGTCGGGTTCAAGTTGATAAATTTTTGATCTGACTCACATCTAATCCGACATATCTCCGACCCAACCTGATCTGATTGCCATCCCTATAAACATGTCTGATAGTGCACATATTTACACTAATTGGTGCACAAGGTTTGCCATATCGGCCGGTGCTAGTGCTTACCGATTGTACCGTATTGGTTGGTATCGATGCTAACCGATTGTACTATATTGGTTGGTACTGGTGTTAACTGACTATACCGTACCATATTGGCACCAAATTGGTACATGGTACAAAAGGCGTACCAACACTCGATATACCAAACTGGCTCCTATACCAGATGTACCGACACTGTAATAGGATGGTACGGATACAAGGTCTGGTACCGAAACAACAAATATTAACACATATTTAGACTAAGTATGTTTCGTAATTTCTTTCAATCTAAATAATTAGTATTACTCATTTTTAAACTATCTGATGTACATACATCGATAGGTAGACAATCCAAGGTACATATATTGGAACAAGTTGATGTACTATAATTGTGATGCGGACATTTAAACTAATCAATATATGCATTCATCAGAAATCTGGATTAGTATATGCAACTTGAGGATGCACACTTTTTACTAAATGATGCACATATTCTAGAGTGCAAATTTTTGTTATTGGATGCGCATGTTCATGTAGACTGGCTAGGGGCAGTTTGGTCAGAAAAAATGAAAGAACGACTGACCTTGCAAATCTAGAAACATGACCGATCTTGCAAGAGCAATAAATACAATATGCATCAGCCCATGATCAGGGAATGTAGGCAAAATTAGTATTGACCTGCCACCAATCTTCGACCATTAGATCAGCATGGTCGCGAGAGGGAAAAAGAAAGAGAGAAGGAAAGGCTCTGGCAGTCGAGTCAGCAAGGTCATGAGAGAGAGAGAGAGAGCATTGGAGGCCATCGATTTGCCCTTTGATGCTACTTCCCTTCGGCGGTCTGGTCTGCTGTCAAGCTCCAATTGTCTGGTGAGAGAGAGAGATATTATCTTGTCACCTTCTGATGGCCATCCATTAAGATTCGGTGAGGGAGGACGATGAGTAAGTGAGTGAGAGAGAGAGAGAGAGAGAGGGAGAGAGGCAGGAAAAGATCGGTCTTACTTGAATGCTGGAGGACCAAAATGGTGGTTGGTGGCTGACCATTGGCTGTTCGGTGTTGGAGAGGAGGGTCAAGGATGAGAGGGAGGCCAAGAATCATGGGATGTTGGGAGGAGAGGGCTCGATTGAATCAAATCTCTAGTCCTAATCTATCTCACCTGAGACAATAAAAGGATTTCAAGAACCGACCAATTTGCTCGAACACGGAGCAGTTCGACAGAGTCGGCGGTTCAACTGTGGGTTTAAGCAGTTTTACAAGACTAGGCTAGTTTTTATCTCAACATGGTTTTAGAGTCATTCGGATCGGATGCTAGATCGTTTGATGGTCCAACCGGTTCAACTGGCTGTCCAATCTAGTTTTTAGAACATTGCTTTCTCCTTCAATTTACTCCGTTTAATCTGACTATTTCCGCTTCCAAATGCAGCCTAGTCTGATAAGCATAATATCAACCATATCAAATAAAGTTTACTTCTACTTGATTAATCATCATGCCGTGTGCTATCGATAGAATAGTCTTGGCATTGAACCATTTGAGGCATGTGCATATGAAATCCAATCAAAATCCACCCATCATTTTGCAAATGTTAATACCGATATGTTTACATGTATTTAGATTCCAAGTTATATGATTTACATGATAAATATGCATGTTACTGATTTACACACGCCAAAAACCATGACTGAATGACTGCAGCAGTAAACTCGATACCCCCACCTTATTTCTTATAGAATTTTGTATTAAGACAAGAAAACATGATAAAAGAAAATACAAAACCAGATTTCGGAGGCCAAGAAAGGCTGTAGCAGTATATACCAACTATATCAATGCACACCATTCAGCTCCTTTTATTTGTATGATCCTTGGTATCGCACATACCATACTAAGCCCGTCTCACTATGCCCCAATGCCTTGATATTCGAACCTTGGATTAGCGAATTGGTTTCTGATCTAGAATTATCTACAAGATCATGCAAATAGACTGTAGGCCTTCTCACATTTGTTTGCTAGAGATCCCCTTGTAGTGCTATTGTGTTCAACTGTTCATGCAGCATGTTTTGAGGATTATTTATTTATTTATTTATTTATTTATTCAAGTGTTGTCATCTTTTGTATGTCTTGGATGAAAGATACTCTCTGCAGATGCTCTCACTGCATATAAGAGTAGGTTTTTTTTGACTGTATAATTGTCCTAGAGCACAACCGTGGATCTTTGTAGCTGTTTATTGCGAAAGCTGTCTGGATAACCTATCTACTCTACATTATTGTATATTCAGTTACCACTGCTTGAGAAAGTATTTGCTTCAGCAAACACGGACTGTTATTTTATAAGATAGACTATTAGATTTGTGTTTATATATTTCAAAACATACTTGATACATACATTAACAACAAACGCATGACGGTCTGGAGAAGACATCACCACCAAACCAATATAGAATTTTTGGCTACTCAATTTGACATGCATGTCTTTTATCTATTATAATTCTTAAGAATGTTGCATCCCATATAATATTCTTTATGAGATTCTGGGGTCATGGATATTTTATCTTTTTTTTTAAAAAAAAAAAAATACTTTAAAGTCAATCTGTGCACCATCTATATACCCTCTATGAACACCATCCTTTGACAATCTTAACTTGCATTAAATAGGAATCTTAATGTTGCTGGCGACGATGATCTAGGTAAGAAAGCAGAAGATGCTGATGGGGAGATTGTATCTGGCCTTAATTGTAAAGTCTGGGTTCAATTTGAGCATTACAGTGACTTCTACAATGCAATGAAAGTGCTGTGTGGACGATCAATGCAGAAGGTAAAAAGTTACTGTTGAACATTCTTTTTTTAATTTGTATAATCTTTCACTCAATTTGCTATGATGATTATCTATAATTTTGTTGCTCTCTGTCCTTTGGATTTGCAAGTGTTGCATTGCCCTAGTACACAAGTTAGGAATCTCTCTCTCTCTCTCTCTCTCTCTCTTTCTCTCTCTCTCTCTCCAGCATGTCAGCAGAATTCAGGATGATGCTCTTCAATTACGCAAATTTAGGACTTAGATCCATGTTGGTAACAATGTGATCAAGCCATACCCATGTTCATGTGTACTCTATAATTTGTCTCACAGTGCAGTAATCACCTGCTTCCTTTGTTACTTTGGGCCTTGGGGCTTTGGCCATGTGATAACATGTCATCTGCCTGGACAGATCCCCACCATACCAAGTCCTGAGTCTTTTAAGTGCACTTTTTATATTTTTGAAAACTTTCTAGTCAAGTTTTATGTGGCCCTGTCATACATATGGCCAATAAATTGATTTTGACTCGGACTGCTTATTTTTCAAAATGCCTGTTTCTGCTGGAGCCTTTGTTTTTTTTTTTTAATTTTACTGGTGAAAAGTGTTTCTTGAATTTATTATTTTTGAAATGCTGATTGTCTCCTTTTTATGAAATTGAAGAAGTATAAGCCAACGATAATATTGTGTTTGCAGGAAGGGTCACGCCTGAAAGTAGACTATGAGGTAACTTGGGACAGAGATGGTTTCTTCCGAAGTGTTCATCCAAAACCTACCCATAGTTACGGGCAAGAAAGGGGTGCCTCTATGATGATGGCAGGACATATCAGAAATGAAACCATTAGGCATCAGTCACAAAATACGCGTTTTGACTCTGATGGTGCACGCTCTAGGAGGTTCAGGGTAGGTTTGCTCTCCCATTTTCAGTATCACAGATATGTGCTCTTCCAGACTATTTGCGTGATGTACTAAAGGGATCCGGCAAAAAGTCCAATATGTTGAAAACTTGTCTAGCTGACATGCATATCATTGGTGTTACTAATTTTATCATTGGTGTGCAATCTGCATGCCTGCTGCCTTCTATCAGTCACCTGTCTAGGACAGGGCCTGCACTTATGAGCCAAGTGTCTCCAATTGTGCTGTTGGGCTGATACCATACACTAGTCTAGTATCTCATGTCAATTAAATTTTTATTTGATCTATCACTTTCCTTTCCTGTTTTATTCCTTCAGTTTTATCAAACTAATCTCACTTTGATAAGTTCTGTAATGAGATGCAGGAATGAGGTTTAACTGCTCAAAATCTGGGAGGCATGGTGGCACCTGGCAATACCAAATGCTGAACCTGAGACTTCAAAGTGCAAGTTGCCAAGTAACAGAGCTGAACGACTTTTTTTATCTTCTTGTAGTCCACAATCTCTTATATTCACATGTCGATTTTAAGAATAACATTTTGTATCAGCATGCTTGAAAGTTATTTAGCTGTTTTAACTCATTTGATTGAGAAAATGATAGTAACATGGATAAAGCCTGACGAAGGCAAAACATAATGTTGGTGTCCAGTGAATACATCACTGTTTTTTTTATATCGATGTTGATGGATTTCTGCTCATGAATCTTGCCTCTATGTTTGGAAGATTTTAATTAAAGAGGTGATGTCAATGGATTAGCCTGCACATGGTATGTGAAGCTCTTCATTGATACAATCTGTTGGATAGCTGGAGCTTGTAAGGCATAATGATATTGTCGATCTCGGGTCATTTTCTAATTTGACCAGGAAGATCAACGGCGAAATGTGGATGATGAGGTAACCAGTAGTTCAGAAATTTGAACAGACTGGAGCCGCAAACTGGGTCTTGGCCTTCTGTAGACTCTAAGATTGGATGATACTCTGATGCTTTAATTATTAGCACAATTCTTGTCCCTGTATTCTGGAAACGCTATACTTTTAAGAGGTGCCGCCCCACCTGCCCCTACTGTGCAGTGGATGACTTCTTTCAATGTTGGTAGCGAGACAAATTTAGGCCATTAAAGAGGAGGTTGGATAATTAAAGACGATGACTTCTTTCAATGCTTTTCTTCGTGCTGAAACATGAGTATGATATATCGGATGTTCTACAAAACCATCTAGAAGTCCTTGGCGTAGAAGTTTGGAAGCATGCCAAGGTTTTCTAGTACAAGGAATTCAACTATAGGTATTGATGTCTATCAAATACAGGAAGCGTATCAAGATTTCCTAGCTCAAGCTCGGCTTATTTAATATATATTAAGCCAAACTTGGGCGAACATATTTAATTTTGAGCCAAACTCCAGCTATTCAAAAACTTATTTATCTAAGAGATCCAGTGAAGGTTTAAAGATATTCGAAATGTCATTTTTATGGTTTGGTCCATTCATCTTGATTATATTATAATTTGATAGATGAAAATATATTTTACTCTACATAGTCTACATTAATTTATAAGAAATAGATATAAAAATATTTAAATACAGGTCATAATAATGATAATATTTTTTATTGCGTCCAAATAGGATTAGAAATATCTACCTTATCAGAAAGAATACCTTCTACAATGGGTTACTAATCTATCCTTAGTTCAGAAATGGATTCTTTGTTGCAAAGAAATTTATAATTTCAATTCAAATACACTTGGTCTAAGTGTTAATTTAGTTATTTTTCTTACATCCCCCCCACCCCGTTCAAGGTTCAGTTATCATATGCGCTCCTAAAATAAAGAGCTTTGAGTACTAAAAAAAAAAAACCTATATATATATATATATATTATTTGTGTATTTATATTTGAACTAAAACAAGCTATGCTCGGGCGAGCTAAGTCCAACTCTAACAGCTTATTTGCTAATCGATTGAGCTAAACTGGCCAAACTCTCCATGGCTCGCAAACATGGCACCGTATATCTCGCTTTGATGGATGTGCATCGTAAATGTTGTATGCACTATATCAGATTATCAGTTAGCTTCTTAGGACTTGTTTGGTTTGCAAAATTTTTTTTTTTCTCACTGGAATGCTTTTTCTAGAAAGATAATTCCTAGAAAGATAGCTTTCCTATATTTTTTATAATTTTTTTTATAAAATATGAAAAATTTATTTTTATAAAAATATTACTTTTTTTTTTGAAAACTCTAACTAAATATATTTTTTTATTTTTTAGTTGACTTTTTTTAACCATACGAGTCCTTAATCACCAAGTGCTAAATTACCGTTCCAATGCCTAAAACTGCAGTGCACCTCTTTTCAATAACGGCCAATAAGCACCAATATCAGATTCGTTAAATGGAAGTCAGGGTATCTCCTCTTTTGTCTTTGTCTCCCACCATGATGTCAGATTCCATCTCACCATTGCCATCATGTGAGCTTTTGGCAGACCACCAAAACATTAACCCCGAAAGGATGATCGACCTTTCTTCACTGAATCACAAAAGTTGAATGAAAAAAAAAAAAAACTCCTTGATTATTCAAAGCATGAAAAGGGAACAAGCATCCAACAGTGTTCCTGGTCGGGAAGAAGAAGAGAAAACCAACAGCATCGAGCTTTGAGCCCCTAAAGATAACATAAAACTAGACATTGCCCCCTATCAAACCCAGCATGGATCAAGATAATTTACATAAATAAACATGCTAATTAGAGGGGAAAAAGGGCAAAAAAGAGGGAAAAAAAACGAAAACCGAAGAAGATCAAGAAGAAGAACCTATATGTTCATCACCCTCTCTTCCCATTTCTATGGGCTTTAGGTGATGACATCTCTTGCACACCACCCACATTCTTGGCCTGAGAAGAAGTTGCCACCCCCAAACTACTACCCAATCTCTTATCACTTGGCCTCCTCCCATAGTCCTTCTTCTTCACAGATCTCCTTACATTCCCACTCCCTCGGTTCATGGTGGGTACCAAATACCACCATATGGAGGTGCAACAAATGGCAAACACCCTCCCAAACATCACCAAACAAGCCAATATCAGCACGATCACCAAAGGCCAATAATAACTAGGCCTCCACCTCCCCCAGGTGAAGCACCACTTCACCTTCCTCCCCGTTACTGGCTCCGCCTCCTTCGCAACTTCCTTACCGTCGATCGATCCAACCGGAGGAGGCGACGACTCCTTGACGACCTCTGAAGTAGGCTGGCTCGGCGGCGACGGCGGCGGCGTCGGCAGCGCCTTCGGCTTCCTGGCATCATCCAGCTTTGTTTTCTCTTCTTTCGCATCCTCTCTTAGCTTCACAATGATTGGGATCCAGTCTTCTGAGTTCGAGTACACGAACCGCACCATCGAGACGCCCTCCGTTCCAACTTTTGCCATGATCTTCTTCCTCCTGGCCTCGAGTTCGGCGAGCACGGTCGAGAACTTGTCGAGCCCCCTCGTCGAGTATGGATTCTTGTTGCCCTTCCTCTTAGATCCCCTCGGCGACCCCGGAGCTGAACCTGGAGCCCCTGGCTCCCCGTCGATCCGTTTGAAGCTTCCAGTCCCGCAGAACATAGTTTGGCTATGGCATATGAACCTTGGGAAAATCCCAAGTTCTAAATGGTTTGTGAGGGATTTATAAACCTAAGGAGCTCTCCTTCATTCCTTCCATCTCTGGTCTGCGGAAGACTCGATCAAAGAAGGGAGGTGAATAGTCAATGGAGATAAAAATATCAAGTTCAAAGAAGCTTCTTTTTCTATATTTCCTGAGGTTTGACCTGGTGGGGTTGCAGGCGCTGTGTTAGGAGGAGGCCCCAGCCTTATCTGGGCTTTGAAATGGTCTCCAAGCAAATCCTATCAATTCAGACCATACTAGTTTCCCTTGTCATGAGATGGGGATTATTCATTTAAGTTTCTTGTAATTTCTTTTAATCCTCACAAGGTAAATAACACGTGATTTTTCATGAGTATTATTAGTGGTTACACTTTTTTTTTTCAAATACAAAATTAAAAGTTTATTCCATCAAGTTCCAAATGTTATCATTTAGAATTTTAAAGTTTTTTTGCAGAAAATTAGAATTTAAATTAGTTCATCATCATATGTATATGTGTGTGTGTGTGTAATCTAGAGTTTTCTCAAAAAACCAAAAAAATATAAAGAGAAATTCATTTGTATTTGGATTGATCAGCTGAATGATAAAGAATGCAAATGAGCTTTAGATTAATTTTATATCTATATCCATCGATTTGATGTACCATAATAGCCATCTATAGCTATCAGAGATCAGCAAGCTAGATTAGTGGCAGTCGGAGGTCGGCATTTTTCGATCAGTCTATTGACAACACCGAGATTAGAACAGCATGGGAGGGAGTGTCCTTTGCGTGACGAGTGCTGGAGGCAGACCGCATCATCCTTGAGGGAGACTCCGCCACGGCGATCGAGAGGATCCAAAGGTTCGGAAGTGCTGATGAGAGAATACGACTGCTCCACAATATTCGCTGTTTGTCAGGTGAATAAATCTTCCATCGGACTACTCATGGTTACAGAGAGGCCAACAATGCAGCAGATTGGATGGCCTCTTATGCGGCTCATCATTCAGGCGAGTTCATCTGGATGGACCAAGCTTCGATATTGTCTCCCCTATAGTCTATTTTACTTTTTGACTCGTTGAACAACACTCACACCCATTATGTGTGAGTTGCCGATGTACTAAAAAAATAAAAAAAAAATTATAAATAGTACTAAATCGACTGGTTCAAGGCATACCATATGTTGCACGGAAAAAAATAATTAGCATTGCATTGATTGTTAGATAATGATGCATTAATGAGATGGATAGATTGATATTCCGTTTATAAACTTGTGGCCAAAAAGTCATCCATAAAATAGTCTAGGTTCGCGTGATAAACGCAAAGCTTAGCTTCCTCCGGTGGATGGGTCAAGTTGTGATGCGTCATGTGATGGATTTGGTTTGGCCTTTTGCGTTCCCATTTCAACCTTCTGGAAGCCGTATGTCATCAGGTGATGGAGATTTTAAATAGTATTTAATACGTGTATGCCACGTGAGCGCGGCCTCCCCGCTGTCTGATTACGCCGGCAAGCGAACCGGGTGGACCGAACCTATCCGGATTTGAACCAAACTATGAGGAGCTTGGGAGTCAAGATATCTCCTATCCATGGCATCTATAGTTTCCAACCAATAGAATAAGAGTTGTGACTAGAACAAGATCTTGAAAAAATAGTACAATGCAATATTGGCTATCTTGGTGGGTGAATAACACCAAAATGAAAGGACATCTTAGTTACCTTTTGTCGAAAAAGTTTCGAAACAGCCAAGAAATTTTGATGTTTGGCTAAATTGAGATATCGAAATCTTGGACTAATAAAATAGAACTAAAACTAATTAATATTTTTAGACATTAATTTAATGTGTTTAATTAACTTTTTAACATTATAAAAGTAAAGCTCGGAAAGTCTTAAGTAATATACTGGCATAGTATTAGTTGATATTTTAAAGTATATTGTTTATATTGGCTGATGATTAACTGGGGAGAAGAAAAAGATTTCCTTCAACCTTCTAAAATTGGACCTCTAAAAAATTAGAGGAAATAAGAAAATCTTGAAAGTAGGGTGCAAGTCCTATTTTTCTTCATTAATTCTACGATACAATTGATCATAATGCTTCAATATATATTAGTGATGTCTGTCGTTATCAATCTGAGATGGATTCTTTGTACATGTATCAAAAAAAAAATATCCCAGTTGTATTTCATTTCTAGTTAGAAGTTACAATTTTTTGCAATAGTCATAGCCAGTGGAAATAATTATGAAAAATTAAAATCTTTTTAGAACTAGATCTTGATTTTTGCATTAATTTTGTCTTCAATCGCTTTGCTTAATTCTATTCGGATTGAGAGGTATGTCCAAATATTTTTTAGAAAAAAAACTTTTATTTCGATCAGCCCATTTGAAGGCTCAAACATTATCATATGCCCCTAATCACTATATGCATCTTACCTTTTAACATGGAAGTAACATCATGAATCTCATAAAGTTATTCAATTTAAAAAAAAGAATCATACGTCGTATGAAAAGTTATGGCTTACGAAATCTTGGATGCGTGATTTGTCTTTCGATGTTGCATACCAAAAATATCAAAGTAATCTATAGCAGGTTTGGTGATCCTTTTGATCTTGTCAAGATAATAAAAATCAAGATTTATACATTTATTGTATAATGGATGTTTGAAACTGATAGAAATTTGGTATCTTGACCAGATTAATACCCTGGATCGGAAAAATTAAACATGATATGAATAGACCAGCCAATTTAAGCCATTAAGACAAATTTGTGTTTACCTTGGCGACCCTCATATTGCATACATGCATACATCCATGCTTAGAAGTTATTGTGTTGAATCTATGACCTACAATTAAGAGGTTGCACAGTATCTATTATATCAATCATGAATAAAATGTTTGCCAGATGGGTCCTCAAGGATATGTGAGAACCCATGCGGGTGTGTGTTTAGTCTCACATCGGTTATTCGTCGGGTAGATTTTGGATACTTATACAGAATCAAGAAACTCAAATAATACTTTTCGGCTAACTATTTTAGGTGAGGTCTTAAGTTATTACAAACGATATCAGAGCGGACCTAGCCCATAACCTATTTGGACTAGGGAATACTTGATGCCGAACCAGATCCGGAAAGGATGACTACAATGGTGATGATGTACTTTTGATGAGATGAAAGAGGAAGTGAGAAGGAGAAGAGAAGGAGGAAGAGAGGAGGGGAAGACGTGGGGGAAGAAATTGTTAAACTTTCATTAGCCCTAATTACCATCAAAGTTCCCTATAAATAGGGCCCCATAAGAACAATTAAAATGAACCCCTTACACAAGAATAATTCCCAATAAACCCCAAATACACAAATGAACCCTAAAATGCAAACAAGCCAATAAACAAAATAAAATAAATATATACTAAGATGGTGGACTAGGCTCCGATGTCCCCATCAATACTACAGCACGAATCCGTTGGGACTGACTATGGGCTAATCGTGGTACTTATGATTAGATTTGAATGGATTTGAACCTTTAGTCTGATGAAGACACCATGGCTTAAACAAGAAAAGTATGCGAGGATCTATGCGGGCGTGTGTTTAGTCTCACATCAGTTATTCGCTGGGTAGATTTTAGGTACTTATATAAGATCAAGAAAACTAAATAATATCTTCCGACTAGCCATTTGGATGACGTCTTAGGTTGCTACAGGCTATGAGAGCAACAAGTTTATTGGAGTAGTAAAATATCATTGATGGGTGGAGAGAATCAACAACTTTAGTGCAAGAAACTAGTAGGCTTCGCAATTTTTCTATTTGTCTTATATTTTCTTAAAGCATGGGCACACATCGAAGATGGCAATGGTTGCTGATGATGGAGTTAGGCATCATTGCTGCATGGAGTTTGGATAAAAATTTATGACTCGATCTATCAACTCAACTCGCAACTAACCTTCCTTTGAGCAAATTCAGGTTTGATATAAATTTGTTTGGACCATAAAGGAGACCACCTGTTTCGAGTTATTTATTTATCGGATCAAGTTTAGGTTTAGACCTTTGACATGTTTAACCTATGTTGACCTGTTTAATAACTGGGTCGAATCATGATTTGACCTATTTCATCTATTTGAGATATGTTTAATCCGTTTAAAACCTACTTAACTTATTTTTGTCCCGTTTAACCCAACTAAACTTATTTTTGTCCCGTTTAACCCAACTAGCTCAACCCGTGTAAAACCTAGTTAACATATTTTTATCTCATTTAACCCATTTAAATCCATTAAATCCATTAAAAGTCCTCTTAACTTGTTTAACCTACCCGTTCAAGATTATGCTTGAGTTACCTATTAATAAATAGATCCGGTTCAAATCTAAATTTTTGACTTGTTTAATGAATAGATCATGTTTGGGTTGAAATTTTTTTGATTAATCATGTATTTGATCCGACCTGACCAGATTGCGACTCCTAACACAGGGAAAGAGGAATAGCAGCCCAGATTAGTGAAAGACATGTAGCAAAAGAATGAAGCAGTCATAGGCGACATAGAGCCATGAGAGCCCTAAAGTGGCCATTGAGAGATGGAAGCTCAGAGCCGCCTGGAAGGATATATCCTTTGCCTGGCGGACATTAGATGCAGACCGGCTTATTGTTGAGGGAGATTTGGCGACAATGATCGATTGGGTCCGGGGTCAGGGTCGTGCAGGTGAGGGTAGGCCATTGCTCGTCGACATTCACAGACTTCTGCAGGAGTGTGTCGCCTATCAGGCCACACACATTTACAGGGAAGCGAATGGTGCAACTGACTGGGTTGCTTCCTATGCGGTCCATCATTCTGGAGGCTTTGCATGGATACAACGTGACAGAGTGCCAAACTCTTTATCTGCTTTGTTATTTTCTGATTTTGTTGGCCACATCCACACCCGCAGGGTGTGAACTGCCGTTGTACCAAAAAAAAATAAAAAATGATGGAAGGTCAAGAGAAAGGTGGGGCAACGACTATGGTGAAGTGGGAGGAGAGGAAAGGAGGACTTTCAAGTTGGCAGGAGTTAAAGGAGGCATATTGGGTACCTATAAGGATGTTTAAACGAGGCTTATGACCCGTTTGTAAATTGTGATTACATGGTCCCCGGTCAGGTGTTACTTTCCGCGCTGGCTTGTTACCAGCAGACCTCAACTTCCCAGAGGAAACTGGCTTAATTTAGGGAGCAATTTATTCATCCAGAGGCTTTTCCCAAGAATTTTCTGTTCAGTGTCCAAAGCCAAAGAAATCTGGGCAGCGGACCATTGTTCTTGGTGCCGTGACCTTCTTGTCCATTTACTTTTCCTCCTCTCGTGGAGGAATTTTCCCATGAGAGCCGAAACTTAGGACAAGAATTCAAATTTTGCCCACAACCCAACTATCAATGTATGATGCACTAATCAGACCATGACTTGCACCATTCTGACTTCTATGGACCCAAACTTCTTTTGCTTTGCAACAGAATTAAGGAGTTGTTGGTGTATTATTTTTGAAATATGATATTTCAAAAAAACCAAAAAGTTTCATCTAATGTTTAAACAAAAATAAAGTAAAGATTGATATATTGGTTCTATTCATACAGCTCAAAGTTGTGTTGTGTTTAAGATTCAGTTCCTCATTTAATGTGATTCAGACACCGGCAATTAAGTTACCAAGGCATTAGAGCTGCAAATATATTGGATATGGATTGGGCATTGGTATGTCCATATCCATATCGATTTTCATTTAGTGAATCAAATATAGTTACAAATATTAATTACATATAATAATTTATATCTATATTTGTTTTAAACTGATAAGGATACAAATTGGACATTGAAAGTGTGAATATGGATAAAACTCTGATAGTTAAATTATATGACCAAAAAAATCAAAATATGTCATTATGGAAGGTAAATAAAGTAAATAATATGTTGGTATAGTTACTTATTTCTCTTAAAAGTTTATATGAGCTATATGAGATTAAATAGAATTATAAATAAAACCAGATACTCTAACATGAATCTGATAATTATCCATGCATATCCGCATCTTTTTTTTTTTGACGAATATAAAACAAATAGATATTAATTATATATTTAAATTTGCATCCATATCTAGATATATTCGATCACAAAAATATATCCTTATGTGGTCCACTTTCAACCTTAGGGGGCATGGACATGATTGGGGCGTGGAAAGGAGCTGGATACATCTTATTTGGCCCATTATTGTTGGTCCAAAGAGGACTTTTGGGCACAACCAGCTACAAAACCAATCAAAGCTTTCTCTTCTTTGCGTAGGTAGCAAGGGTGGGAGGAGACTGGGAGCGTGGACCTTGGGCGGCAGCCAAGCCCCCTTTCCTCTTCTCTCTTTTGACCTGGGGAGTCATACTCCCCTCGCCAAGTCTTTTTTTTCTTCTTTCTTTATATGCATACATACTTATATATTTCTTTCTTTCTCTCATATATACATATATAATACACACACAAATACTTATATTGAGCATGATTTCATTTGCAAGTACGTAGCAAAAGATGGCAATGTCACGACCACAGGGTAGACGGGCTAAAATAAATGTTAATTTTGGAGCATTATCCTCTGCGGCCCTCGCTGGAATCTTAAGCTTTATTAGAGTGAAAAACCTTGGGTTTGTCTCGAAGTACCATACAATTGCATAGTGTATATTGGAGAGCATACTCAAGATTGGTGCATCTTGGAAGCAAAATTTATCATAATTTGTGCAAAGGAGTAGATTACTGAGAGGTGAATGGGACAGTGGATTGAATAGCTTCTTTTATAGCTGATCACTCCAGTAGATTGCTCTAATGCCAAGGGTTTTTTCGGAACTTCTTTTTTTTTATTTTTTTTCTGATGTATTTACACTAGAGTGGTGTGAAAGGCCCGTCTTGAAGCCCTCCCCATGCGGTCAAAGCCACCTTTTGAAGATAGAATTCTAGAGACAACGTACTATATATTAGTCCCCTTTTAATCGTTATCTCAGGTTTGTTGATGTATCTTATGGTCCTTCAGCAACGTCAGGTTTGGTCTAGAAAACTTGAAGGGAATACATAAAGTCTTGTAAGTGCCATTCACTTGAAGGGCCTTCTCTTAGAAAACTTTTTCACCACCCCCCCCCCCCCCCCCCCCCCCCCAAAAAAAAAAAAAAAATTATATATGGTGAACCTACTGGACTAGCACATATTTGTGATACATTTGTAGAGATCTAATGCAACCAATGTTCACACTCTGCAACAACTAAAGAACTGATACTTATAAATATTTTAAGAAAATCACTAGAAAAAAGCATTAGTTCAGATTTCAACTACTTGTGAGCTCCAAATAGTTGCCGACGGCAGATGACAGTATGATCTATGAGAGGCATTGGATCTGCTTGCATGCTTAATGACATTGACCTAAATCAATTAAAAGAAAGGGTCGACAAAAGGATAGTAAAAGACTGCTTGCCTAAGCCTTGCTTGGTTATTCTTGTATCATTGTCATCACTGTCGTTTAATTTGTGTACCTTTTTGATGGAGAGTAAAAGAAAGGATGTCCATTCAAAAGCCTTGTTAGTTATTATAGCTTGAAAGCATTCCACCAAAAACCAAGACAAGATTAATATAAGAAAGAAAAAAAAAGAAGAATATTGGGACACAATGCCTAAAAATCTAGACACTGTATCTGGCGTTTGGTGATCAGTGGGGCAGAGACATTCTGGCCATGAGATGCACCAAGTACCAACCGAGCCCACTTCCCTTCTCATCTCATCATGGTGGTCACTCGAGTAGGACTGAAGCTAAACCCGTGGGTTGTCCTCACAATTCAGGTGAGAAGATATGAGAAGGATGGCCATCTTGCGTGCTGTCATGGACCTCGAGGTCATGGCCGGGGGGCAAATATTTTTGAGTGAATATAGAGGAAGTAAGATACTTCCCCCGATTTATTAATCAAAAGAAAAAAAATTTAAAATGAATGGAAGAAGTAAGGAGGATAGTGGGATCCCAAACAGTTCCTAATGAGAAGAAATTTACATAGAATCCCCAAATATATCATATGAGCATTCAGCACTAGGAGTTTTGTAGAGGAACCAAGCTGGATAAGGAATTCCAATCTGGAGATGACCTTCAATCATCTATTTGGAGTAAAGATTCTTCCAGAGGTAGAAGGTTTGAAGCATCTTCTGAAGAGCAACGAAGCAAGAAATCCAGTGGGGCAAATGTTAAAGACTTCAAGGGGAAAGGTTTGAAATAAGAGCCAATTACCCAAGGCACGCATCTGTCACACAGTTGAGAGAGTTGGCAAGTAGATACATATGTGATTCGAGAGAACTAAAACACATAGAAAGAGCATGATCATTTTAAGATCAAAGATGATGTGAGTAGAGATAATAAGATTGCCGTATTTGGTCGCACTCAGATCACCTCCACTTCACAAATCACCGCTTAACCCGATGATGGAAACCCATCCTTGAGGTCGGGTATCTGATATCATCCCAATACAGTAATCTTGAACTAAAATTTCAAGATAAAAATTGCCTTTCAGTCTAGTAAAAAAAAGAATATATTGATATATTTAATATATTATATCAATATATATTATATCATATTATATTAATTTTACATATATTGTATTTATGATATATATTATATTATAATATATTTATATTATTATTAAATTATAATAAAAATATACCATCATAATTTATAATTATATTATGAAATTATTTAATATATTGCTTCTATTTGCGTTACTTTCTGAATCAAAATAAATATTAGTATTAAAATATTAATTTTATAATAATAATTAATTTTAATATATTATTTAAATATATTTGATGAAATATATAATGAGTAGCTTTGGAATAATATGACCAGTAATGTTGTTTTCTTATGGAATACCAAACAGCTTATGGATACACAGGGATTTTTAATTGCTGGAACATAACATGCCAAACATGGTGATCTTACATCATCAAGTCAAATGACGATAGAGATTTTTTTAGGATCACCTTTTATTTGGATAACCAAATGCTACTATATATTACATTGACTTTTTTTTGTAATTTATTTTTACTTTAACGAAATATGAGAAAAAAATTCTATTTTCTTTTCTTTTCTTTTCTTGTGTTGTTCTCTCTCTCTCTCTCTCTCTCTCTCTCTCTCTCTCTCTCTCTATATATATATATATATATATATATATATATATATATATATATATATATATATATACATTTTTTTACTATTTGTTCTTCTTTTTCCATTTTTTTTAAGAATAAAATCTCATCTTTAACAATTTAATATGTGATCAGCATTTTGGCAGCAGCAACCCTCCATGGGCGTTAAAGTGACATCCATCATATCTAGGTTCTGTTTGTCTGGTCCTTTTCTGCTGGCTAGGGGCTCATGAGGCATTAGTCAGCTAAGTAGAGAAATATACTTATTATCTTATAAAAGATGTTATTTCTAGAGAATAAGCATTTTCTTTTACTAATGCTAATATATACTTGTAAGTTATTCCAATTTTCATCAGCCTATAGACCACATTGAGACCATTAGGTCAATACAATAAGTGTACTAGCTAAACGGCTCCTCTTGTGAATCTATAAAAATATATGTGTTTTAGAGAGTTTAGTTTTAGCGATGGGCCAATCAAAAGTGGATTCGCCTCAATATGAGGCAGCACCAATCATTTGACTATAACCATATTGGTTAAATTAATTGATCTGAATAATTATTTTTATGTGGGTAAAGAATTTGTGTTAGAAAAAACTTTTAGTCTAAATCTATTGATTTTACATATATGGTGGAACATCTGCATTGAATTCTAGTTAACAACATGAGGAAAAAAAAACTAAAGATATAGTCAGTTTACTCATCTTCAAAATTTCTCAAAGACTTTAAGAGCTTGAGCAAAGATTTCATATTTCTCAAAAAAAGAAGCAAATGTTTTGCTAGTCAATTTGCATTGACATTTCCGAAACAAAATGGATTTCAACAGTAGAATTAGGATGCTAGAAAGTCCAATGTGCACTACATAAATTGAGAACCTACATGATCTATCATGATCTATCATGATCTGATATATTATTAGAAGAAAATTTTGTGGGCTATAATTAATGGTCATAAATACTTACAACTACAAGACACACATCTTAGTAACTCTGTTGCCCAAGATGACAACCCAAGAGGGGGGGTGAATTGGGTTTTCTAAAAATTGTGTTTCCTAATTTTTTACTTTAAATTGAATGTAGCGGAATGATAAGATGTTACTTACTTAAGCTCTAGGTAATTATAAGTAATGCAGTGACAAACTAAGCTAGAGCAATTATACTATGGCTTTAGAACGCAATTGATCCTAAATTAACTTATAGTTGTATGATCAATTTAATCTATGTAAATTGTAAGAATAGAGTGAAAGCTAAGAAAGTTCTAAACAATCTCTTATACTCAATTAGGAAATAAAGCTAGAGATATTACAAAGTCAAGTATGTATGTAAGGCATGAAATGCAAGAAATAAGGCATCACAAACACAAAGATATATAGTGGTTCGGTGCACCCCAGCACCTACATCCACTCTCCAAGACCTTTTGGGAATTTCACTATAATCCCTCAGATTACAGTCGGTTGTTTTACAAGCTCACAACCCAACTTGTTGTTTTGCGAGATCACAACGAACTCGGTCGGTTTTCACAGGCTCACCGACTAGAACCAACCGATTGTTTTCACGGGCTCACAATCCAACCCAGTTGGTTTTCCCAAAAGCTCACCAACCACAACCTTACAATGATTGTTTTCCGGGTTCACAATCAACCCGGTTGGTTTTCCCCAAAGGCTCACCAACCACAACCTTACTACGTTGGTTTTTTCCTTTGGCTCACCAACAAACCTTAACCCCTTGATTCAATCCCTTGATTGAATCAAGTTACAAGATATTTAGAGCAAGAGTTTAAATCAAGTACAAGCTTCTCAAATAAGCGAATATAGCAAATATAAACAAGTAAAGTAAAGGGAAGAAGCCCTCAAACAAATTTATAGATGGAGGAACTCGGCTTCTTCTTTACTTGACCCTCTTCTGATTTTGCACGAAGTAGAGGATCACCGAGGCAGCACACGGATGGAGAGGAAGCTTTGGGATTCACTTGGATGCTCTTCTTCTCTCTATTTTACTTTGAATGGCCCTTTTGTGCTTATGGGAGATTTTCCGTGTAATCTCTTTGAAATCTTTTCCCTAAATGTTCTCTCCCACTTCCATCCTCTCTTCCCTAGCTCTCCTCTTGATTTTATAGCTTTAGAGGGAGTGGAAACAAAAATCTAACCGTTAGAGACAAAAATAGAGCCGTTGGAATCAAGAAAAAACTAGCCGTTATGCCTCACAGCGTGCTAGAGTCGACTCGGCTGAAGCAGGAGTCGACTCGGCTGAAGCAGGAGTCGACTCGGCTGAAATAGGAGTCGACTCGTGAATAGTAGTCTGCCGGCACTGTAGCTGGGAGTCGACTCCGCACTGTAGCACTGAAGTTGGAGTCGACTCGAGATCACTGTAGCACTGAAAATCAACTCTCTGTCTTTTTGTTTGTTCTCAGTCGGAGTCGACTCGTAAAGTTCCGGAGTCGACTCGAGCACTGTCCTTTGAAGCTCTAGAGTGCCAGAGTCGACTCGGAACTTCCAGGAGTCGACTCGAGGACTATTCTTTTGAATCTTTCTTTGAGTTTGCTCCTCCAACTTGAATCCTTTGAACTTGAAACTTGGGCCAATTAAGTATATCTTTCTTCCAACTTTTTGAGAGCTTTTGAGGCCTTCTTCTATTCTTCCAACTTGTTATGTTTCTAGCAAAATAAAATAAATATCTTTCTTCTTGCAACATAAATATTAGTAATTATACTTCAAGGTTTTGTGATCATCAAAATCAATCTTTAACTCAATCTTTGGATCATCAAACTCATCATCAAAATTCGTTCATTTGATGTCTAGTATGATATTGAACATTGTGAATTATGATTAAATATGAATTGTCAGCATCACTATTGATATTTTTCAACTAATAGTATTTCATTCTATCTTACTAGTAAGGATCACAATCGGGTCAGGTCGGATCAAATATAAATCTGTCAAACATTTATCAACTCGAACCCGATCTATTTATTAAATGAGTTAAAATTTCATATATGAATTCGGTTTGTTTATTGAACATATAATCCGGTCCGACTCACATTATCCATTTATTAAATAGATCAAGTCAGATTAAACGAGTTCAATCGATTTAAACAGGTCAAGTGGATCGGGTTAAATGAGTTAGAAATAGGTTAGGCAAGTCTCAAACATATTTTAAATAGGTTAAATGGGTTAGATAATGATCGACCTAATTATTAAACAAGTCAAAATGTATTAAACGGATCAAAAGTCTAAATCTAATCCAACCAATTTAATAAATAGATTTAGATGGGTTGCTCTGTTGATGACCAAAATTCATTTGTATCAAACCCAAACTTATTTAAGAGGGTCGTTCGCGTGCCGGGTTGATGAATCGGATCAGAAATTGCCACCCTTACTTACTACTGACAATATTTGTGGACAGTGTATCCTAGGAATGATAATACAAAGAATGTTGATTACATCTGGAAAATAGAATAGAGAAGCTTGAATTTCGTGACTCCATGAGAGCAACTTGACTGCAACCAGAAGGGTGAAGGTAACTTTAGAGGGTAGCATTGCTAAATCCATTTCTTCACCATCTAATGGAGCTTGTCAACATCCTCGAATGGGTACATACCTAGCTAATTAGGACATCCCATTTTAAGGAGCAAAGCACCACACCAGATTATCGAGACGATCATACCTATGACCATAACTAGAATGTGTTATCCCTAATATCCTAGTCAATTATATGAAGCCTTGCCATTTTTCTTTCTACAGTCAAATCTGAATGTGCTATCCCTAATATGCTGGTTTTTCTACAGCTTTTCCCCCCCTTTCTTTGCTTCTCTCCTTACTCTTGATTGGAGGAAAACATATGCCTTCTTACTCTTGATTGCATCAACCGAAAGATTCCCATTTTCAATGTAGTTAATATATCATTCACCTTCTTATACCTAGATATTTAATGCACCTTGCTTGATGTCTTGCTATAAAACAACATATATTATCCCAAATGCTAGTAAGTCAAAATGCTTGTAAGACTACTTGATTGCCTAAATCACTGTTAGTTGCATACCCTGCCTTAAAATTTCTTCAGTAAAACAGCATGTGCTGATGACATTTCATCTGCTTTGCATTCTCAGGCATTTCAATGATGACCCATGCCTTTTGACACTCCTGTTGGATGATCAAGTGGCCTTGGCACTGTTGCTCCCAAAGTGGTTGTCCTTTTAATATTGAATAGACTGTCATAATCCTGTTTAAAGTGTTCCCTTCTCCAAATAGTTGTCCTTTTAACATATACATAGAGAGAGAGAGATGAGAGAGATTCTAAACATGCTAATTTAAAGGGCTAGAAAAGTCCTAACAACTCCTAACCTGAATTATTTAGATATAGCCATCCAACTAGGACCCATGGATCTGTCATGGATGCTGCACCAATCAGACCAAGAAAGGGAAAAAGGACACGCCTTGTTCAAACAACTACGCTGCAATTACCATCACATATATATATATATATATATAT
Source organism: Phoenix dactylifera (assembly GCF_009389715.1). Classification (NCBI taxonomy): domain Eukaryota; kingdom Viridiplantae; phylum Streptophyta; class Magnoliopsida; order Arecales; family Arecaceae; genus Phoenix; species Phoenix dactylifera. The sequence goes on along the minus strand of NW_024067713.1, from coordinate 576,111 downwards.
ATATATATATATATATATATATATATATATATATATATATATATATATATATATATATATATATATATATATATATATATATATATATATATATATATATATATATATTAATATGGCTGGAGGATGGAAAGTGTGATGACCTATGCGCTTATATTTAGTCTTATATTAATTATTTATCAAAAAAATTTGATTATTTATATAGGTCTAAAAAATCTAAAAAAATATTTTTCGATTAGTTTTTTTGGATGAGGTCCTAAGTTGTTGCAAATGATATTATAACTTATGTGGGTTTAGAGACAGATGTTTATGATTAGATTTAAATGGATTTGAACTCTTAGCCTGATGAGGACATCTGAAATTAAATGAGAAACATATGTAAGGATTCATGCAAGTATGTATTTAGTCTCACGTCGATCATTTGCTAAAAATTATGTTAGGTACTTATATAAAACTAAAAAATTTAAAAAATATTTTTTGACTAATCTTCTTGGATAAAGTTTTGGTTGCTACACAAAGAATAACAAAAATGCTCTAGCAACCTGAAAATGCTAGCCAAAAAAATCACTCAATTGGTGCGTTGTATTCCCATCAGTCTCTTTGTATTTGCATTATGACTTGTGCCGCATAATGAAGCAACATAAATGATGGAATATAGTTGAGTGACTTGACATCGAATTGCAGGGAGAAGAGACTCCAAATGAGAAACTACTATCTTTAGACCGCCTAGATGGGGCCCTGAATAACCAACCAACTTCACCAGCGAGATAAACTCAGAGACACCTCTCTCTGTCTCTCTCAATATACATACTCATACATACACACACATATATATTTACACACACACACACACACATATATACATATATACATACATATATATATATATATATACACATACATATACATACATACATACATACATACACACACACACACATCATTGTATCAGCATCCTTTTTCCCCTGCCTTCTTGTCATCCCATTCCCCGTATCCCATTCCAGCTGGCTTGTCCTTGGGCTTCGTGGGAGGGTAAAGAAAGGCCAGCAATATAAATAAAGTATCAAGGTGATAGAATATGTGGTGGTAGAAGGATAGGAGAAGAGAGGGGCATCCCTTCCGGTGTCTTCTTCTATTATAGATGATCCATTGAGAAGGCTCCGAAAGGACAAAGCAAAGAAGAGCAATGGCATTCCAAGGGACACAGACGAAATGCACGGCCTGCAGCAAGACGGTCTACCTGGTGGACAAGCTCACCGCTGACAGCCGAGTCTACCACAAGGCATGTTTTAAATGCCACCACTGCAAGGGGACTCTGAAGGTACCCTCTCTCTCTCTCTCTCTCTCTCTCTGCCTCTCTATTTATCCATCTCTTAATATCTATTATAATTGTTATGGAATTGTTTCTTCCTCTGGTGGACTGTTATTTGATCTCTTTTAAGTTTTGAATGCTATTAGTCTCATTTGATTAATAATGTCTTTGGCTACCTACATTTCTCAATGCAGTCTCTGTTCAAGCATGGAATGTTTAGAAAAGCTCTTCTCTGTTGCAACTGAAAATTTCTTCTTTCCCCCTCTGTTTCTGCTGAAAAAATATGCTGACAATAATATTTGTAATTCTGGATCCCTCTTATTAAATGATGATGGATATGTGGTTTGTAATCTATGTTATTTATGTTCCTTTTGCTTCGGATTGTTTTAATATTTACTCCATTCAATTCATCTGTATGATGCTGGGAAAACAATGTCTCAGTTTTTGTCTATTGTGAAATCTCATTTCTTGTTACAAAATTTTCATGTACTCTTATTCCATTGGAGATGGTAGAGATCAAGCTAATAGCATAAATCACCTGTTAAAGGTTTGAACCTTCAATTTTTCAACAGATGATGAGATCAGCTTCAAATTGATACAAAAATCATATGTCAAAACCAAATATTCTACAGCATTTTCACTCTCCCCTTTTCCCACTTTTTCATAGGAAGAAGATTTAGATCTGTTTTGTTTTTTATAAATTTCAACAGAGAAATGCTTGCTTGGGGACTTCATTAACAGAGAAATGCTATCACATGCACCTACAAAAGAGGCATAACCAAAAATGCACAAATAATCTCATCCATTATTAAAATTCAAGATTTAAACAAACTATGAAGTAAACACCTGTTTGTGCTGCTGGCTGTCACCTCCACTGACAGTTTCTTCTTGCAGCTGGGGAAATTATAACTCGTTTGAGGGAGTCTTGTATTGCAGGCCTCACTTTGATCAACTCTTCAAGATGACTGGCAGCCTGGACAAGAGCTTTGAAGGTAATCACTCTTCCACTCATTCCCTCCAACATACTCCTTTCGATTCTGATACTCAAAATTGTCTTCAATCACCCTCTTTTCAGGGACTCCGAAGATTGTCAAACCAGAAAAACCTGCTATTACTGAGGTATAATAATCCATCTAAAGGCATTTCTAGACAGAGCCATGAGAACACTATAAAACCTATAAACTAGTCCTTCAAGACCCTTTCGTGCTTCCCTTAAAACTTTGATGATTTGTGGGAAGCAGTCACCTTTGAGTTGACAAATTTCTTAACCTTATCCCTAAATCTAGACTGAGTGCTTGCATGTAGATATCTTTAAAAGTTCTTGTTTCCTTTTTTTTTTCCCCTTTGAGAATATATTTGTCCCTATATTATGTTGTGGATGCTGCTAATCTGTCTTGGACTACACTGCACAGAACCCAGCAGCCAGCAAAGTCTCAAGTGCATTTGCAGGGACCAGAGAGAAGTGTATTGGATGCAAGAAGACAGTGTATCCCATTGAGAGGGTAAGAGCTTTCGTTCTAATAGTTCTTTCAGTTTCCAAGTCATTGTGCTAGCAAATCTGTGCACACACTGGCACATATTCTGCATACATCAACTTAGATTGCCAACCATGGATTTGATTTTCTCATGCCAATTTCATGGTGTTAGAATATATAATGGGCTATTGAATTTGAAATCTATGTTGTACCTCATGATTTAAATTCCAAAATACATAAGAACGATCGATTGGTTGGGTTACTTGCAAGCATGAAATACATCGAAACATTTGCCATACTATCAAAAAAATTGATCTCTGTAACGACAAGATGCATCTTTGAGAATGGTCATATGTCTCACACATGTAAACTAAACAATTCTCAAAAAACTTCCACATTCCTTTTCAACATTGTTTTACAGGTTACAGTTAATGGGACTGCATATCACAAGAGCTGCTTCAAATGCACTCATGGAGGATGTGTGATTAGCCCTTCAAATTACATTGCTCATGAGGGAAGGCTGTACTGCAAGCACCACCACATTCGACTGTTTAAGGAGAAGGGGAACTACAGCCAACTTGAAACTGAGCAAGAGAAGATGGGGAATGAGGCACCAGCCAGTGCAGGAGAACAAGAGTCATAATTCATGAACACAGATGCAGCTATCCTATTTCGCTTCCTGTATGCTTCTTTATCCCTTTCAGAACAGTGATTCGCTGAAATTTTAATGTATGGACCATTAAAATTGTTCAGTTGTGTTTTCATTGGGATTTTTCCATGATATCTGCTGGCTTCGGAAGAACTCTGGATAGAACTGGTGTCTGCTTGTAAAATTTCTTATTGGGTTCATTCGTAGTCCAGATGAGGTTCTTTTCAGTTCCATGCTTGAGTGTGATTTCAGATATAATCTTGTATAATGTCTAAAAACTGGAGCTATTCAGAGCTTAAGATTTTTATTTAATTAATCATATTGGTAGGCAGTGAAAGCTGAAAAGAGAGGCATTGAAGGTGGAAAAAGACAAATATTTACTTATTCAGAGGAAAATCAGAGAATTCCTATGTCAAATATGCCTTCATCAGAGCTTGAATCTGGTGCCCGTTTTGCAATTTTGCTTAAATTTGTTTAGAGGCTCCAGCTATTTCATTCAAGGGGCCTCTTGTTGCATTATTGCCTCAAAAGGCCAGAGAAGCATGAAACTTCAATTGGAACTAAAATGGAAGACATGCTTTTGAAAAACTTCCCAGCCATCAGATACAAACTGGGAGATCACTCCTATTATCTAATTAAGCAGTGAAGAGGCTGTTGGAATGGATTGGACTGTCAGAACTAAAAATGAGTAAAACCAGAATGAAATAAGAACTCACGACATCCATAAAGATTAATGATCAAAGATGAGTTGGACATGTGCAGCAGCTTAAGATTGAAGAAACTAGGAGAACTGATGAGGGGGAAAACATTGACCAACAAGAAGATAGCAATAGATAATCTGATCAAACTTCTATTTTGAAGGACTGGGTCATGGACAGGAATAAACAGCAAACCAGCTTCTCATATTAATACTGATACTTCAACTTCTGTTATTGCGTACCAGTTGCATTGCTAGGAAAGATCTGTTGCTACAAGCCCCACACTCATAGCCTGGAACACAATAATCAGTCATTGTCAACTCATCCGGTATAAAACCTACACTCCCTGGTTAGTACATTGCGGTGTAGGTGAAGGATCTTCAACAGTCTGAACAAATGACAAAACTGCTTGATTTTTCAATTCAACCTGAACAAGGTAACAAACCCAAGCCAAGAATCTAAACCATCATTATATCTGCCAAATAATAGCAGAACAATTCTTCACAAACTAAAGAATGACAAACTCCTGCCTGCGAGTATCGATAAAATAAATGAGAAGTAGAACTGAATAAGAAACTTTTATCAGAATACAGATCGAGTTAGCCATGTGGCCGCTCATCAAAGGACATCAAAAGTGTCTTCCTACTTTGCATGTCGACTACTGATGCATTGACGAATAATAATAAAAAGGTACTGCAACAGTAATGTATACTTTCATTTGTTTAGGCAGTCATGATGACCTTTCAAAGATGGACATTAGATGGTCTATGCACCTTCTACCTGCATCCACGTACAACCAGGACAGATCACACTCTAGCTGTCTCTGGACCAACAGAGAAATTTCCTTTCCATTGCTTGCACAATGTCCAGAACAAAATTTTCATTACAAAGTTGAGGTCTCAGGTTGGTTCATAATGCAAAACTGAGAGCACTGGTACCCAAAGTGGAGGGTTTCTCACTGGTGACACTTGGTGCTCAATTTACAAGTATGTGGCATAACACAAAAATTAAGGTCTTCTGTCAGCATGGCCTCTTATAGTGTTTTTAAAAATCGTTCAGATGTGTACAAGATGGTTTTTTTTGAAAATGCAAATAAACATCATCAACACAACTATAGATAATTACATACAGAATTTATCACCCTTGATGCTACAAGTGGCAAATTTAGTTTCATCCCACGTCAAGGTGAAGAGATCCAGGGAACGCTTGATACCTAATATTTGTTTGGATCATTTAGAGAACCTTCCCCTTTTTCATGGGTGGTGAAATATGGTGGTTACTGATAGAGAAATTTAAGATATAAAGGGCATAATGATGAGGAAAGATAACTGCTAATTTCTGAGATTAGAAAAAAACTGTGACAGAATTATTAGGAAGACAAAATAGATGAAAAAAACATATCATGAGGAAGACGATAAAATGCAATACCATCTGTCAATAAGATCTTAAAGGAGCATTGCATTTCTAATTTGCTAAGGAGAACCAAGATTTCTTGAAACATCACCTACTTTGCATCATCTAACTTCCAAAGAAGGCCACCAAAATAAGAAATAACCAAACCAATTGACAAGCCACCAACTAGAATAATGTAATCTAGTACTTTACAAGCTTAGTTTTGTACTAAAATAAAGCATGCATTTGAAATAAATCTCCCTTTGCAATCATGTATATATGACTGCTCAAGCACTATAGTACTTGGGTTTTTGTATGAGCTAGAATTATTTGTGTTTATTCGAATCTTAGAATTTCAAGCACCTATATTTCCTATGTACTTGTCACACACTTCAGTTAGCTTTAAGAAGACAAAAAAGTAAAATTTACAATATACACACAGAGAACAATATACCATTGCACATCTATTCAATATTTAAATCATTTTTATTCCATGTATCTATGATAGGAAATACATTTTTCATGACAGATCCTAATACCTGTAAGTATGTCTTAAATTTTGAAGAAGGTTGGATCATACTTGTACTCCCTAACATAGCTTTATCCCTGTTAGTATCTATTTAACATGGCCTAATCATATGCTTGATGTAGTTTATCAAAGTTTTCAGTATTACAACTATTTAATTGTAGAAAACATAATGGAGCAGATCATGACCTAGAGGAGGTTGAAGGAGTAAAATGCAAAGTACATGTTGACAACTAGAAAAATAATTCTTGCTGTATCTTAAAATTATTTAGATTTTAGACCATTTGCTACAAGCACATTCAACAAACCGAAAAAAATGAAAAAAAGAGCCAGTGGACCACAAATTTAGAATGGCCATATTGTAAGGTGTCGAAAATAACCCTTAAGAAAGATGCAAGATGCACAGTTAATCCTCCCAAGAGAATGATGATATCCCGAAAATTAGAAATTAACACTGTAAACTAATTCAATAATTCAGATTGGACCAAAAGGTCATGCAGATTCACCTAATGGCTATCAAAGACACTAAGATCAAATAGAGTTAGGTTTACACCAGCCACTCCTATCATAGCATACAAGGAAAAGCTTAAAATATCTTTTTAAAATTTTTGGCAAGTGAGGCATTAGCCTTAATATGTCCCATTGATTGTAAGGAAGGCAGTCTATCAGACTTTGCCCAACAAAATAAAAGAGATAATGTCAATTTGAATTTTGGATTTCAATATTCCTTTTTGTTCAATTCATTAGTGGTGTATGCAAAGGAGAATTTTGTCATAATGGTTATGTTTGAGTCTTAAGAGATCAGTCAATGAGGTTGGCTTAGTTCTAGAGTCATGCTGATATAAGCAAATTAAGGTATGACAGAAATGAATTAAGAACAGGAGCTCAAAGCTCATTTAAACTGTGCCATGAAGCTTTTTAAAATTTAAATGAATATTAAATTTTGACCACATTCATTCATGATTTTAATGCTTGTTCAAACTTTATCCCTGTGAACTTAATGGTTTGATCCGCATAATTAGAAGTTGCTGGCCTTCATTGTTGCCCAACACTTCCTCCATGATAAGACCAATATAATACTAAAGACACTCGATCATGTAATTGTGGACCTTATTCCTGGAAATCTAAGCAACAGCAGCACAAATTGTACGGCATTTGAATTTAATTCATAGATAGCAGATAAAGGTTTTCCATTTGCTACAAGCAAAGATTACGTATTAGTCTGAGTTGATTTTGGCTAGGGAAGACAATCTTGGAATATGGACATGCTTTCATATATTTCTAAAAAAGATGAATGTCAAAAAACCTAATAAAAGCTAAACTATTAACCAAGACAAAGAAATGCACTTAACTATGCTACCACTAAACAAAAAGCCCTATATTTTATGGAGAAAAGAAAAAGGAAAAGTTATACTAGTAATGACCTTATTACCTGTTCATCATTGGAATCACTTCCATGCACAGTTAATGTACTACTCATGTAATAAAAAGGAGAAATCAGATTAACAAATTGGCATTGTAGCCACCAACAACTTTTACAGAACCCCTTGTTTTTTGGAATTAGTTGAAAGAGTGGGCATTATTGGTGGAGAGGAAACAATAGATCGGGGTTTATCAAGATCAATGTTATCAGCTTCTGGAATCTAATGCTTGCCATTCACATCATGTGTACAATAAGATATGAATCTGAAAAAACTAAGTATTTATTCACAATTTGTAAGAAAATCATTTAGTTAAACATTACAACACTTACACTGCCAAGTCATAGAGTTATGACTTATTTGATAAACAACTAATACCATTGTACATGGATAAAGCATTATAGAATAGAACCGTTGCAGCAATACTCTACAGTATCAAGAAGATGCCCATTTGAAGTGATGTGCTTCAGGTCAATGATAAAGTTATTCCGAACAAACCCAAACCCAAAAGTCCCGTCCTCATACTCCCATATCCTACCCTCCACATTTCCTGGATCACCAGAAGAACCATATAGGTCTGGAATCACCAGTTCATAAGTAGAGTTGATACAGAGAATGCGTGAGACCACTTCCCTGTCCAAGTTGCTCCAATTCGAAGCCACCGACCGTATGTGCTTGCGGCTACCATACAGATCCAGTTCCTCTTTAGAAAATGGGGCTTCAAGAAATGTAGTGTTAGAAGTCCAGAAAGTAGGGGAATAACCAGAGAATAGCTCCCCTGCGTCGCCAACTCGTCTACAGGTTATTCCACCGACATCATCATATGCAACAAGGTAAAAATTCAGGAGATTTTCCTCACAAATCCCCTACAGGAAGAAGTGTTGTTTAAGAAATTGTTCATTTGCAAGAGCGACAAACACAAGATCTAGACATAATGCATGCTACAAATCGAAACATTACTAAAGAACGGAATTTTCCAACAGGAAGAGAAAAACAAGCACCTTCCATAAACCTTGCAAAGGCCGTGATGGAGTGGGTTCATAGTTGGCAATCTTGACGAAATGCTCAGCTTCCCATAGTCTCCTCCTCCCAAGCTTCTCCCATTTCTTCTTCCTCTGCCTTCTGGAAGCCTTGTCGCCGCCCGGGATCGTCCGATTAGCAAAGTACTGATAGATCTCCGACATCAACCCGTCTGGCGGCGACGTACTCTCTATCTCCGCCACCTGATCCAAAACCCCCGAATCGTCGCCGCAAGCCTCAGCATAGAAGCTCCAGTTCTCCTCCACCACGAAATGGTTGCAGCCCATAAAGCTAACGGCCACGGGTACCAAATCGGAATCCGACGACGACGACGACCCGGAAGCCGAGGACAACATTTCGCCCGGCGCCTCGAATCGGCATCCCGGATGGAGGAAGCTGACGGGATCGCCATGGGCAGACAGGCCGAGCCAGATGAAGGGAACCTTGAGGACTCCGTGGGAGCCCAGCTCGGCGGAGGGGGAAACGCGGGATCCGGTGATGTAGGAGGGGCCCCATTCGAAGAAGAGGAGGGGAGGGGTGCCGGGGGTGCCGTGGCCGATACGCCGCCAGAAGCCGATGAGGGCCTCCCAGCGGACGAGGGCGCGGTAGAGGCGGGCGTAGGGGACGCCGGCGCCGCCGCCGTCGGAGGCCCAGGAGCGGATGAGGGTTTTGGAGCCCCAGCGGCGGTCGCACATCGCGAGCCAGACAGGGCTATCGGAGGCGGAGGCGCTGCAGAGGGCGGCGAACCGGCGGGAGGTGCAGGCGAAGGCGGAGACCTCGGCGGGTGAGAGAAAGGAAAGCACGTTCAGCTGCACGTCCTCCGGGAAGTCGGAGAACGAGGGTGGCGACGCCATAGCTAGGGTTAGGCTTAGGCTTTCCGGCGATGCGAGATGGAGGAGACGACGGACGCAGAGCTTCGCCCGAAAAATGGCAAAGTTGAGGCGTTTTGGCTTTCAGCGCTGCGACCGCCTAGACGGGGGGAGAACCTTGATGGAATATCGGTCCGTTGAACTCACGAGTCTAATGTGGTGCATTAGTTTGAATGGTAATATTAACCCTTCTTAAAAAAAAAAACGTTCGTCGATCTTCTTTTCATTTTTTGTTTCTTGTTTTGTGAAGAACTTTAATCATTAGCTTGGTGATTGTTTTTTTCGCCAACATTGGTCATTCTTTGATGCTCCCAATTTTTTTTTTAAGAAAAAAAATGGAACTAGGACCACATCTTAGGACCATAGCATATCACCACCATTAGAAGTCCGGGCTGAGATTCATAACCAGAAAAAAAAAAACGGCACTAGGACCACATCTTAGGACTATAGCATATCACCACTCTTAGAAGTCCAGGCTGAGATTCATAGCCAGACATCTTCCAAATCTACTGAGGTGAGCTGTAAATTTGATAATTATATACAGAAGAGATTAGATTCAGAGAGAGTCAAAAGTGGGGAAAAAAAGATAAAAAAACAAGTGGCATTGAATTACTCCTTTACATCCTTTGGCTTCAGAGAAGGATAAATGATGGTAAGACATTCTCGCCACCTTCAAGGATGGCAACTTTTTTGGTTTTGGTTGAAGTTACTGATTAAAATTTCCACGGCGAGGTTATTTTGATACAAATATACATTCTACTGAACCGCACAAAACATGTAGTCTTTGCCAGTGATTTTGTAATCATATTGCTTCCTCCCTCATCTGTTTCTGAAAGCAGTGATATCCTGCAACAAGATTCATCTTTTATTCCTAACTACTAACCAAATCCAACAGTTGTTCCAGGCTGCGAACCATCTAGCTGCAACAGGAGGTAGCAATTTCCATGCCGTGGTTTTTTCTGTCAAAGAAATACCAGTTACTCTTCTTGGAACATATGACAGATCGAAGCACTCAGACAAGCAGCGTTTGTTCTTCCCCCTTGCATCAATCTAGTGTTAAATGGTCCTTTACAAAAACGTGTATAATACAGAAGGATTAAGGGAAATGATTAGCAACATTAGACTTAGTAGAAGCCTACTCATATGTAGGAGACAAAATGGTGGCACTGCTATTATAATCTAAACAAATAAATAGGCACTTGAAACTAAAAAAGAACACTTGAAATATACACCAATGCACTCATTCATAATATACATGTAGACAAGGATACATCATAGACTTGGAGAATTTCATGGGATAACGGGCAAATAAAACAGAAGGTGAATACAATGCCCCTTGGATCCAGCATCGACACCGAGGAACTAACAGATCAGTTCCAGTCAAATCTGTGAACCACCACACTTCCCTATCAAATTCTCCTTTTGGAGCTCAACTGCTAGTATCAGGAGATCCACCATCTCCAATCCTGCAGTAGAAACAGGGTCAACTTTCTCAATTTTGGGCACCTCCGAAGGGTTGGTCGGTTCATAAAGATTTTCATAAGTAATAGCATCCTCTTCACTGCCAGACCAGCTGATAGGAAGTGAGCTCCCAAGGGCTGTCTTCATATGGTTTGCCTCTGAGATTATGTTGCTCAATGCTTGAATTATACTTTCAGTAGGACCAGCTGATGCTGCATCATCTTGCGCCTGCAATAGACATTAATAAGTCCTATCATCAAACATCAGAAACAAATCATGAAGGTAATGCCACCAACTTGTCAGATTCTAATTCTGTAGAAGAAGGTCGGGACACAACGAAATGTTGGGGAATCCTGTTATCATGTAGCAGAAGCAAATCATCTAAGTACCACCGGTTGATGTTACGGGTAGGTTACTTTTTTTTCTGTTTGTGCAGGGTTCAATTGTCTGACAAGCAGTGGAAAGTTGAGGGCCAACAAGACAGCGTATCTCAGTACGACAGTATTATTCTTGACAAGAGGTTTGTGTTTCCAAAATTTACTTTCCTATTTTTAACGAAAGGTATTGTTCCTCTTCCTAATTTTTTTTCCTTTCTTTTCTTTTCTAAATACTTAATTTTTCCTATTTGCCTGCTCTGGCAGTTAGCAGACACAAGAAGCATGTGGAGACAAGTAAATGCAAGTTAATAGGTCCACAGAAAAATTACACACGAGAAGGCCTTTTGTAAATACCAAAAGATCCATCAGACTGATCAAATTAGTCCTGTTAAAAAATCCCATTATATTGCTGCATGCTCATGGTATGTTGGGTCATTCATGGAGGAGTTCAGATCCTTTGTGCCTTGCACCGTATGCCCAGCCCTGTGCCCCATGCAGGAATAGTCCTTGCGCCGGGGCCCTGCGCTGCATCACCAGGGGTTAACAGAGGTGCCGATGCAGTGAGCCTGCCCTAGCACATGAACCAATCTTGAGTGCCACACAGCACCGGGCATGGAGGATTCACAGTCACCACGGAATGCTGCATCTATCCCAAAAATGTGGAGATGTAGAAGATTTCTGGGGACTTATAATAGCAATAATGTTTCCATAGTTATGTTGACTCATTTTAAGGAACTTTTTTATAGCCACGCATGGACTACAAGCACCCTTAAAAAAGAATTAGGTAGTGTCCACATGTACTCAGATTTCCATTCTAATCTCACAGTTTTATATTAACAAAATTCTATAATATGAGTGGTAAGCAAATTCCTTTTTTCACCCTTGAGTCTTTCTTTTCGGAAATCCTACTGGTACAAGATGTTTCTGGGGAAGAAGATTAAGCTTAAATAAAGTATGATCCTGAGTTGAAAAACTTCAAAGGCAACCTACTTAGAAATTACCACTACTATTATGAATGAACTTCTTCTCATACCATTATAATGATCATGACCATCAACCTGTCTGCCAACAATTTGGATTGGATTTATGTATCCTTATTTGTTAAGAGCTATCATTGGTTTATTGCATTTTTTTCTCATTCCTTCCCCCAATCTTCTCTCTTTAACAGGAAAGGGTTTCCGGTGAAAGTGCAATAGATTTGACATCAACTAAGACCTGCCTGTAAAATCATCACCTTCCCTTCTAACATGTCTATGCAATAACAAAAGAATAATCAAAGAAGATTGAGAAATTAAAAACTTTTACAAGAAGAATATAAATGGGTGTCATTACAATGTAGTGCTGGTGTTGGTACTGCCTTAGCATAAAATCAGCATGGTCCAGCACTTAAAACCTTGATTAGCATATTCTATTAAAATTTGTATTTTTATTCTTTATGTATTAAAGGAAAGAGGACTAACCCTTAAAAGTAAAACATGAAGCCTGCGAACTGAAAAAGTAACACGTTCCATATTTGCCATGCTTTCCTGAAGGGCTGCATTTTCAATTTTCAACCTGAAATTGATTAATGATAAACAATTAACTATCAGAAAATTAAATGTGATATTAACTGAAATTGGCTATGTATTTGCTCCATTCTATACTTTAATTTGACTACATAAGTATAACCTACAAACAGATACACGACGAAGAGGCAAAGAAGGGATGAGAAAAATTCATTGGAGGAAATCCTATTGAATTAAAATGTTAAACAAGGGCAATGTAAACTTAAAAACTAAGCCCAATCTCATGAAGATTTTGGCTGCCACCTTATATACAGCAATCAGTCAAATAATGACCTATTTTGTGCAAGTTACAGATCTTGCTTTTAGAGATGTAGTGGAATATCTGGTCAATTGGGGCTTAGTTTTATTTCTTATTTCCTTTCTATTATATTACAGATTCCAGAAGATCTGCAATTTTATCATATTTATCTTTCTTTCTTAATGTGAATAGTCCAAGATGATTCAAATTAACAAGATAGGGGAGCCAGCCCAAATATGTTAAAAGGAAATTAGTCAGCTTGAGGAGTGGAGCATTTTCACAAAAAAATAATCGGGCATCCAAAACCCTTGTATTTGCATGAAAATTTCATTTATACGAGGAATAGAACAATCCTGCATGCATATAATTTAAACCCTTCAGGCAAAAAAAAAAGAGTCCTTTACAGGTATCTTATGTAGACAAAATATAATTGAATGATGGATTGGAAACTAAAGCATGATACTAAACACTCAAAATAATCTATAAATCATGTCATTCCTAATATAAAACAACAAGCATCACTATGAACCTCGCAAAATCCATGCATTTGAAGTCTTTCTTATTAGTCGAATTGCTTTTGCCAGAGCTTCCATAAATATCAGTATCATGTTGACTATGATCATTCCCCATCCAACGCTTCAAGTATGTTTTCTTTAAAATATTCTTCAATCTTCCTTCTCGCTCATGAAGGGCTATGTTTTTGTCAGAATCATCTGCCAAATAATTGTCATGTTTCAAACTATGGCTGCAATTCCTGTACCAGCATATGATAATAAGTAGATATAGATACCTTAGGAAAGTTGTCCACAAAAAGAAATGAATAGATTAAAGATGCCCGCTATTAATCATTGTACAATAAAACAACATATTCATGCAAAGAGTTGGTAATACACATCAGAACTATTTCTCCAAAATGTAAGGCACATATAAAACCAGAAAATGGGATTACAGGAAGCATGGGTGATTATCAGATATTCAAAAAGTTTCACATTGCTCAAGGGACATTGGATTCACACTCTTAACAACTCACCCTTGCAACTAATCCAACCTAATTCATTCAAAACCTTTTTCGTTACAACTTTTGTCAATTGTGCTGATTTAGAATACATCCCAGTAGTATGGGTATATTCAAGGTTTTTAATATCATGAGACGGGACCATCCCAATTTTTTCATGGAGTAGACACCCCATGTACTGAAACCTAGGATCAAGGAATGTGGAACCACCTCGAATTGCCCGGTTCGAGGCGTACCGAGGCGTGCCGGCGGCGGACCCTGGCGGCGGACTAGGACCGTGCCGGTGGCGGACTGTGACGGTTCCGGCATTCAAAACGGTAACCAGCAGGTGGGGGGAGGGAGAAGAAAAGAGAGGAAAAGAGAGAGGGAGGGAGAAAGGGAGAGGGTGAGGGAGAGAGGGCCGTCGGAGGGGCTCCAAAGGGCCGGAGCAGGGGCTCCGCCTTCATGACCCTTGTTTCGAACAAAACAGGGGTCCATCGAAGCCCTTTTTTTTAAAAATTTTAAGTGAACTCGGCAAAAGAAATTTTAAGTGAAGTCGGCAAATCTGTTGCAAACTACACTTAAAATTTTCAAAATAAAAAAGGAGCCCCAACAGACCCCTGTTTCGTTTGAAACAGGGGTCCAAAGGGCGGAGCTAGGGCCCCTCTGGCGACCCTCCCTCTCCCCCCCCTCTCTCGTCCTCTCTCTCATTCTCCCTCTTCCGCTCCCTCGCCCTCTCTATTGTGTTGGTACGGGCTCGGCACAGAACAATACAGGGGCATAGCAAACCGTGTCACCAATCAATCGGTACGGGCTCCACTACCAACATGACAGACCTTGCTTAGGATGGTGGATGTTTTGTCCCATCCTAGTTTGTTTCTCAACTCATCTCATCTCGGTCCATTACTCGACTCGTCCCATCCCAACACTCAAGATGGTTGGGACACCCCACTGTCCCATTGATATTTAAAATCCTAGGTACATTAGTCTTTTATCTTTCTGCAAAATTTTTAGTTTCAAAAAAAAAGTCGGATAATTTTAGTTTTGTTTATAAATCTAAAACCAACTCTTTTTCTCAAATTTTTTCCCGATATCCTAGAAGCCTCCTCATCCTTGAACCCCAAACGCCCGATGGGATACTCAACCAACAGTTTGTCATCCCCTGAATTTGAGCGCAAAACTGGAATCCGATGACAAAAGAAGATATTCTCAACCTTAATTTAACAAAGTTGAAAGCACTTAAGTGCCTCTGATTGGTAATAATAAAAATTCTCGATTCTACGAGAATATTTATGAAAGCGTTTCTTTTGCTTCTCTTCCATGGATGTTTCGTTTTCCAAAATGTATCTAAATTTTGGCCTACTTTTTCTGATGATTGATTCAACCTCCGATCAAAAAGATAGACCTTAGTTTTGAGGAACTACGAACCGGCAGAGCAAAATCCGCAATAGGTGCAGGCTAACTCGGAAAGGCAGACAACCGGGCAAACTATTCTATCGCAGGATCATGTAGAATGCTCGAGCCCCCGCAGGAGTACGTCTGCAACGAACCATGATAAAAAATAAAAAAATAAGTCCAATCCATATAACCATAATCATGGATCCAAAACCTACCAAATAGGATGGTACTATTGGTAACATACCATTCCGATGCAAAATTGGCATTAGTACGGTTGCAACGATGCCAAAAAAGTGTGTACTAATATGTACAAGCCATACCATTTCGTACCAATCCAAACCAGTGTGCACAGATGGTAACGTATGGATCATATTAGTTGGCAGTTGGCACCGATGGTTTTTTATTCTTTTTGATGTTTTCCGATTTTGGTGTGTATTGTTAGTACTAGCACCCTACGGATACAGCACTGCTTCGATGGAAAAATGGTATATGATTCAATAGCAGTATTTAAAACCTTGATTATAATGAGTAGAATGGTTTTTGATGTTCCCAATGACTGAATTATCTTAATCCCCATTCCCCTGCATTCTTGGTGAAAAATTAACAAAAGATCAACAAAAATTGAAACAAGCAATCAAACATGTGTCAAAAGGATTAAGAAAGGAGAAAGAAAAAAGGATTCTGATTTGGTCAAAGGCAAGGAAAATTTAGCCAAAAAATAGATAACAAACCATCGGTTCAGGACCCTATTCGTCCCAACCATCCTTGACCAAGTTAGTGATAGACAATCTTCGGGTGGCTATGGAACCCTAGGTCCATGTAAACTAGGTGTTAGGGTTTCCCAACCAAGACTGTCTAGTTTAGTGACTAGATTAGCCAATACCAACCAAGACAAGCCTAGGACTTGATTAAAGGGGTTCTATGTAAATCGGGAGTCATTCTATAATACTGGGTCCTGGCTGAGACTAATTGGATTAATGACCAGGTTAGCAAGTACTAACTGGTACAAGCCTGGGACCCATTTAAAGAAAAAGAGTCCGATTTGTCTTAAATGTTTGTTTTCACATGTGGAGAGACGAAAAAAGCGAAGAGAGGTGCACAAGAAAAGGAGAGTAAGAGTCGGTACTGATACTAGTATCAACACCATTAAACCAACTATCATCTCAAAATACTATAGTTTGACAAATAAGTCCTAAAAACCCTCTAAAGAATCATTAAAAGCAACAAACAAGAAAAAAAGAAAAAAAGGAAAATTTGATGTCTCCTTGTTAACAAGATGCTAACCCAATGGTATCGACTCAACCTGTCCAGTGGTTTGGGACTATGATTTAAAATGAGATAAAAAGAGGAAAATTTGAAAGTCCACCCATTAACAAACTATTGCATCTGCTTGTCTATATGACCTTCACTATTCTTTCTCCTTATTTTATATCTTTATACATAAAGATAAGATGACATTACTTTTTATAAAGCATTTTTTATCCTACATTTACCATCACTTTATTGGTACTGGACCCTGCAATACCATTCTATTACAGTGTTGGTATGCGGTACGGTATAAGACGGCAAGGCTTACCGAGTATCCATACAGTACGAGACTGCATACAAGTTTGGTACCGGTACAGAACGGTATGCCTAGTATAATATGGTATCGACTAGTACGACGAACCTTGATAGCATGCATACACAGATGAAATTATTAATCAATCAATCTTTTAGATGTGCACAATACTTTACAGTGGGCAAAAATAACAATGAGATAAATCAAAAAATCGTACTCACCATAGCTTAAGCAAATTAATTTTGTGGGTTAACATATATGACTAAAACCCGATCCACATTAGACATGAACATTTAGAATATCCACCATAGACAAGATAGCAATCAAAGCTTAATAAACCCCCTCTTTGAAGCTAAAGATATTTTTAACAAAAAATAGATGAACAAAATGCAAAACAAAATAACTATTCCATTCTGCATCTCAAAGTTTGGCTATAATACATGGTTTTAAATGCTTATTTGCATTGGGGCCAAAACAAACATCAGAACAGCACCTACCACATCTTTTAAGAAAAAATAATAGTAATAACTAAACAAAGGGACTTATGTCCTTTTTCTTTTGGCATGGAATGGCATGTGCTTTGGCACAACATACCACATACCGTGCTAGCCACAAGCAGACATGCCCTATGCCAGCAACAAATCCTTGCTAAAACAAATTGGTTTTATACACAAACTGCAACACAAATTCATGCCAATTGACATGAATCTAATTTCATGATTGGAGATCCATGGTCTGATAGTCATGGATATGTTGGTCAATTTATTTTTTGTATTCCACGTAAGTCCTAATGCAAATCAACACTAATAGTGCTACCAGATAAATTGGCCATGTAATGCTTATATCATTTGTTACATGCAAGTATTTAAGGGGAAAAAGAGCAGAAAAGAATCCACATGTCAGCAATATGTTCATGTAAAATAAAGAAGATGCAATAGAAAACAGTGTCCAAATCATTATATTAAATGGCCTAATAAGAATCGTACTCCTGCAATAGCTGATATTCTCTCTTTACTAGTGCTAATTCCATAAGAGCTTTCACCTTTTCATTCGTAACCTATAAAATAAAATATGAGTGTTAAATGTAACATTACATATATATAAAAAGTAAATTATTCAGGCAGGATAATCAGGAATACTGTCAATACAACTATTCAAGGCAAGAGGTCAATAGTTGATTACAATTACTTAATGCATCTCAAAGTTAAATAACAGCTATGAAAGAAAATGAACATTATATAGTGAAAGAATATTGTTGTAAGCAAGAGAGACCAAATATTATCTAAGTCATATATATTAAGTGCTAGTAACAGCCAAAGAATGCAGAGCTCTGAAATGGTTGCATACTAGACAACCAGCATCTGTCACTAGAGCGCAACTACGAATGATAAATAGTTGAGTCTTTTCAATAAATATAATATCTATGTCTATAGCTTTTGTCCTTGATTATGTCCGTTGAATTTCATCAGTGAAGGTTTTCTGTTAGAATATGTAGTAATTATTGTTTTTGTGTATATGGCTTGTATCACTTTATTATGATATATTTAAGTAGTAGTTCAGACTTTTTTCGGGCTAACAAATCATGGCTTGTTACATGACATGAGTTAGCTGTGAACCTAAAAAGTAAAATGTTAAGTATAGAGAATTGAGTTCCATCCCTCTTATCCACACTCTGTACTAGAATCTCTAAACTCAAAAATTAGAAAAAGAAAACATCAAAGAAAAATGATAGAGAAAAGAACCAAAATTATGATTACTATTTTTTTATAACTATGATATCATATTTCAAGATAGCCACAATGATTAAAGCACATTACATATGTCATCAATTATATCAACCAAGGAGAAGAGGAAGAAAGCACATGATATGCCTTTCCAACTCTAGAAGAGAATAACAACTCCAAGAGAAGTATCTTTTTGGGGCAAGGTTTATCATACCGTACCAAACCGGACGGTACAGAACGTACCATACTATACTAGTTTAGTACTGGTACAAAGTCTGGGGAGGCGTACGGACACTCGGTATGCCGAACCAACTCCGTACCATACCGTACCGACCCAATGATGGTGTGGCATCAATACAGGGTCTGATACCGAGATGGCGTATCTTGTTTTGGGGTCACACAAGTATAATTTTCAAGAGGGTAGGCTTTGGACCATGGTAAGAATGCTCTATTGTGACCTGGGTGTCATGGGTACAAAATATATAAACAGCCTCTCTGCAAGCATAGTAAGATTGTGTTCATCTGATTCCCAACCTAGACCCGCAGTGGCAAGAGCCTTGTGCACTGGGATGCCTTTCGACAATATAATTTTCAAGATTATAATGCCCAGAACAAAATATTCAGTGACTATAATCATCATTATACAGGCCAAATGAAAGAGAATATCATACTACAAATTATCTAGAAAGACAATACTTGAGATAAGTTGATTTGGAGTTCCTCCAGCTTTTTCTGAAGAGCTTTATTCACATCCCTTTCTAGTAGATGCCTCTCTTCTTGCTGGGACAAAAGCAATAGCGCAGCAATCTGCAGCAAAGCAAGAATCAGCTAGATAAATGAAAAAAATCAAAAATACTTGGCTCATAAAGCTTTTAACATCAAAGTAGAAATTAGACAGATAAAAAAAGATCAGCAGACTACAGGAAAATAACACAATGTAAAACAATACAAAAAGAAAACAAAATATCACATTAAAGGTAAAGGTAAACAAGACCTTTTCTTGCAATGCTTGAGCAAGCACATCTGACGTATCCTTCATTCTGTTTTTAACACTGCTTGTTGTTGGATGCCCACTCTGCATCATATATAAATTAAGAAACAGAGGTAAAAGAAAACTGGAAATGATAAAAGTGCAGAAATTCAAATATAGAAGTTCCAAAGACAGTCTACTAACTAGCACTACATAAACTCACCATAAGGAATTAATTTGTAGAGCTATCGTATGCTCAAGCTTTTTCAGTTAAGAAAGCATTATAATGACACGAAGCCTTATTTCATATTTGAGGTTCAATTTATTAAACTATTTTTTCGTGTCAATTTGATCCTATCATGGATTATATTTTTACTCACTGAAACCATTCAAATCCTTGCTCACAATTTTCACCAGTGTCATCGTAAATCTCAAATTCCTCTTTGCCAAAGCTTCCTTGCATTCTGGAAGCCAATTTCAACTTCAACCACCCTACTGTTATCCCATTAGAAAATCGGCATCCATCTCCAATCCTTTTAAATCTAAGTTCAAGGTTAAAAAAGAATTCTGCTGGTTCTCTTGGACCTCTGCCAGAAAGGTGGTATGGCAATTCTTATTGTGAATACAAGTAACATCATATATATGTTTTTTGTGTTGATCAAATAATGTATTCAGATGTTATCTTTCACAAGGTTGCCTATGGATTACATCAATGGGGTTTGCATACATGCACCCATGTTTTCACAAGCTCATTGAGTATTAAATAGTGTATTCAGATGTTATCTTTCACAAGGTTGTCTGTGGATTACATCAATGGGGTTTGCATACGCATATGTTATGACATGTGCATTGAGTATTAATCTTTTCTGCAAATATCTACGGCTACAGGTAAGATCATTGAGCTACTCCAACAATTACCTTTCAAATGGCATGGTACCATACCAAGAAAACAGCATGGTACAGAAGCCCAAATTCTTTTGCTTTGGGTTGATGGTACACATTGCCAGTTTCGATATTTATTATACATGTCCATAGTATCTCATTAAATTCCCCACCAGATAGTACTCTGTCATTGCATCTCCCACACACCCTATAGTATGCTTTTCTTCCCCATCACCAAGTTTTACTGAACATTCTTAATATTTCCATAAATGTCATGTTTTTGTTATCTCCTTAGGCCCTCTTTTTTCCCTACTTTTCTAATTTATGCAACACTGCAACCTAACACAGGTTTATCTTTAAGTTGGAAGGTATACAGCAGTCATGATTGGTTCTCTGAAACTGCTTTCATTTTTCCAAAAACCTGGCCATTACTTGCTTTTCCCTATCACGAACTTTTACTGAACATTCTTAATATTTCCATAAATGCCATGTTTTTGTTATCTCCTGAGGCTCTCTTTTTTCCCTTCTTTTCTAATTTATGCAGCGCCGCAACCTAATACAGATTTATCATTAAGTTGGAAGGTATATAGTAGTCATGATTAGTTCTCTAAAATTGCTTTCATTTTTCCAAAAATCTGCCCATTACTGTTTGACATAACATTTTTCTGCAGCTTGCCAGTTTAACACCATTATATTGATAAAACATGACATTTTCACTTATATTGTTGTAGAAGGGTACTACAATAATTTCCCACAATCATTTGACATTTTTATATATATTATGATCGCCTCGATTAACTAAATTAACCTGATCACTTTGATTAATTTTCCAAATCTGGACCAGTATTTCAACTAGCTTTGATGCCTTAACCTTTTGCATCCTTCTCAAAACAAATTCTTCTAAACAAACACCTAAGGAAGAATCCCCACTCAGCATTTTTTTAAATACCATTTCTATCTATTTTTCCTCCCCATCTTTCATCAAAATCACAATATCCTAACTCTCAATGCTAAGTGAGTTTACATATTTCCTTATTTTTAACGAAATACATATGTCCTTTAAAATACATATTTACATATTTCCAGTTCATTCTAACCTAAGAGAATCTACAATGTTTTCCCTTATTTTTAAGCTCAAACTATTATATAAATTATCATAAGCTGCATAACTAGATTAAGCTTGTCTGGATCAGCTTCGCTTAAATATATCATAACAGTCCATGATGTCATTTGTTCTTTTACATTCTTTAAAGCAGGCCCTCTTTTCTTCAATAACCTGTTCTGCTCTGCTACTCAACTACAAAATTTCATCAATGTACCTATAGAATCTCCAAGAACTCCTCTGTCAATTCTCAAAATAAGTAGTCATCTTACCCCTTATTTCATTTGGTTCAAGTCTTAATTTCCATTTTCTTTCCATTAAATTGTCTATTAAATATGTTGTATTTTCCCCATCTCCATTTTGTCATCTTTAAGGTTCATCAGGTCCACTTTACTTCTTACTTCTAGATTTCTAGTGCAGATAATTTAATTACTATTGTTTGTTGTGTGGGCAGAGTGTGGGCAGAGTCTCTCTCTTTTTATCACCTTACATTGTGTTTTCCCCTCTCATGGGAAGCAACATAATCTGAAACAAATATGATTCACTCACAAGCAACAAAGCTTATATCCCTTTTATTATGTACTTGCAAATTCAAGTATCGAATCTCCCAATGTAAATATATTTGAGATTGTTACAGAATATTCAATCAAATGGCAAAAAAGAGAACACGAAGAACAGTTTGATGAAAAAGAATCTCAATAACATTAAACTCTAGGGTTTATATATATGGCTAAAAAGGATCCAGATATAAAGAAAAAAACCTCAAGCTCAATGATAGGATCAACATCACTGGTAATATGCACATTCCTGCATTCACTGTCATCACATTGCTGCCCTCTCTGAGAAACCGCGGAGTTTGACTGATGGTTCATGTGAATTTGATTTGTCATTTTCTGAACCTCAACAAGCATTGTATTCATCTTCAAAGCTTCTTCTTCCAATAATTTCATGACTTCAGATCTCTGCTGAACAAGAAAATTGCGCAATACTGATAACCCATTCCTAATGAAGTCATCTAATATAATCTGCATTTAAAGTCAAGGTATTAGATAGATAAAATAGAAAAAAGGGGGGAAAAGTGTGCAACATTCTGCAGAAGCTATTCCATACATGTTTTTTCTCCAGAGACTGCACATTCTTTTTTAAATGTCGTTCAATATCAAGCCCCTATGAGTTCAAATTTAAATATCAGATTCAAATAAAAAGCAACTTGGATATATCATGTTTTCTTCTTTGCTCCCTTAATGACATGCATACCATGCGCAAGTTGTTTTGAAGCTTGTCTATAGAGTTTCTCAGTATCTCCTTTTCTTCTTCTAAAGAGGCCTGTATGTATATATATTCTATTAAGTGTAAGAAGAAAATCTATAGACAAGAAGATTAAGAAAAAGAAAATCAGAGCATGCAATTTGCAACAACAGAAATTGCATTCTTCAGATTAAAGGAAAAGTTATCAAAAGAAGTATATAGAATTGGCCAAAGAAGAGGTGATAAGAATGATTAGACACAGGAAAGTAAATATATGGAAGGCGTTAATATTTGCTGTTCCTGGTCCGGTAAACATTACACAGGTAAATGGCTATTTTAAAAGAATATAACAGGATCGCCACCAATTGCGTAGCTTGACTCAGGTCAGCTAATTGGGACAGAAAGACATGAGATAATAATTGGTGCCTTATGTTAAATTAATATAGGATCGTCCTAATTTAATAGTCGATTTGCTAAATTTAATGTTGTGTAGTTTTGTTGAGTCACTTATCCAGTTTCTACATATACTGAAACAATATCCATGCATCTTTCATTCAAATATACATGCAAAATTCAACTAAGCATGAGAAACATGTCAAACCAAAGTTATGTTTTTTTAAGTGCTGCTTCACGTCTGCAATGATGTACCATGCTGAGTTAGTGTTGGTACTGGCCATGCGTCTGACGGCAGGTTATTCTAAGTTATCAATCCATGCCAACCCATATGGACCCATACCGATTTGGCATGGATCTTTATTTATTTATTTATTTACTCATTTATTTATTGTTTCAGCTGATGGCATGTTAGGCAATACTACTAAAATCAATGTCTCAAAAACTGAGACACAGGACCTTACTATCCAGCATGGCTTGGGTTGTCAGTACGCCATTGCTTTTGGCTCCAAAATTTTTTCTTTCCTCTTTTTGCTATTTTATGCATTAAATGCTCATGTTTCTAAAAATTATGAAGTGTGGGAATTAAGGATCACCGAATCGGCACAGGTAGGCATACCAGTCAGCCATCGGACTAGTTCGGTACCAATTCAGACTGGTTCGAAGCGGTACCACTGATTCGACCGGTTCATGCATCCAAAAGCCCAAAAAAATTTGGCCTAGCTACTGGCCATGCGTCTGACGGCAGATTTATTATAAGTTATCAATCCATGCCAACCCATATGGACCCATACCGATTTGGCATGGATCTTTATTTATTTATTTATTTATTTATTTACTCATTTATTTATTGTTTCAGCTGATGGCATGTTAGGCAATACTACTAAAATCAATGTCTCAAAAACTGAGGCACAGGACCTTACTATCCAGCATGGCTTGAGCTGTCAGTACGCCATTGCTTTTGGCTCCAAAATTTTTTCTTTCCTCTTTTTGCTATTTTATGCATTAAATGCTCATGTTTCTAAAAATTATGAAATGTGGGAATTAAGGATCACCGAATCGGTACAGGTAGGCATACCGGTCAGCCACCGGACTAGTTCGGTACCAATTCAGACTGGTTCGAACCGGTACCACTGGTTCGACTGGTTCATGCATCCAAAAGCCTAAAAAAATTTGGCCTAGCTAGTATGGGCCCGTACCATTTTTAACGCCGAACCAGACCGGTCAGAGGTTCAGTACATGCTGAACTGGTCGGTACGGGCTGGTTCGGTACGAGCTAAACGGGCCGATACGGGCCGGTTTAGCATTTCTCGCGGAATAAACAATGCAAAAACTTTCTCTAGTCTTAGAATGCCCCCATCCCATAAGACCCTTATAATCTTTCAAATTTTCAGCTATTCTCATAATGCCCCTATTAAACCTCTTTGTTACAGGTCTCCCTTATTTCCCAACTCTCTTGAAAAACTCTTGGAAGTTTTCTATTCTCAAAGTATCCCTCTTCCAAAATATTTCTATAATAATTCAAATATATTTATTCTCCCAAGTTGTCCATCCTATTTTGAATTATGTTATTAGTTAAAACTCTAGAGATTGATCCCTTTATCTTAGCCAGACCTCGACTTATTTTCCTCGGACCCATGTTGCTTTCTGACAAAAACAACTCTTCCAAACAAAGTTCACATGTTTAACAACCCATACCAAGCCTAGCCTTCCCTTGTTCATGTGTAACAGTTCGAGCCCATCTCTTGTTTTTTCCCATCCGTACCATCTCCCACCAGCACTCTTAAGCAAATTACAAAGTCCACTTTGTTTCGGATTCCAACTATAACAAAAACTTTCCTTCCTTTGACTCCAACCTAGAGCCTCCTATACCAACGCAGCAATATATTACTACAAACACCTAGAAGGTCATCAATATTTGCATGTGGTTCAATATAGATATCATTTGGGTTAAAGGCTTAGATGAGTAAAGAATTTCAAACTGGACTTGTTAAATGTCAAGCCTTCTAATTCAATTTCAAATGATGTTGTATTTGAATTGACCATTATAGTTTATAATAGTAATGATAATAATAATAGAGTTTTGAATTTATGTTTATGATTAGAGCATAGAATACAACTTAAAGCAAGCGATGTCGACGTAAATTATCCAGACATATTATATTTGTATTTTTTTTCAATATAAGAACATGTTGGGAAAATAATTGTTCTTTTTGGTATAGACGACAATAATTATTTTTAAAATCAAATAATTTATTGATATGGAACTCTAGAGGGCCAACTAAATGCAAATTCCTAAAGGAAAAAATTGATTCCTACAATTTCAGAGAAAGATAATCCATAAAACACTCAGTAAAATCATACCTGAAGAGTTGGACATATCATAATAATGTCATATAACATAAACTCTTCTTCACTTATTTTGCACTCAAGCACGATTTATATAAAAAAAAGAGAGGCATTTTCTATGGGTAGGGCAAAGAAATTTGAATCAAGATGGGTTTGTGTGAGTATTGGATTTAGATGTTTGTTTTTGGATTTTTCCAATCCTCATCTTTCAATGATGAAGTATTGGATTATTAGGTTAACTTTGTAAACTAGGTCTAGCATCTGACACAAACCCATAGTTGCTTTACTATATGAATTGGACTTCCTATCTCTATTTCAACTATGGAGGCTTTTGTCTTGGAAGCTGGTGATAATCATAAGCAACATTTGCTGAACCAACCCGATCAAGGCGGCTCGGCCTATAGCGAACCAAATCAACACAAAATCAGGATGATTCAGCCATTCAGATCGGTTCGCTCATAAAAAAACTCTCAACACTCTCTCCCCTCTTTGACGCTCTCTCCTCTTCAACACCGACCAATGCCAGCCAACATCATCATCCTCGAACAATACCAAAGATGATATTGTCACCCTCGATAGACACAAAGATGATATTATCGCCCTCAATCGATGCCATGGGGCCCTTGCTAACATTGCCAGCCCCAATCGAGATTAGGATTAAGGTTCCTTCTGCCACCACCAATGAGGTATGCTCTCGCCTCTCTCCTCCCACCTCCCTTTCCCTTCCTCCCTCACTCTTCCTCCCTCTCCCCCTATGCCGTAAGCCCCCTCTCTCTCGCTCATCCTCCCACCCTCCTATCTCTTCCTCCCTCTCCCCTCTCTCCCTAGTTCAGTATGCCTTGGCTCGGTATGATACGTACTAATACCGTATTGAATCAGCCGTCGGTTGGCACATGCCTCGGTACCAGTTCAACGAACTTTGGTCACAGGCTTGGCCCTATCTACCACTAAATGTGGGTTTATTTAACTTTTAGCATGCCCCAAAAAAAGATCCTCCCCCAACTCATGGAATCTCCTGCACTCCAACTCCCGTCCAATTAAAGTCTCGATTATATGGAATCTAAAACCCTGCCCCAACATGCCCAATGGTTAGAAGCGTCTCGATGGGATGGATTCCCTCTAGCCTTGGTTAACCTACTTTATTGGGAAGAATAACCTCTCAGATATTAGTGAGCACATGAACGTCATCTTACCAATTAAGCCACCAAAATTCTAGATCAAGGATCAACATAGCATAAGTTTGTCCTATTTAAGTATAGTCCCATTCAAATAAATTAAGAAGCATATATCTCATGTAAATGTTTAAAGACAGCAAAAATATCACATAGAGTAAGATGGCTTAGCAATAACAATTGCATAAAAGCATATCACTCTAGGGAACAGGTAAAATAAAACAAGATGCATTTGGATTTTTTCAATATTCATCAACAATCCATCAGAAAGATCATGGAACGAATCATGCATCAAAATCCAAAAATCAAAATCCTAACTTTTCCCCAAAGATGAAGCTGACAGCATAAGAACTTTATTTCAATATTCATCCAAAGCCCATCACTAAAAAAAATTATATAACGGATCACAAGTAAAAATGTCATAACAAAATCCTAAATTTAACATGAAAAAGGAAGTAAACAGCTCTTTTTTGGAAGAGAGAATCTTTGACAGCCGAGCTTGAAAGAAACAAAGACCAAGGTTTAAATAATTTTCAAGAAATCCATGGCAGGCATATTTTAAGATGAGAATGGGCAGAGTTAGAAACCCGATATAATATTAATTAGCTTTGCTCTTAAGTTGGTCTAATTCATCCTCCTTTATCCATCTTCATTTCTAATTGATGTTGTTTTCTCAACACAGAATTCTATGTAATGTTCAGTAAAGTCAATGGGCCGTTCCAAAAATTTCATATAGCAGAAGCCTATGCTTCTTTCAGAAAAAGAGATAAAGAAAATATTGGTCATTTGTTTATTGCTTGATTATATACGTACCAATCTCTCTTGTAGTCACCAAGATCTACTCTCACTTGTGTGATACCCCGGCCCATGATCCGTGACCCAAAGCCCGGGCCTTATCAGGCCCGTCTATAGCGCTGCCATTCTTCTTTAAACAAGGTCTGCACCCTTTGTTTTCTTACCATCTCATGCTCCTTCCCTCTCACATGTATCAACTCCCCATTCGATGCCCGTCTCTCTCCCCCACCTCAGCGTCACTTTCATCGTCCATCTCTCTCTTCATCTCTAAGTGGAGGATGTGGGAGGCAGGGTTCGCCAAATGTGCCGAACTAGCCGGTTCGGAGCATATTGAAGCAGACTAGTTAGGAACTGGCATGATTCGAGCATTTAATTCAAGGATGGCCAAATTCCCTCATGATCTGACTCTCCCCTCCCCCCCTGGCTAGAATAAATCGAGAGACTGCCCCCCCTTCGGGCTCGGAAAACTCTTAGAGAGCACCTCTCAACCCTCTGTTACAAGCATTGCACCCCTCTTGCCCCTCCTGGCCAACTCACGATGGTTCGGCCCCTTCCCTCTCTCTCTCTCTCTCTCTCTCTCTCTCTCTCTCTCTCTCTCTCTCAGGTCAAGGTTAGGGTATCCCTCACCCTCCGCCCCCCTCCCTCCCTCCCTTCCTCCCTCACTCTGGATCAGGTTAGGGTTAAGGTTTCCCTCACCCTCCCCCTTCCTCCCTCTCTCCTATCTCTTTTTCTCCCTCTCTCCCTTCCTCTCTGGCTCTCATTATGTTAGTACGCAATAGAAAGGCACGATACAGGCCCAAATGGTACCGAACGTTGCCGGCTGGTACCCCCTCTGGTACCGATTTGGTGAACCTTGGTAGGAAGGCTCCAAGCCCTCTCTTGCACTGCCTCATCTTCTCATCTATCTCCCCCCTCTCTCTTGCACTCTTTCCCTCCCTTCTCCCTTCTCTCTCTCTCTCTTCCCCCTCATTTATTTCCCCCTCTCAGCCTCTATTACCCTTACTAATTTGCGGTCTCATTGATGATCTGAGGCTAGTGTTTTGGAGGAGAAGAAGATCACAAAAAAGCCAAGCAATTGAAGCCATCATCAAGGTAAGACCCCAATCATTTTCTTAAATCAAATTTTTAATGCTATATGACTAAATATTGAAGGCTTTAAGGTATGGTTCACTGTATCAGCCCAAACCAGGTGTTACAGAGAGTACCGTACCGATTCAGTATCGGTATCCGATACGGATAACGTACTGACACTCGGTACGCCTAAAAAACTCCGTACCATACCGTACTGATACTATGCTAATGTGGCACCATTACGGGGTATGGTACCAAGATGGCGAACCTTGGTTTAACGTAATGTTTAATTTCTAAAATTTTAGAGATATTGGGTAGCAATGGATCAGAGGAAAGTAAGAATTTTTTTTGTGTTTTAGGCGAACAAGTTCTGTTGTATTCCAATCAAAAAATTATATCCTAAACTTGGTTCGGTAATTTAATTTAAAATTTTAACTGAAAGTTGCTAATTCATGGATCAATAAACCTGTAAAATTTGAGAATTTTTTAGGATATTAGCATGGTCAATTAAATCATCGAGCTAGCCTCTGATGTGCAGAGAGGGCAAACAAAATACTAGCTTCATATTTGATGAGAACCTTACTCATACTTGGTGTCTTGGTATGATTTTGGTGAAATTGTACTAATAATGTATTTCCTTGGATATGAAAAATTTCAAGTATTATTTCATAAGTAAAGTATAGGAAATTGCTATATTATTATAATTGTCTACAGAAAAGGGCGATTTATGAAGCCCTAACTTCAGGTTAATTATTGCACTACTTAAATGTAGAATTATCCCCTAAAATATTCTATGGTAGTTGTGGGATGAGTGTACTTCTTAATTACAAGATTTGGTGATTTCAAGATTTTCCCGTAGGTAGAAACAAAATTTTTAATTGGATCAGTTAGTAGTGATTTAAACTAGAAGTCAAAAAATCTAAAATTAATCATGCATAAAAGAGTGGATAAATGAAAACTAGCATTTAATTCCCTACTATCTTCTTTTAGGTAGATTTTGAGGTGTTTGAGAAATTTGCAAGATTTCTAGTTTGCACGAGAAGGTAAGTAACCTCAACCTAACCAGGGTATTTTAAGTTTTTAACTATATAACTTTAAAATAAATCTTTATGATAATTATTGCAAAATGCTTAGAAAATTTTATAGTTTGCTTTGTGTACCTGTAAATTGAATCAAGCAAGTGATTCTTATGTCATTGAAACACTAAAATATCTTTGAAATCCATGTGCATTCATAGTTATGACTTATGTCATGTTTCCTGAAAATATTGGATAATTCGAAATCTCTATATGAACTTTGGACCATGCATTTTTGAAGTGTTTCAAATACTTCTTTAAAAATGATGCATGTATGTCAAATATTGAAAATTCTTCAACGCTAATGTATAACTTAGAATTTAGTAAATTGTCGAGCCCTCTTCATAAATTGAAAAATAAGATAAAATTATATTCGTAAAAAATGGATTTTGTGTGTTTGCTTTGGATTCTCAGTCTGGCTACGTAGTGGACGTACCAATGAAGGTTATACATTGGCCCTTTGATCGTTCCGGAACTTGATTACCATGGACCTACTCCTTCGAGGTTAAATGCGATACTTCGAACCTACTCTGCAAGGGTTAAGTTGGTATTTTGGACCTACTCCATAGGGATTAAGTGCAATACTTTAGACTTACTCTGCAAGTATTTAAATGCAGTACTTTGGACCTATTTATAAATTTATATGTGGTAGTTTGGGCCTTGCCATAGGAATAATGTGGCCATAGTCTCATAGATTAGTAAGCTGTTAATTACTGGCTTTGAAAAAACTTTATAAATTGTTTATTGGAATTACATATGAAATATTGATTTAGAAAATAGTTTCTTTGGAAAAGTGATATATTGTTAGAAATATTTGTATAAATGATATATTGGTTCTGGAATCTGATTTATAAATTGCCCTTTGGAATTGTATGTGAAATATTGGTTTGGAAAATAGTTCGTATACTCATATTTGGAAATACTTGATGAAATATCAAATATGAAAATCCTAACCTTGTTAACACTTTTATTTTGTCTTAATTGATAAACTATTCCAGAAAGTGAGATAAATTGCTTATTGAAAATCTTGCATAGGATTTTTGGTTTTGGCAATGGCTTATAAGAATACTCCTTGGAATTTTTATTGGAATCAAAGTATGTTAAACCGGTACAGGTAGGCGTACCGGTCGCCTACCAAACGTTGAACCGGTCTGCATAAAACAGCCCACGCACGTTGCCCCTAGTGCGCACGACGCACTGTGGCGAATCGGTGTGAACCGACCGGTTGGTACCGGTTCCTATCCGTACCGGTTCCGTTCAGTACGCATCTAGTACCGGCCGGTTCTAGCTAGTTCCGGCTGGTTCTGGCCCGATACCGCTTGGTTCTGGCCCCTATTTTTAAGGCCAAATCGGTTCGGTACGGGCCGATTCAGCATACCTTAATTGGAATACTGATTGAAAAATGATTTATATACAATTCTTTGGAATTAAATGTATAATTTTGATTATAGAAACCCTATATTATTAAATAAGTTATTCTGTATCATGAATCCATAGATTGTTCAAAGTTTATTTTGTTATACTTGCTTGATCACCGGTCAGGGTTGGTTGTTTACTAGGCTTTTCAGCTCCCAATTCTTCTTTCTATTTTTAGAGCAAGGAGTTCAGGAGATGATGGGTTGAGACTGGGATGTATGCAAAGAGTAAGATGCTGACTTTAGTTGGACTCGACCTTGCTATTGTAGCTTTACCTGTAACGTTTTGATATTACAGTTTTTGTAGAATTTTTGGAACTCGAAGGGTTTGATTATTCAATAGGTTTATTTGTAAATTGCTTTATTGAGCAGTTGTGGCATACTGGCATTATTTGTAACAAAAGTGCATGTGAATTATAACTAGTACATGAAAATAAGGTAAGTACGGTGATTTAAATGCTCCAAACATTCTATCCTATTTGTGCAAAAGCTTTTCATTATTGAGCATGTACATTATGGTGTAACACATAATTTCATACATACAACTCAACTCAACTAACACTTGATCGGTTGATCCCAAACTTGTTGGGGTCTGCTACCTGAATCTTTCCTCCATTCCACTGTTTACGGTTATACTTTTTGAAAGATGTTGAGATACCAAGTCCTTCGTTACTACTTCATCTCCTGTGAACTTTAGTCCACCTCTACCCCTCTCCATTTCTTCTATATGTATCAAATTACTCCTTTGTACCAGTATATCCCCCAGCCTATGTTGTACATCTAAGTTATCCTTCTCTTGATTTGTCCTCAATTGGTGCTACCTTCATCTGTTTACAATGACATATTTGTGCACCTTATATTAAATCAAACAGCATAAATCTGGCACTTATACGAGTTCTGCACTACTTCTTACTCCCCTTCCCACCTCCACATGATGAAAATATTGGTCGAGGTGCATGGATTATAGCTACGCCACTCAAACCAAGTGGAAGCAAGCAACTCGGCCCAGTTTGCACACAATCCAACCCAGCATAATACATGTTGTTTGAGCTAAGTTCATAGCCACTGGGACATACAAAGACCCTTTGTACCAGACCACTGGTTCAAGACTAGTCCAATATATACCAATAGATTGAACTGGTGACTGACTAGGTCCTGCTGCACATTCAAGAACCCAATCCTCTTAGAAGGGAGCCGATCTAGTTGGCACCGAAGGTATCAACTACCACCAAGAAAGACACAGCCAGCACAAAACATCCCACAACTACCAACTAGGTTATAGTCAGAAGGCAACACTTACCATCTTTTGTTGTTGGAATTCCAATAGAGGAAAGAGAGAAGGAGAAAGAGGGGAAGAAGAGGAAAAACCTTAGATCATCAATGCAATCATGAACCATAAAAACCCCCTTAGCCCGAATATAGGATCTAAACAAGGCTTTACAACCCTAAACAACCAATAAGCGCTGGAAAAACAAATATAAAAAGGAAAAATAAAAAGGTCTTAGGATGATATTGGAATGCCACAACATACTATGCCGGTACTGGAGCAACCTGTTACCATATTGACCTGGTCCCGACTAATGCTAGCACCAGTCCATACTTAAATCCTTGCATCAAACACAATTCATTTTGATTCTTTGGAGAATTTTTAGGAGAATTTTTAAGGTCAAATACATTGAAATGATCAGATTAGTTTTTAGAAAAACAAAATAATTTAAAGGTGCAATATCTCTAACTTTTAAGAATTCCACTACATGTAGGGGATTTATTTCATGTACTATATGTCTTATACCAAAACCCTTTTTTTATGCAATGCTAAACCATAACGCATGCATAAGCCAAATATCCTTGACATTGTTTCTATAAATGTGAACTTATTATATGTTTCCTTTGTTTTTCCTGATTGTTTTGTTTTTCATATTCTTGACTGGTTTCCAAAATAAATGCATGAAACTCCACACCACCGTCCACGTCCCTAGCTAAACTATCAGAATTAAAACCCTAAATAACATCCAAGATCCAATTTTACATGCTCAAGATAAAAGATTGAGAATGATATAGAATGAAAAATTAGTAGGAATCTGTACAATTTTGTTATAGGGATCCCCAATATATAAAATTTGAACTCTAACCAAGCAGAATGGCAAGAAACAGAAACTGTGAAAAGTGTAGAGAGCATCCTGTTGCACAAACTTCAATTAATTCCTAATTATATAACAATAAAAAATGATTGAGAGGTACACAACAAAATGTATAAATTCTAAAATGAACAAAAATCACATAATGAACGGGATGTTAAGTTTACAATGTACTTCGAAGTGGAGGTTTTACTATCACTGCTGAAAATCCAGTTGTCTGAGGGATCATTAAGCAGGCATAAGCACCTGTCTTGCAATGTACCATCTGTGGAAGAACCAGTGTCTCTTTCACGAACCTCATAAAACTTATTAATAACCTGAAAAAGAAAAACAAATTGACTTAAAATTTGGTTCTCTGAGGATAAGAACTTACTAGAGTATAAGCATGAACAAATGATTAAAGCCTCATAAGCATGGTCTGCCGTACCGGTCCGTACCGGCCGGTACGGGCCGGTACGTACCAGTCCGGCCTGGAACCGGTACCGGATCAACGTGGAATCCTGTACCGGTAGTTTATTGTTGAAGAACCGGTACGGAACCGGTTCGGGATCGGTTCGGACCGGTACGCCACCGGTTCAGACCGGCACAGGACCGGTACGCCACCGGTACGGACCGGTACGGAACCGATTTCGTACCAGTCCGGGCCACCACCGATACGCCGACCGGTACCGGTACGGCAGACATTGCTCATAAGTTGTCTATCATATATATTAAAGAGGAGATAAAGTTAAACAAAATTATGGAGGTTATAAAATCAAGACTCTAAATTTAGGATTCGCTTATTGGTCCAGGGTTCTGTTGTTTGTTTGGTTTGTTCTTCGAAAAGTTGACAGGTAATAGATCTCTTTCTATTTAACCATGCATTTTTAAACTAAAAGACCAAGTCATGCATCAAAAGACTCGTATAAAATGTTATAATCACAATATCCTGAATAATATATTATTAAGCTATGTTGGTCAACAGATTATTCCATGATTGACTGGCATATGCATACATAGTTACCTACTTATAACACATGTTCTCTCTTAATCTGTGTTGTGTCTGTCCATAGTTACCTGCTTATAACACATGTTCTCTCTTAATCTGTGTTGTGTCTGTCCATAATGTGGAACAGCAGGTTTGCACAGTAAAAAAAAAAGCATATTGGAGATATCTGCAAACACCACCTGGATTACCTTAAAAGTTGAAAGTTTAAAAACCTTCCTATATTCGTTTATACTTAAAAGGGATAAGGATACTAATATACTATTGTAATTCAATTCGGCATTGAACATGTCATCATGAGTGCTAGCACATGCAATTGAAAACCAAGTTAAATTAGAAGAATATCTATGCCTTTTAGGAAGCAGGAAAAAGGAACAAAAAGGTAACCAGGTAAGATGGACGGCATAAACCTCTGCAACCTGCCAACATTTGTATAGTGAACCTGCACCATGTGTATGAATTTGAGTATGCTTATGAATGTTGTTTTATGTATACAAGGTCCTCTTGGCATACCCAATAATTTCAGTTCTCCCTTGCTGCTTAACATTTATAATCTTTCAATACCAATAATTGTGCCTGACCATCTGCATATAGATGAATATTGTGGATGACAGCCCTAGGGATGTATCACGGCAATGCCCTTTTGGTTGATTTTTGTTATGGAAGCCTAAAGCTAAGTGATTCAGAATGCCTACAAACACTTGATAGTTTCATGCTTAAGTCATTTTAAGCTCTCACCAGATAAGGTCACTACTAAAGGACGGAATACTGATATCTCCCAGAACATTTAAAGCAGGGCAAAGTCCCCATCAATGAAATAACTAGTTCATTTTCTTTACCTAAGTAACATCTCAGAATGAATCTAGAGTTATGTGGGTGCTTTCCTAAACAAGAAATAAATGGAATTAAAGATAGATGCCCTTTGGTTGGAGGGGCAAATTCGATATTACATGTCATCATATTTCAAAATCATCCATAAACCAACGAATGAAAGTAGCCTATGTTTTTCAAGAATGAGAGCATTTTTAGTACCCCTAGCATATCATGAAAGCTTTGTTGAGCATTATAAAATACCTTTTGATTTAAAATCATCAACCAATGAACTGTAACATAATTCCACCATCTGCTGGATAAGCAACGCTCTTAGAGCATGTCAAATTCAGAAAGCCTCTTAATCGACATGGATTTCAAATACTTGAACCAAAATTACAAGGACTTGAAGGCTGTCAATTATTTAGCGAAGCCTCTAATGTTATTTCAAGCTTTTCAAAACCAAGGAACACTAACATGCAAAAACAAAAATAAGAATATTATGCATCGGCATGTCTGGCGTTCATATTACCATGTGCAGACAATTTATGGAAGGAAAGAAGAATATAATGGATGATGAACTAAGATGACTATCAATATAATAAAAAGGAGTGAGATCACATATCTACCTTCTCAAAGGATTCATTTTTCTTTTGCAATTCACTTAATTCCAGCTCTAAGGAAGCACTAAGTTTCTTTTCATCAAGGTATGCCAATTCAAGTTCCTCTACTCTGCCAGATAATAAATTCCACATGATTAAAAGTTGTATGAACATTTATTGGCACTAGACAGCAGTAAACATGACACTTTAGAGAAGCAGGAACAGCTAGATGATAAATTTTTAGAAGGCCTTATTTTAAAGTTTAAACCATAATAAATAACAAATTCTATAGGACATCTTTTGCACATTCAAATATTTGTTATGAAGTGCTGGAATCGAGATTCTCTAAATAAAAAGATATAATGGGAAGAAGAAACTGCAGAACACTGTTTCTGTAGACACACTTGCACCTTAAGATTCATACAATAAATGCAACAATTCACACAAACAGGGACAAAAGGATGTATAATATTGCAATATGCAATCCTATTGAAAAGAAACTGAATCTCAAATGTATAAAGCATAGTATCATTCTAAAGTTTAAACATATAGCACACATAGTATCATACATAAGCATTGAATGCATTCGAACGTTTAGACATATATGCACATAGGATCATATACAAGCATTGAATGGATAGTGCATCTTCTTTGATGTATCAATATAGTGCAGTTAAAATCCCGAATCAACAGTAAGCAAGAGTTATATGCTCTCTGAGAAACAGAGCTATAAAACATGGATTTAATTATTGTCTCTGCTTCCTAGAAAAGGAAATATTGATCTTTTGCATCTCAGGCTTCTGGTTGCAAAAGGAGTAGAAGGCCCTTTTCTCAGTGTTTTGTCTTACTCTACCCGGGTGGCTGCAAAACAAGCGACCTATTTAGTAGAAGCAAGTCAGCAAAGAGATATACTTCAATTTAATGACAAGAAACTCCCTGAATAATAGCTTATGAGGATTTGGGAAGCTTGTCTAATAATGAAAAGAATAATAAATTGGCATTGCAAACTGAGGGGTGTTCAAGTTGTGGCAAGATTGATACATGAACTTGTGGCGGCAGCTCATTTTCAGGTCATCTTTATTTCATTCAAAATTTTATTGACAATCTCAGTAAATTTGTTTAGAGGAAGGATTGAGCCTACAGTATTAAGAGGTTGGGAATCAAGACTTATGACCTAGATTATCTAGGTGTACCTCCTAAAATTTTATAATCATTGATCAGAGTCAATAATGAGCATCTCCAATAATACAACTCTACGAAGGCAGTCATTATTGATGCCAGATAACTGATTAACTTTATATCATGGCTATTCCAGCTTCCACGATAAGTGAGGATAGAAGATCATTTTTTGAACAATTAGCCAATACCATTTTTTTATATTACATGAATAAATAGAGCAATTATTTCCCTAAAATAATATGTCAAATGGTGCCACTATTCAATGGAATAACAAAGCAAGAAAATTCCCCCACCCAACCCCACCATCCTCACATATACAAAAGAGAGAATAAATAAATACATATAAATTAATATTAGTCAAAAATTTATATCATCGTTCTCTTCACTAAATATTGGCCATTGAAAGTGACACTATAATTGAAGGTTGAGACAAAATTCGTGCCATATTTATAACCTTTAAAAGCAAATTATGTGGCTTGCTCGCTGCGATATATTTCATCTTCATTTAATCAATCAAATGGAATGTTGGAGCCCTTCTATAACTGTTTACTAACAAACTGATCCCAAAAGTTGAAGTTTGATAGGGATTAGGGGAAGTGTCAGCAAGGTAAAGGCTTAACAACCCACCACCCCTTCACGCACAACCTGGACCACACACGTGGAAGGAGCACAATGATTGAAATGAGTCGAGATAACAAACATAATGACTAAAATGAGTCAAGATAATAACCGGTATAATAATTACCATAGAAAGGATTTGAACTTGTGACCTCCAGCAAACCTAGGCTCAGATACAATGTTAACTAACAAACTAAACCCAAAAGCTAAAGCTAATAGCAGAATGGTCAATAATGCATATCAGGTTTAACAATAAACAACTTATCTGTTGTAGGAAGCATTATTATTCTTCTAGAAACTCATGTTCTGCATTTGCATTAATGTAAACATCTATATGGATAACAAAAAGAATTAGATGTTTATTGACTAAGAGTCAAATTAGGCACAAATGCCACAAAATATCTTAATTCTTAACCATATCCCTAATATATCAGCTGGATTAATAAGCACTGCTGCACAGCAGTTCTAGTCTACCAGTCAGCAGCATTTCTCCTTCAACAAATCTCTAAACAGTGTGTCACATTCCAATACCTAATATAAAGGCCAATTATCAGCAGGTTTTCTTGTTTTTTAGCTGACCAGTGGCTTTTGCCAGTGACGGGCCTTTTCCCTAGCCAATTGTGACAAATAAGGTTTCAAATACAATCGAAATGGGACGGTATGAACAATACCATGCCATTCTGGCAGATCTCCAGCACCAGTACAAAGCGTATCGGTACCCGGTACCATACCATTTCAGTAAAAAAAACTATACCAGTATTTGAAATCTTGATGATGAACTTTCCAAGTGACCCAACTCTCCAGGCCTCTTGCCTTATATTTTCTCCTGCTATTGCCTTTGTCTCACTCTGAGGGCCTGCTTCAGAAGTTCCACCAGATCTGGCCATGCGAATTCCTGTGCTCTCACTGCTCCAGTTTTGACTAATCCACTTTTCATGTTTTTCCTTTTAAAGAGAGGAATAACTGAACAAAGAAGTATATTTACTCTTATGGGAGTTTATAGCAGCAAAACAGGTGGAGAAGTGCAGAGGCTGACATTCATATAATTTTTCATCACATCAGTGCTACTAAAAAACAACCCACACAAATATCCAAAAAAGGATTTAGCCCGCATGCAATTTTGTCGCTATTGTTGAACCTGCCACCTGGGCACCTCATCTTCCCCTAATTGTGATCACTAAGGCACTA
Source organism: Phoenix dactylifera (assembly GCF_009389715.1). Taxonomy (NCBI): domain Eukaryota; kingdom Viridiplantae; phylum Streptophyta; class Magnoliopsida; order Arecales; family Arecaceae; genus Phoenix; species Phoenix dactylifera. Next base: position 537,441 of record NW_024067713.1, on the reverse strand, counting down.
AACAATGTTCCTCCAAGTTGTTAGTTAGGGTTATTCATTCCTTTAGCATTGATTTGCACGAGATGGCACATAAAATGCAAATTAAATATATCTAAAAGAGTACTTAATAGATGCTTCTAACCCGATGAGTTTGACACACACAACATACTTGACTGATTCAATAGGATGGAAAGTCTATTGATTGATTATGATCCTATTAAATGGAGAAATTTGCACGAATTGGAACTTTTGTCATCATTTCTTTCTTATTTTGTGTAATGATCAATAATTTAACACTGCCACAGCAGCACATGAAATGCACATATCAAGTAACTGGTTTTGTAAAGGTCACTACAGATATTATAAATTATTTTCTTCATAAGAGACACTACAACTGGCTCAGATCATACCCCTTGATGATCCATCACTATTTATCTTGAACTTTTCATAAATTGATAAATGTGCCACAATTTATTCGTTCACTCTCTATTTTCTGTGTGTATGTTCAAGAAAAGTGCATCACCTCCTTAGAAGGGTTAAAGGAAAAATGTATGAATCACTGGGTTCTTTTTAAAGAAACTGACATGAATCTTAAAAAAAAAAATCCACAATATGGAATAGTAATAAATCAATATTATTACTACCGCCACTGCCACATTGTGCCATGTTACACAACAGAACTGAATATGGACCACACTTGTAATTTAGAAGTAATAGGTCAAGCCTAGGTCATGATTAGCATATGAAACCAAATTGAGAGGTTAATATCTGTCATTTTGTATTTGAACTGACTTGATCCAGGCACAAATTTTGGACACATATCCCCAATTTTACCTCATATGTTATTTAAGGCTCCATTTAGTTGCCAAGAAAATGAAAGAAAAGAAGTTATGCTAGAATCTTCTTTTTCAACGTTAGCTTGTAGAAAGGAAACTCAAAAAATGTTGAGAGAGAATCTGGGGCCAAGATTTTCTCTAACAACTCAAATTTTCTATCACCAAGTGGTAGCAATTTTGAAAAAGAAAAAGTGAAAAAAAAATATTGTGGGCAATTTAATTAAGATAAGAGTTATCCCAATCGACTAAGAAAAAGTCCTTTTGACAACTTTCTCCTTGATTTTCTTATTGCAACAATACAATGGAAAGTGTCGACTTTCTTTTATTTTCCACTAGAAAAAAATTTTATTTTCCTTTCATTTTCTCAGCAACCAAATAGAGCATAAGCCTTGCTTTGGAGCCACCTTACCATGTAGTGCCTACTATATATGGGGTTTCTGGCAAGATTGAACGCTATCGATCATAACAGGCTATAGTAATGGGAGATATACTCAGGAAGCTCGTGTACTATGTAATTGTGTTAAAGATCTAGGCTAAAGGTTTATAAAATTATTTATGTTTAATTAAAATCAAGGTCTAATCTACTCCAATAAAAGGTTTAACTTGACTTGGGACTTGGGAGTTTCAACTAGTATATAGGAATTCAACCACTTACATTCCGTCAATGCAGGGTATGTGCACAAGTTCCATACAAATATTATTTGGAATTTTCTAGAGAATATATGAGCTGTAATTTATTTGAGAGCTAAGTTCCTGTTATTTGTGATCATGGTCATTCGGTTCACAACTTCTTTCTTTCCTATACTCTTTACTGGACCTTCTTGACAATTTTGTCTTTCAGTTGCCCTGGTCTTCTTGCCCTAAGGCACCAAAAACACCAATATCTCTCAATGCATCAACTAATACTGACAGAATGGTCTTTAGCAAATCAATCTCACTCCATGTTCCTAGAGGACTCCACACACGTTCATTCTCCTAGTGCTTCACATATGCAGGAATTCTTGATTTTAATTAAGAAAATATCCATGGCCTACACATGAACGAGATAGCTTCTCTCCGCATAAATAGAGCATTTTCTTCATTTCCTCAAGTAGTGTTATTAACATCTAAGACAGGATTTAATACTAAAAAACTACTTAGTTGAACAGCTGTTTAGCATCACTTTTATTTCTTGTTTTTTATTTTTAAAAATAAAGTTACAAAAACTAAGACAATAAATATGCTTGCTAGTACTATTTTTATTTTCTGTTTTATAAAAATCGCTTCATTATTTGTAGAAAACATGAAAAATAAGAAATCCTTACTTTCAATACTTCAAAAACAAGAAACTCATGCTTTTACGACCACCACCAACATTGCCTCCACCACAACTACCACCACCGCTACTGTTGTCATTGTTATCGCCACCACTGCCACCCTTGTCACCACAGCTACCACCGCCAAACCATCACTGTCAAGGTCGGCGGAACCGGTACCAAGCTCCGTACCGGTTTCCTGATGCCCGTACTAGTTTTCCGATGTTACGAGTCAGTACGGGCCATATCGGGCCTATACCGACAAAAAAGACGGCACACAAACCGTGGGAGAGAGGAAAAGAGAGAGAGAAAAGAGGGAGAGAGAGGGAGGGAGGGAGGTTAGCGTCCTGCCCTCTCCCTTCCTCCCCACTCGCTCTCTCTTTTCTTCTCCAGCTCCGGCAACGGATTTTGTTTCTGTTGCCGGAACCATACCGGTGAGCCACAGGTACAGCTCGGAATAGCTGGAACCGTACTGGTGAGTCACCAGTACAGCTCGGAATAGCCGGAACCATATTCGGGGCGGTTCCGCCGACCCTAATTACTGTTATTGTCAACTCTGCCACATCGCTAGTGCCTCCACCACTACTATCATCATCATCACTATCACTACCATCACCACTTCCACCACATAGCCACCATAGATATCGCCTCCACCATATCATTGGTACCCTCCCCATCGCCACCACACTACTGTTGCCATCATCATCATCTCCGCTATACCACCATCATACCTGCCATCAACACCATTATCGCCTCCACTATCTCCACTACAACTACCTCCATGTCCATCACCATCAATATGTTTATTTTTAAAAATAATTATCTATACCAAATACGTTTAAAATTAGAAAGGAAACAAAAACAAAATTTTATTATTATTTCTAAAAATAGAAAAAATAAAGGTGATGCCAAACGGCACCACGGCTTAAGATATAATTGATGCGCAATACTTCAGCTAGGCAGCCCCTGTCCTCTCAAGCACCTCCAGCATTAATTAAAGTTAGCTCACAAATAATAGTAAATAATTAGAAAAATGTAATCACATTGCATGCCTTAAGATGTGGAAACTTAATCTGGGTTCAATTCAGATACACTAGGGGAAAAAATACCTTTTCTGAAAATCAATTAATTTCTGGGACACAGCTTCCTCTTGTTCCTTAGCCTTTTCGAACTATTACAAGAAACATAACAAATTACACCATCTAGAAGATGAATTAGTAGGATAGCATAGACTATCGTACACCCATAAAATTGCTAGACTCAATTTTGAAGTTATAACCTCCATCAAAGCTTGATCTCGCTCAGCAAATGCAGCAGCAACACAACTCTGAAAGAACTTCACCTGCTTCTCTGCTTCTTTATTCTGCATCAGGAAAACAAAATTTAACTCAAAAACTGGAGAGAAGAGCCTTTTACCAATGATTTCAGGAAGGTAAATAAAAATTAGTAAGGAATGTAACCAAACTGAAATACATCATTTCAAATAAATCTTTTTTGCTCTAATCAATACCTACAGACTCATTAATTTTCAACTGTCATCCGATCTGAAGCACTGTGCGCAATATATTTTGGATTATTAAATACATGGAAGAAATTAGGATGCCAAAACAAGGATTGAATTGTTTAGGAGTGCTTTATCTTGTTTCAGATGTGATTAGACATCCACGTCTGCATCCAAAATGCACAAATTTCATACAAAAACATCAGGAAAGTCTGACTAAAATGAACCACTAAAGGAATGGGTTTGTTTGAACTTGTTTTGCATTCTTGCTATCACATTGATCTAGCCCAATTGAAGCCAAAAGATCCTCAATTTTAAGTATATGAACACAAGAATAAATTGAATATGCCCAAGAGAAGCCAAATGAACACTGATTCAACTCATTGGAGTTTGACCTTAACAATTGCTCGAATTTTTTCATAAATGTAAATGTATTCATGATTATGATTAAGTTTTCACAAAACTATTCTTGTTTGTTTTTTTTATGTTCTTTCTAAATAAAATGAGTATTAATTGGAGGTTGATACTTAAAATGCTAGATATATGCCACCAGTAAGCAGCACATATGCATTTGCGAGATGACTGGTTATGTCATAATGCAAACAAAAATTTGTTCTTTCCAATACTACTTGCTAAATTTTTATACTGCAGAACACAGGATGACTACAAAATATAGAAAAACATGCTTAGGATGAAGAAATATGCGAAAGGGAAGCTGCAATGGTTATATAAAATCATAACAAGATGACATAGTGAAAGAGTTGAAGATGTAGTGGATGGAATTATAGGAATGTGGTACAAGAAATGTGGTACAAAAGCAAGATCTCGAAGAACTACATAGGAGAGCTTGAATAGTTAAATCAGTTTGCTAGTTCAATTTTCTGTGACATTATTGCCTCAGTCATCATGGTAATTCAGAACTATACTTTTTATACACCACAATGCATGTGTATGATATGGTGAAACACTAACAGAAAGCATGCAGTGCTGCAACCCAATTGCATTCAACACTTTCAGTAGACACCGAAAATCAGAGTCAGATTTCACTTCAAATGTTTTAAATATGTAGCTAAAAGAAACAGACATAAATATGATACCTTCGAAACTTCCTCACCATGCAGATCAGCAAGCTGGCTCTGAAAATTACAGCACAGAAGAATGAAATAACAGAATTTAAAAAGAGAAGGATTCTGACATATAAACTAAGATGTTTGAGCCAAACTTTAATTCTATAGGCTTCAGAAAGCTCCTCTTGAAGATTCTGCTTCTCTCTTATGCATCCAGCTAACTTCTTCTTTAGACTCTCGATCTCTTGTTCCAAACCAGCAATCCTGATAGGGCTTTAATTTAACTATAGCGAATGTTTATTCTTGAAATAAATCAATCAGAAAAATTAAATGTGGATTAGTAGGCCCGATAAATATCAACACACCTCTGAAAATGCATTCGAGTTGCTACAGGAAGATAGCTAGGACCAGCTTGTTGGATGCATAATTGCTCTATATCTTTCCTGAGTTCATCACGTTCTGCAAAATAAACATAGGTAATATCAAGATCCGCCGTACCGGTACCAGTCGGCATACCGGTGGCAGCCCGGATCGGTACGTACCGGTCCCATACCGGTCCCATACCGGTTCCGTACCGTTCCATACCGGTTCCATACCAGCTCTCCAATAATAAACTACCGGTACCGGATTTCATGTTGATCCGGTACCGGTCTTAGGCCGGACCAGTACGGCAGACCATGGGTAATATAAATACTTATGATCAACAATTCTATGCAAAAGAAACCAATATAGTACTCTGCAACAGAGCAACTAGCATTTAGATGAAGAGACAGGCTGCAACACGGTCATGTCATACTTACATTTTGGCCTCATGTGTACATGTATGTGTATGAATGGATGATAGACTTCAACCAATTTCTATAATTTGTAGAGTTATGGTCAGAACCTAAGTGGCTCCTATATGAGATGATAACAGTATGGAAGACACGGTTTACTCTTCATCGTCTTTCTTTTTTTCCTTTTTTTTGTGCCTATGGGTTTGCACAAAGCCCTAGTCAGTACTCATCGATAATTTCAATAGAAAATTTGCTTTATATTGAATTTTAGTTAATCAAAAGTTCAGTGGATGATCTTTTACACATTTTACATTTATTCGACATCATTATTTCTGGGTTTCATGTGTTCCCAACAGTTATGTTCAAACTTCTTGTTAGTCCAAAAGTGAAATATTTCGGTTTTGCATATGGGTTTCTAAAATTTCCTAGAAGATGCAAGTTCCCAAACACTGAAAGGCTTTGTTTGCAGCAAAATTATACAAATAGATATATCACATATTGCAATGATGCACATACAACCAAGGGTTTAAACCTCAGTACTGGGCCCAGTCCTAGCTTGCTTTGAGATGGTACGGTACCATGACTGGATGGTACGAGCCGGATATAGTTAACTTACTGATAACAAACAAGAGGGGGAAAAAAGAATTTTTTTTAATTTAAAAAAAAAGAGCATCCCGGTCCATCCCAGTCTGTCCCAACGGGACCAATACATCCTAGGAGACAGACTGCGATGATCAGGACATCCTAGTTCAAGGGAGAATTAGTGTCATGGATGTGTCTTGAGTCTTAGTTTCTTGTCGGCATGGTATTTGGTGGGACTTAAAGCCTTGTATACAACTTTGTCAGAAACAAAAGAAAAATATACAGTGGTCTGCAATAACAACATTGAAAATGACACACCATAGCGGAACCAGATTAGAAGTAAATCACGCAACAAACAGAATTCATAATAGTTATAAAAAGGGTATAAGAAATAATACCACGTTCAAGTTGCTCAATATGGTAACTCAAGGATTCCTCATTGTTTCCTCTTTCATCCATTACTGACAAAAAAAAAATGTAAAAAAAAATCACTTTTCTCATGTCAAGAATAAGATGCAAATTACATAAACCAGTCATACGATGCCAATAGCAAACCAACCTGATGATTTAGCAATTGTAGTTAAATAATACCATAGCAGGACAAATGGATCAAACAAGCTTTTGATTGATAAACCCATAGAATCATTATATAACATATATGCCATGTGTGTATTTGTAGCAAAAAGATAGGAGGAGAAAATTGGGCATGAATGAACGAAGATACGGGTTTCTAAACAAACCCAAATGATCATAGTAAACATACACATTACAGAAATATCTAATCAGACAAACAGAAGAAAAGAGATGCAGAAGAAAAGAGATGCAGAACCTAGATGGCAATCAATATTGTTCAAAAAGTCTTTAGCTCTAAGAAAACAAAAGTAGTTTCCTTTCCTGTCCTGAAGCAAAATATCAACTATAGATGAAAAAAAATTAATAAAGCAGAGCAACTCCCAGCTGACAGTACTATTTGCCTAAAAACTTTACTCAACAACAGCAACAGTATGTTTCCTTCTTGTCCCAAATACAAACTAACAACAAAAGCTTGATATCCATCCAAATCGCCTGTTTCACATTAATTCTCATGCAGTGTATCAAGATGTCCAATCATCTTATCCTATATCAATACAGTAAAATACTCTAGACATCATATATCAACAACCTGACATCTAATCTGATCAAATGATCAAAAACTTGTTAATGACCATTGATTGAAGGAAACTGATCAGCTTTAGGTCTCTATGATCGATGACAACCTCCTTAAAATGGTCAAACTAATTGTATTGTGCAGAAAACAACTCATTTGCTAACCTGACATATCATCTTCGAGATGAGTCAACATCTGTACTAGGAAAAAGTGTGAAGACATCTGGTCCATTGAGCTTTCAACTCCATAGGAAAGAAAAAGTATCATGTAGCAATTGCAAACTAAGGTCTCCACATTATATCCAATTTTCAAAATACATCATTGTTAATTTTGAAGATGTGCTTGTTATACAGTCAGTACTGCACCTAAAGTACTTGGGGGTTATTTGGTTGCCTGCTATTCCACTTGCTCCCAACATAACTTACAGTGCAAGTAGAAATGCCACATATATATTTGCAACTGCCAAAATTGTTTTTGTGGGTGCTTGTAATTGACAATTGCAAATGCATTTGCAGTTGTTTAGTTGTATAATGCTGAAAGAGGTGTAGCAATCTGGCAAATGATCAAGATATTGTAGGACAGAAAACCGCAGGATAGCAAGCAGTTTGTTCCCTCAGGATAGAAATGGGATTGCAGGATAGAAAAGAGCAGATCCAATTTTCTTTTTCTTTTTTTTTGGTGCTAAGAGAATATCTAATTTTCAATTTGAATTTTATTTAGGAGATTGTTCACTATAAAGGAAACCACAATTCCTTCTTATTCTCTTCAATGATGTCATTTGGATTTTTTTTTTCCCAATTTTCAGCCTATCTACAAACCCGATATAATTATCATGATCCCTTGATTCCACGTAGGAGATCGAACATACCCAATACATGCTACAATAATTTATTGGCTAAATTGATACAAACGCTATAATACATACATCCAACAATTCAAAAGACTTCCAGAACAAGCCATTTACAGTTCAAACAAGCGACAAGTTAATAGAACATAGCCAATAGATAAGAAATATATCGAAAGAAAATCATTAATAACTTCGCAGCGCAAACCTTCCAAAAAATCCATAAACGAAGAAAACTTCCAGCAAGAGAGCTGATTTGCTCATAAAAAGATCGATTCAAATGCAAGTGAACAAAAAGAAATGAAAATCCCCATCTCAAAAGGTTGTATTTAGGATTAAAGTAGGTTTAGAAGGGGAGGAGGAGTTCAGCGATCACCTGTGACGAAGATAGCAAGTCTTCTTTCCGATCGAGGCGGTTAGCAGTGGAGAGGGGGGATTCCATTTCCGAGAGTGGGACGTTTTCGAAGGAGACTCGAGAGGAAGAAAAGCGAGGAATTTATAGGCGAGGAGGGAGACATCGCACCAGAGAAAGACTCGCTCGCGCGCTGTCTCGCTCTCTCCACCGGCCTGCAAGGGGATCACGAACGCCGTGCCCTCGGGCTTAAAATAACCGCCGGGGACTGTTCGGCTGTTCCGCCCGAACTAATATGACTGGTTGCACTCCAACACGGTGGAGTACCCGGCTGGAACTAGCTGGAATTAGGCCCGATAGGCTGAAAGTAGGGATGGATTGGGTCAGTCCAATATGATAGAAATGGGCCTTACCAAAAATTTATCAACTCAAACTTAACATATTTATTAAATAAATCAAAAATTTAGATTTAAATTTGATATATTTATTAAATAAATAATCTGACCCAACCAACATTATAGGTCAAATTAGGTTCTAAGAATGAAATAGATTTAAACAAATTAAATAGGTTAAATAGATTAAAAGAATCAGATTAAAAATGACAAACAAATTGAAAAAAATAAAATGAATTAGACGAGTTTTAAATGGATTAAATATATCTTAAATAGGTTAAATAGGTCAAATCATAATTTTACATAATTATTAAATGGGTCAAGACTTGAACATGATATGTTTCGTAAATAAATTTAGACAAGTTCACCTATTCATGTCAAATATGAACCTGCTTAAAGCAGGATGTTTATAGGTCAAGTTGACAAGTCGGGTCATAATTTACCATATTCAACAGAACGGGCCAAGCGCACAAATGAGAGCAACTCCAAAATTATAAGAATGGGAGGGGGAAAAAAGAAAAATAGACCATGTAGGTTAAAACTTGGGCCAAAAAACATCAGCACGACTAGAGGTAGGTTCTTCCAGTATAGATTGAGTTAGCATTTGATCATAAGGTCGATATGCTTCTTCTCTACGAAGTCTTCTTTTTTGGCATGAGCTTGATCATTTTTCCATAAGCTTGATCTCTACATAGTCTTGCCCATTAGAATATTAGGATTTTTTTTTTTTGCATGAGCTTGATGTGAGATTTAAAATAATTAAAAAATTAAAAAAGAATCATAAAACAAAGAATAAACCATGAATCTTACTTTAAGAAAGCTATTATTCCCATCATATATCGAGCTTGCACTGCTTCAATTCTGCGGAGTGTTTCATCAGATGGGCAAAAATAAATAAATAAAAGAAATCATCAATAGATAATTCTTTTTATAGATAAAAAGAAATAAAATGGATTTTGTTAGAGCACGAAAGTGACTGCGTCCCAACCAGAAGTATTGTCCGCTTTGAGAGAGCATGCACGTATTTAATACAATGTGCAATTCATATACGATAATTTCCTCCTCACAGCCTAAAAGGCTCTTTGGATGGAAAGGGGATGGCCCCTCCTTATAAGGCTACTCTTTTGATGTAGGATTTTCCAGCCATCCCCCAACATTACCTTCAGTGGGAAGAATTCGTGCCGAAAAGTTTCAGCAACGACCTTCCTCTAGCGCCATTTGTCCCACATTATCTGCATCGATTCAATTAAGAATCCTTAACCTCTGCGTGTCCCTAAAGAGGGCTGGTAGCGAAGCATCGCTGGCTGTAGCATTTAAGCCCATCCCTTTATCTTGCTAGCTTGAGATCGCTCAAGAGAAACGGAGAGAAGGCATTTTAATTGATTTTAATGAAGAACTTTGATTAGCCAAAAAATAATAAATCTTTTGTAATTAACACCTTTTTCTTTCTCACGTGTTTCTGCTTGGAAAGTCCTAAAGGCTATTTTTCCTTATTTTTTCTGAAATTTTTATGAATTTATGGAAATGGGAGAAGTTTCTCTCGTGTCGAGAAGGAATAATTTTGATAATTCTACGCGGGCGATCAAAATCTAGATTATTTATTTGTAGGAGTACTAAAAATATAGATTCTTCTCACAATCACAGATCGCTCAGCTCCGGGAAGACGGCGAAGACTCCCATCCGCCTTCTTTCCGGCGCTGCAACGAAAAAACCTCTCCATAGCTCGCTTCCTCCTCGCCCGCACCTCTCAACTCTCGCAGTCGAGATTGCTCGCTTCTGATGCCCCTTGTCGAGCTCAAGACCAGGGAGATTGGGATCGTCTCCGGGATCCCTCAAGAACAACTCCGCCGCATGGTATCCTCTCTAATTCGCGGGGTCTTCGTCTGTTCATGCTTAATCTCATTAATTTGTGTGCCCTCCTTTTGTTCCCAATCGAATTCACCTCGCTGTTTGTAGATAGATTCGCAAACTAATCTATCCTTCATCAGACTCCAAAGGCCAAAGCACAGAGATTTGATTTATTTTTATTAAATTTTATTCATTCATTGGAATCATTAATAGCTATGTTTTCTTTTTTGGTTGGTGATAAGGGCTTTGGAAACTGTTTAGGAAAACAAATTAGATGGAGGACATAAGAATTTTAGAATAATTATTACAGTTTCTTTACAGACATTACTGGATTAAAAAGAGGTTTTTTTTTGGCTAAAATTATAGCTTTACTCAATTGATATCTATGATTCTGGACCTGTTGTCCATTTTGGAAATGAGATCAAAAAGGGGTCTCGGTAAACATGGATCCTTTTGTATGAGGCAAACTTGTTATGCGGATGGAAAATGTTTTTGACTTGAACTGTTTTCTCTGAGCCTCCCTTCCTGAGCCTGGATGCTTCACCCGTCCTGAGCCTGGCTCAGGGATACTGCTTATCCCTTCCTCCATCACGATACTCCTCATCTTCCTCACCATCGCACTGCCCTCCAGATTTTGGACATCCGAATCCCCCATCTCTGGAGACCCAGTGTCATCTTGGGATTCTTTGAGCCCCAGATCAGATCAAGAAAAAGGATTTCTCTTTCAATGGGTTGAGAATTTCTTGGAAAAATGGGAAGACCGAATGCTAGGGTTTCAAAGAAAGAGAGAGAGAGAGAGGAGTTTGGGAGAAGTGAACGATGAGTTTTGAGAGGCAATACTATGAGAGTATTGCCTCTCAAAAAGATGTCTAGGTGATGGAGTTGATGATTTCTATGGATTCTGGCCTTCTTCCATCTGTAAAATGTGGTAAGTAGCTAAATTGCACGCCGTGTTACTTTGGACACTCGCATCTAGCTCCTAGAATCTATGTCGGATACATATTCGAGTTAGATACATGTCGAACACTTGAACAGTTATCAAAATTTATCAATTTTCATTTTCCGAAGTGTTTTGAGAGTCGACTCCAACTATTAGTTTGATACACCATAATAATATTTGAACTGAGGGTTTCTTCTTTTCTAGATATTGGTTATGAATCTGCGTACTAAAATAATTGTACAAAACATTTTCCAAAAATGCTTAAGCCAGCTGAGATGTTTGGATGAGATATATGCATATTGGACTCTCTATGGTCCAGGCTACATAGGCCGGTTATGTCTGAGAAGAGAGCTTCTTTGAGTTGTGAAGACAACTGAAATGCCGTATGGATTATGGAAGCACTGTAGTTCTTCCACACTGCTTGCAGAATAGGTGGTGGCATATAAAATATCCAGGAAAGCTTATCTCTGGAGCTTGCCATATTAATCCACCATCTCTGATGTGTTGAAACTGAGGAATGGTTTTTTAAGCTATTTAACCTCATAATTTTTATTTTCAAGTATACTTATGCAAATAGCTTTTTGGTGTACACACTTTGTGGCTGATAAGCTGTTTAGGAATAGAAGGATGTCTGTTTAGCAGCTAGAAGTCTAAATTAGCCTTGCACATTTGCTTAAATTTCCTTTGAAATATCATAGCTACTAATGTCAAAGATGAGCTAGTCATAATTTTGTAGGCTGAGTTGTCTTTTAACCCCACTGAATTATAGTTAAACCAATGTCATTGCTTAGTTGTACATATAAATTGCAAGTTTACAACTCTATACATGCAAAATGGCGTATTCAATACATGAACAAATGCCCTTATATATAAGATTAGAGAGAGCAGACACACTATCTCACTTGAGGACTGACCGGCCTCATGCTTTGCCAAGATGCACACCTGTATATTTCAACAAGTAGGAAAACGAGACATCACCAAGAAAGTTCTGACTAAAAGGAGCCTTATATTGGGGCTAAATAGTCAATCAAGAAAATGGTGCCATAGATCATAGAAAAACTATGGCATAAGAGATAATTAGGATAGAATCATTATTCTGGGCTAAACTATTTCCTCCTCACTTTAAAGAAAATTAGGATAGAATCATTATTCTGGGCAGATTGTAGGGCAACTAATGATGGGGTCGATTAGGATTTCCTGAGGAAGTGTAAATAGATTGGTGAAGGCCAAACAATCTTGATATGATGCAAAAACATGAACAGTTGACATTAGGAATGATGATCCAAAGCTTAAACAAAAAACCAGTGTGGATCCAGTAAATAGATGCCTTTTCGGGCTCGTTTGGTTCGCGGGAAGCATTTTCGCTTTTAGGAATATGATTCATGGGAAGTAGATTTCTAAAAAGAGAATGCCTAGAAAAATACTTTTGGCATGTTTGGTTGATCATCCACTTTTCTGGAAAAGTTATGTGTAATTCCTATTATACTCTTAATAAAAATTAGGTCTTAAATGCCTCTTTAATGCTGAAGGGCCTTTTTGAAAAAAAATAAATATGGAGTGATTCCTGGCTCATAGGAAAGTAACTTTCCCATGTTTCTCATGGAAAAGACTTTTTCCATGAAATGTGGGAATCATATTTTCATGGGAATGTAACTTTTCCATCTCTCTTCTTTGAAAACTCCAACCAAACAAGAGGCATTTCATTACTTTCCCGTTGACCACACTTTCCCTTTTTTTCCCGCGAACCAAACGAGCCCTTCTAGTATTTACTTTGAATGGGAGATGGGCAGAGGGAAAATTTGTACCTCTGTTTCAGTAGTTCTTGATGTCAAACATTTGCTAGTTTTGGATTCAAATCCCTACAATTTGATTGGGACTCATAAACCAACCATTTTGCTAGCATATACATCCCATAAGATGTACGATGTGCATAAACAAATAAAAGGTTCCCACATGCATCTGAATTATTCCTAAAGACCTTCTACTTTCATCAGACCATTTGTGGTAGGCCAGGTTTCTTTTTCTATGATTGCAGTGGAAGTGTCATGGCAATGCTAGTAGCCTGGCCCACCTTTTCTATATTTTAAAGGATTAATCAAATGTTGTGTATTCATAGTGTGCGGACTCGTGTGGGCGTGTGTTTAATCCCACATCAGTTATTTGTTGGGTAGATCTTGAGTGAACCTAAATAATACCTTCCGACTAGCCATTTTGGGTAAGATCCTAGGTTGTGACAAACAGTATCAGAGCGGACTCAGCCCATAATCTATGTGGACTTGGGGACACTGCAGCACGGATCCATTGGGGCTGACCACGAACCGACCGTGGTGTTTGTGATTAGATTTGAATGGATTTAAACCCTTAATCTGATGAGGACATCAAAACTTGAACAAGGAAAGTATGTGAGGATGGTGCGGGCATGTGTTTAATCCCACATCCTACTCACAATATTTGTCTGTTGGAATTACAGAGCCTGTAGTTTAATTAACTGTCTTCCAATTTATGCATTCACATTATCAGACCTTGCCCTCTTATCTACACTCGTTCCAAGTCCAGGAGACTCCTGGAGGTTGCTCCTGAGTTGCAATGAATGTAAATGTCAAATTGGATTGATCCACCTTGCTGTTTAGTGTTTTACCTTCTTGGTCTCATGGCAATGTTACCTGGAAACATGACACTAGTGTCAAGTGTTCAGATATGGCGACACGTCCATATTACAAAGATGTGTTATGAATATGTGCAAAATTAATTTTTTTGAGAGAAAATATGTACATATTTATATATCCAATGAATAATTTGTTGGACTGATTGCTTTATAACTTGACAGGCTTGATAAAAAATTTTCTAGATATAGTTTTTTTTTTTGGCACGAATGTGGGGCAGACCCATCAGCACTTTAAATATCCAAGTCCAAATACCTGACGATGCACCACTGAAGATTCAAACCTGAAACATCTGGTTGCTTAGCAGAGAGGTGTGACCATTGGAACAACTCCTGATTCCCTTCAAGATTTTGTGCTGGGCTTGAAAACTTTCATGTATAAATGCTAAAAGTTGATATTTCAACAATGGTGACATGATGCTTTACTGAAATGTAGTCTCAAGGTGTGCTGAGACTTGTTCTTATGATGTTGGTATTGGGTAGGCAGGCAGTCAGATTATGTCCACACTTGAATGTTGCACATTCTGATCCATAAATCTGACCTCATATTTGGATCTGTCATGGTGCTTCAATGTTAAGTTTGTGGCGTTATTGGATAATGAGCTACAAGTATTTTGTTTTCCAATGTGGAAATCTTTTATTTGGTTATATACTTTTAGAGTAGAGCCATAATTATAAGCTGTTGATGTCTTCAGAGCCTGCTTGTCTCGAACCTCCACATAAGGGGAGATAATCAAAATTTTGATCAATTACAATTTCTAGAAACATATCTGGCCTATGTTGTTGTTAGAATTGCTTCTGGGGATTCTTACCATTAAGGGCCTTTGAAGTGATTTTTCTCAAGAAACGGACATTTGGGATGAAG
The DNA here is from genome assembly GCF_009389715.1 of Phoenix dactylifera. Classification (NCBI taxonomy): domain Eukaryota; kingdom Viridiplantae; phylum Streptophyta; class Magnoliopsida; order Arecales; family Arecaceae; genus Phoenix; species Phoenix dactylifera. Next base: position 522,355 of record NW_024067713.1, on the reverse strand, counting down.
AATTTTAGAACATAAATTGAAGGGAAAATAGAGCCCCTTTTTGTGTCTGCAAAGCTATTCCTCAATTTTTGGAAGATGACTGCTGAAGCAGGCATAGGAGGCTGTATTCATGCTTTAAGCCACATACATTTATACGACACTACTCTAAGAGAACAATTGAGCAACATGCTTGCTTTAAGCTAGAAATGGAAAGGCAATGTTAACTTTTGATCATGGTGTTGTTGCTGTTGTTGTTCATTGGAAATTGGATGTCAGAAATTTTCTTCGGGTAGACCTTGAGCACATGCCATGGAGCCGTAGACAGTCAAGTGAAATCTAATACACGAAATAATTTGATATATGGATAGTATCATTGTGGTAAAGACTGTAATGCTAGAGAAATCATTACTGCAAGGCTTATTTAGAGTCCTAAAGGCTTTTCTGCACTGGTTAGCAGGTCCAATTTTGATGCAGCACCAGTGCGGGGAAGAGAAGAAGAAGGAAGAACAAGAGAGGAAGAAGGAAGAAGAGGTTCTAGAGACACAGGAAGAAGAGAAGGGGAGGAGGAGGAGGAAGAATAAGATCTGGGGGAAAAGAAATTCTTAATCATTCATTAAACCCTAATCATGAAAATAGTTCCCTATATATAAGGCCCAAATACACAACTTGCATAAACCCCCTTACACAACAATAAATCCTAATAAGCCCACAAATAACACAAATAAACCACAAATAAGCCCTAAAATGCAAATAAACTCAGAAATAAAATAAACCACAAATAAATCCCTAAATGCAAATAAATGCGTCTGGCTCAATCCGGAGGCTCAGGATCATCTGGATGAAGGGCTCTGATGTCCCCATCAACTCCTCCCGGGTGAGAAAAACTCGACCCCGTCGAGTACAAGTCTGGTCGGCTGTCGTACTGCTCCAGAAGATCGGGGTCAAGGCGCTGCAACTGTGCTCTGGAAATCCACGTCACATCAGACTTTGGTCGACCTTTCCACCGAACAAGGTAACGTTGGTAACTACCATTCCTGGTTGAAATAACCTGCTCATCCAATATATGTTCTATTTGTTCTCTGCGTGCATGAGATTTGGAAGGTGGTGGCTCAACAGCAGGTAAGAGGTCAGGGTGTCCAACATGGGTAGGTATATCAATAAAGGGGTCAGAAGGCATGAATATTAACTTTTTGTATGGGATTAAATCTTCAATATTAAATGTCGCACTAATCCCATAGTCATCAGGAAGATCCACAACATATGCATTCGAACTGGTTTTCTTTAAGATTTTGAACTGTTCTGCACTACAAATTTGCAATTTCTTAAACGTTTCCGAAGAAAGTCGTTCAAACCTAATTCTTATCATGACGTAATCTCTTTTACTTAACTCATTATAACGTCTAGTTAAATCAGCAAGGGATTTATATTTTAAGTTATTAAAGTGACTACAGTTGCTGATTTCTTGATGCAATGAATGTGGATGTGATGCAATTGATTGTGCAGACTCAACGACTCTATACTGATAAGACATGAAAAACAGGTCTATGGGTTGCTTAGGTTTGTAATCAAGCACCATTTCGAATGGATTCATGCCTATGGACTTATGAACCGAACTATTATATGCAAACTCAACTGTTGGTAACATTAAATTCCAGGTCCTAGCATATGCATTCGGTCTGAGCCTATGATGTGGAAGGTTGGACAGGGATGCTCCGGGAACTAGATCGATTGCGCGTTGGATATCACGCATTGGAGAAAGTGCATCCGGAAGATCATCAGGGAGTGCATCATGAAACTCCTCTAGAAGAGAAACTACTACTGGGGAATGTTTAAGGTTGGACTCTGCATGGGTATCTTTAGCTACAAGTGCCAATTCAGGTGACTTGCTCTCAATATCTGTCACTACCTCTTCCACAATAGTGATGTGAAGTGGCTTGGTTGTACTTAGATCAATAGTCTCCCTTTGGGAATCATTTTGGACAAAGTCTAATTCTGTAGGTTCGTCTTCAAAGTCTTCTTCATAGTCTTCTATATTTGGTTCATAGACTTCTTCGACATATTCGGCCTCTTGGTTCCTAACTTCTAGTTCAGTAATCGGGTAGGTCTTAGTGGAACATTGGGGCGCTATATGGCCGAATTGTTGACACCTAGAGTATTGGGTTTGGTGCCTAGGAGAGTGGGGAAGGACTACAGGTGGTGCGACCAAACCGATTTGGGCTGTAACAGGGGTTGGCGATTTAGGGGTCCTAGAATTTTGCACGAGCTCACGGATCTCTTGTTGGAATTCCTTGTTTCCAGCCCGCATGGCAACGATCTGTTCTAAGAGAGACCTCAAAATGTCGGAATTCATGGTAGCTACAGGGGTTTTAGGTTGATTGAGATAGTGCTCCATATCACTACAGGTTGGCTTGCACTGATGACACTGGGTGATGATGTGAAATGTAGTGTCACTAATGAAACCCTTATAAGTATGATGCAGGACCAGATTTGATGCAGGACAACCTACTAATGCAATCTATTATGATTTCAGAAATCAGCAAGTCTTCACAATAATAGCTTAAATTTAAATGTTGCTGATTTTTACTTCGGTTATTCAGAATTAAGGATTAAGATTATTCAATTTAAGAAATTAGATTGCAATCAAGTAGTACAGTTGTTCTGATCCTAAATCAATATGATCGAATAATGTTGAGAAACGTCCTGTTACTAGGGTGTGCTAATTTAATGTCAAGATTTAAAGGGTAATAGGACGGGTTCGGAAGTGAGAGGTTCAATGTTCTGAATTATAACAGCAATATAAGTTTTCAAAATGTGGCTATCATGCAAGAGAACTAGAACATAATTAAATGAACAAGCCAGAAAAAGTAGAAACCTATCAACTGTGGCGGATGCAGTCAACCAGAATCGTCTGCTCGTGGAGTCTCGGACACGAAGTTGGCGCCGGGCAGAGCTAGCTGGAGTTATGGACCTGCATCTACAGCACAAGGCTTCCGGGGCTGTTGAAATGGGCTGAAGAACAATCTGGTTTGGGCCTGAGATCGGACCTGCAGCCGCTTGGGCTTGGGCCGCGCTCAATTGATGGCGCACGGGCTTGGGCCAGTACAGAAGCAAGAGCGGCTGGGGCCTTGGTTCGTGCGGGAAAGATGGATGGCCAAGGGGGAGAGCAGATGAGGGAGGCGACGGTGATGGCCAAGGGGGAGAGCAGATGAGGGAGGCGACGGTTGGGATGGCGGCCGAAGTCGGGGAGGTGCTGTGGTGGTGCTCGGGGTGGCGGTGGCGAGGATGGCGTGGGTCCGGTGTCGTTCACGGGGAGACGTCCTCGGGTCGCAGTGAAGGCGGACACGGCGGCGGCGGCAAACGAGGCTCGGTGGAGACGGAGCCCGGCGGAGGTGGCGCAACAGAGATGGAGCGGCAGAGAGAAGGCTGCCGCGAAAGATGAGCGGCGGCAGACTCGGCGAGGCAGCGGAAATGGGGTTGGCACGACGGCGGCGAGGAGGAAAGGCGGAGCGGCTGGTGGTGGCGCTGCAGGCGGAGCTCGGCGACGGCGGCGAAGGGGTGGCACGACGGCGGCGAGGAGGAAAGGCGGAGCGGCCAGAGGCGGCGCTGCAGGCGGAGCTCGGCGACGGTGGCGAAGGGGACGGTGGAAACCCTAGGGTTTCCTTTTCGGCAGAACAGAGGTTGGTATTTTTTTTTTTTTTTTGAGGGGAAACACGTGCAGGTCACGTGATCCGACTTCTTTTTTTTTTTTTTTTTTTGAGACACGTGAGATCACGTGTGTTGTTATAACCTTGGATCCGGTCGGATTCGGGTTGTCGAGCGTGAACCGCTCCGATAACCCGTTAGTTCCTCACGTGCAAGGCACGTGTATTTTTTTTTTTTTTTTGGAATGGATCCGGGCTAGCAGAGAAACGGGTAACGGGTTTGGATCTTACCCGTTAGGTTTGTTTTCTTCAACCTCTTGATGGTTTCGGGAGAAGGCTCCGATCTTCACGGCGATGGCGGTGGCCGGGGCTCTGGGACCTATGGCGGCGGGCGGGGCCGGTCACGGGCTCCGGCCGGCGGTGCTTCCGGTGACGCGTCGGCAGTCACGGCTGCGGCTCCGTGACCTGCAGCGGGGGATGGCTGGCGTTCCCGGGTTTGCCACGGGTCGGCCGTGGGCGGCGCGGGCGAGCTGGTGGATCAAGTCAGAGAGACGCGAAGGAGAGTCTGGTGCAGGGGCTGTGGCTCTTTCTTCTCTCTCGGCTGCAGAACTTTTTTTTTTTTTTTTTTTTTTTGCTCTGGTGAAGACACAGACCGAGAGAGAGGGGGGGTCGGATGCGGATGGCTGTCGATCTGGGCCTTCACAGACTCGGCAGTGATCCTTTTTTTTTTTTTTTTTCTTTGGTGAGCGGACTGACAGAGGGAAGGGGTCTGTTCTTGTTGTTGATGGTAACCGAGGGAAAGAAAAACTGTTGACGGATCGGGGCTTTGGCAATAGAAGCAAAACCGGTTGCTCTGATACCAAGTTGATGCAGCACCAGTGCGGGGAAGAGAAGAAGAAGGAAGAAACAAGAGAGGAAGAAGGAAGAAGAGGTTCTAGAGACACAGGAAGAAGAGAAGAGGAGGAGGAGGAGGAAGAATAAGATCTGGGGGAAAAGAAATTCTTAATCATTCACTAAACCCTAATCATGAAAATAGTTCCCTATATATAGGGCCCAAATACACAACTTGCATAAACCCCCTTACACAACAATAAATCCTAATAAGCCCACAAATAACACAAATAAACCACAAATAAGCCCTAAAATGCAAATAAACTCAGAAATAAAATAAACCACAAATAAATCCCTAAATGCAAATAAATGCGTCTGGCTCAATCCGGAGGCTCAGGATCATCTGGATGAAGGGCTCTGATGTCCCCATCAAATTTCTTTTTGTTTGTTTTTTTTTGGTGAAAACAACATTCATATAGCTCTTATATGGGTACAACCTGACAAGTCAGAAATAATAAAGTGATACAAGGAAGAGGGAATCTCATAGGCACTAGTCCAAAGAAACTCTCCGGTGTGCCGAGCAACGTAAGAGGCAACCCAATCTGCGATTATGTTCGCCTTCCGATACACGTATGCAGCCTAAAAGGAAGCCAACCCCGCTTATTAGTCTGATTTTTTTGTTTGTTTGTTTGAGATCACCTACCTGCACGTTTTATGATTAAAGAGATACTCCGTTCATACTTTTACACATGTTATGGTGTTAACAACTAAAATGACAACAGATGTTCATAATGCCATGGTCACCCTTGTTTAATTCCAAACTCACAGGGTTTATTGCTTATCCTCTAGGTGATCCATGGCACACTCCAGTGGACAAGTCATGGTTGTAGCAACACGTAGCTCGTGGCTTATCCAACATCAGTTATATGCCCGATTAAGACATGGATTCTCAAAATATCTTGAAATGGTTCTTTCAGCTTGCTGCTCTTCTGAAATTTAAATAATCTCTGGAGCATAACTGTTGGGCCTAGATCGCGTGCAATTGCCTAAAAGTTTTTAAGCTTTATGGTTGAGAAACATGTTTTCGTTTGTCGTTCTTGCATGGTAACCTCGCGATTGGATCAAGCTAGATTGCATAGAAGTTTGTCGTCTAGGCTTTCGTTACTTGTCGTTATCAAATTATTATCGGCGAAATGTTCCTTTCACAGGTGAAGTGTCTCTTTCATGCAAGTGCCGGTACGTACTCCTTTTTTTTTTTTTTGGGTATTAAAAAAAAAGGACAAGAAAGGGGAATTAACTCCACCCGCATAGCAGCCCCTACTAGGCCCTCATTCCATCAGAAAATGTTCGATGCAAGTAGAAAGTTTCTCATACCCTCCCTACCAGCAAGGGAGAATCCGTGTGTGAGTACGTCACTCCAGCACCACCTCAGTACCAGAGAAGCAGTAGCGCTCCCAACGGACAAACTAAGTGAAGGGCATCCGATCTCCGCATTTAATCGACGTCCGCGCATTTCAAATTTGGGTCACTCCGTTGGAAATAAAGCTCCGTTCCAACTGTGCTACCATTTTGGTGGTCCGGTACATACTTCCTTGAGGCATCATAAGTTCTCTTTTGGGTCATTTAAGCTTGGATTCCTGCTGCATGTTTTAAGTAGTATCTTCGTTTGTCGTTCTTGCATGGTAGTCTCCTGGTCGGGTGAAGCTAGATTGGATAGAAGTTTGTGGTTTAGGCTTTCGGTATTTATCATTATCAAGCCGGTACGTACTTGTCGAGGTTCTTAAGTTCGCTTTTGGGTCGCTAAGCTTGAATCTCAGCCGTATTTTTAAGAAGTATGTCCGTTTGTCGTATTTTTAAGAAGTATGTCCGTTTGTCGTTCTTACATGGTAGCACTGCGACAATTTCTTTTTTTATAACCGATTCTATATTACTGGTGCTAGATAAAAATGTCGATAATTTTTTTTTCATGCGACGGTAACAACTGACGCTTTTGAAAAAAAATTCCGCCGATATAGCTAGCCTCGTGATTCGGTGAAGCTAGATTGGATAAAACTTTCTAGACTTTCGTTATTCATCTAGTTCATCATAGTAGCATCTGTGAGCGTCCATTTCATAGCAAGTGATAGTACGTACTGTTTTGAGGTACCATTTATTCCTCTTTTGGGTCACATTTAAGCTTGTGTCTCTAATATGTTCTGAAATTTCTCATTCTGTGTGTTGAGGCTTAGTGGCTTACACAGACAATTTCAAGTGGAAGGGTCCCCCAATGGCTGAAGAAGAATAGAGACCATTATTTTCTTCTCTTTGATTGTGAGGAGAAAACCCAAACATGGCGGTTCTTATTCTTTTTTTCCTTTTTTTTCCTTTTTTGCTTTTTTCCTTTTTCAATGTAGTTGGGCTTCTGATGTCTCTTTTGCATCCAAACTGAAGGCATGCAAGTCAAATCAACACTAATGAGATCTGGCACATTTAATAATAAATAAATATTCAATTTAAATGATTTCATTTCTATACAGCTCCAGTCTAGTATCGCTTCTACTAGCACTCTGTTCTTATATCATTTACATAAGATAGCAGTAAAGATGGAAGACAATGATGAGGAGCCATTCAAGCTTTGCAGTAGCTGACAGAAGCCTCGGCGGTGCGAAACCTCCAGGTGAAGAGATAATCCTTGGAGTCGCAGTAGAGCCTTCTCACATCACAAGGCACATGGATCAAGGTCTTGGTGCCGTTGCTTGCCCACTGTATCCTCGCCCTGCATGAGAACCCCTTGGACGTCAGCGGCACCGACGACTCCGACAGGTCGAGCATCACCGCTCCGCTGATCCTCCTCGACGCCAGCCGCATCCCGAGACTGCGGCTGCCGACGGAGGCCATCAAGTCGAGCCAGGGGCACTCCGGCTGCCCGACCATCTCCTTGTAAGCTGAATTGGCGATCCGGACCCGGTTCCGGGAGTCGGAGACGACCGCCGGGAGCAGGTCGGACTCCACCTCCTCCTCCACCTCCTGGGGCTTCTTCGCAGGCGCCGGCGGGGCGGGGCCGGTGTCGAGGGTGATGGGCCCGATGGTGATGCTCGAGCCCACGGGCCGGATGGGCAGTGGCACGATGACCTTGGGCTGCTGGAGCTTCTGGAGGAGGTCCCGCTCCACGGGGATTCCTCGCGGGGGGGCGACGGAGACGAGGTCTCGGTCGGAATCCGGAGAGGGGTTGGGTGGGAGGAGGGAGAGGGTGAGGGGGTCGCCGGAGGTTTTGATGGGCGGTTTTTCGGGGGCGGAGAAGGAGGGGAGGAGAGGGAGCCCACGGGCGAGGCCCAGTTGGGCCGGGGTGGTGGAGGGGAGGAGTGGTGGAAAGAAGGGGGTGCGCGGGCGCTTGGAGGGGAGAGAGGCGAGGGTGGAGCGGCCGCGCTTGCGGGCGCGGCAGGGGCGGCCGCGAAGGTGGAGGGCGGCGGCGGAGGCGGAGGCGAAGGAGGGGGATGGGGATGGGGAGGAGTGGTCAGATGGGCCGTCGGGGAGCGGGGGGAGAGCGGGCTTGGGGGCGATGGGCCGGAAGCGGGCCATGATCTCGTGGGTCTTGGCCACGTCAACGGCGGACTGGAGCATCGCCATGGCTCTCTCTCTCTCTCTCTCTACAGTGGGTGATGGGGGAAGAGAGGGGGTGGTGGTGGGAGGGGTTTTAGAGAGGGGGTGGGCCAATGGGGGGAGGGCAACAGGACGGTGGCGGAGGAGGGCAGGGGAGGTGGCACGTGTGCGAAGGTTGGGTACGTGGAGAGGTGGGCTGTGGAAGGAGGACACGTTGGCTTGGAGCGAGGGGATTTAAGGGATCCGTACTGTGATAGGGTGGCAAGAGGAGAAGGGGTTTCTCTCTCTCCTTTTCTTTCTTGTTTGTTTGTTGGTTTCTCTCGCTTTCTCTCTAGACATTTGCCGTCCGGCAAGGCTGGCCAGGGGAGGCTGATGGCTTCCGGCCAATGGCCCTGGGGCTGTGGGCGGTGGAAACGAATGGTTGGAGGACAAGTGTCATGGCGGAGTCCATGCGCGGCTACACATGCGAAGGGGATGCAAGGGGGTTGGCGGTTTCGGGTTGGACTGGGGTTTTGTCTCGCTCTGCCCGAGGGTTTAAAAAGATAGAGAGAGAGAGAGCGTGGGGGTCTCCGTTAGTGGCGGGTGTCGACCGATCGAGGGGGGTGGGAGAAGAAGCAAGAGGGGATGGCTGTCGTGAAGCGAGCGAAGGGAGCGGGGCACCCAGCCGTTGGAATTGTGGGAAGTAACGCTCTCTCACTTGAGCGTGGTTGGGGTCCGCATGGTTTGGTGGGAGGGTGTGTAAGTGGGTGCGTTCTGTGTTTTGAGGGGAATTTGGGCGTCACGTGGCAGGATGGTGAGGGACAAGTGGCTGGCTACGTACGTCCTCGGTTTTGTACCTCTTGGTACGCTGTTCCCCCGGAATCATGTACATATAGCTTAACCTTGTACCAAGGAAAAAGCTCATGGGAAAATATTAATCCCCGTTCCCCTTCCTCTTCTAAACATTAATTTTTATAATGGAAATGGTACTCGCAACGAGCACGAAAAACAGAAGATGCGGAGAAAAGGTATCCAACTGAGGTCTTAGAAGAGTAATTTTTAGATAATGGAATAGATCTGTGAGAGATCCGAGCTTTCTCCGTTGTAAGCAATTATTGTTTGATATCTCTAAATTAAGCATGTGTTTAAACCACAAATTTGTTTGGAGATCATCAAACAAGACAACACATGGAATTTTCAAAATTTGGCAGGTCTTGTTCGTAGAAAAAATGTCATGTGAGCAAAACTAATTGATAAAAGTTAGATTTGGATGATAATAACTAACAAGAAAAAATGATTTCATATAAGAACAACCATGTGGCGAATTTCTAGAGTTTGATAATGACAGTGAGAGCCAATTGCAGAAAATTTCTTTGAAAGGATGAAACTCATAAGCATTATGTTTGACTGCCTTTGATTGTAGCATAAGACAAATTAAAATAGTTAAAATTACAGCAGTAAGCATAGTTATTTTATGATTTTTGTCTATTTTGTTTGACTAAAAATTTGTGCTTCTGTTTGGCATGCTTTATTGTATTTCCTTGGCGTGATATGAGAAATAAGATTGCTTTTTAGCTTAAAATAGACAAATGATGATCTTACCTTCGTCATCAACCACTCATTTCCAAATATTTTGTTTAAATAAATAATCAAGCAACCAATGAGTATGCAATACTTAACATTCAACTAAGAATGACAAGTACCTTGGCAGAATCCGAAAAAAAATTAGTGATGTGCATCTCTAATGAGATGCATAAATGATTTTTTTTTCAAGTTTAAGATATAATTGGGAAGGGTTCCTCAATCAAATTCATCTTTGTTGTAGAAAATGTACCCATTTGCTTATAGTTCAAAGGAATGATCTCACTAAGACAAATCGTAGGTGCATATTGGTTGACCTAGAATCAATACGTGAATAGAGCAAAATTCAGCAAAACTTATACATGATTGGTGTAGGCATCTATCCCAAGAAGCAAATGATTATTTATGCAATGAAACCACCACATGCTTAATTGTTGTTAGGAAAGTATAGATATGCTTGGCATTCATTATATTTTGTGTTGTAATTTTAGGTGAAAGCAACATGTCTATATTATTTATTATCTCAATTTTTGGGCTGTCATTTAGCTCGGAGGGTGCATCTACTACTACTATTTCGACCTTATCCTTCTGTTGTAATAACATCCAATAGTTATAAATGTCAAGCACAACAAAAATTAAAGATGATGTTTCCTTTATTTTTTTAATCAGGGCTCAATAACAAGTGATATATTTCATTCAGATGGATTCCTTAGCCTAAAAGAAAAGAGAAGAAAAATCCAAAATTATAAATAAATGCTAGCACAAGAGATAAAAGGATGAAAGTCTCAAGCAAGTTTTCCACCACAATAAACACGACATAGAACTTTTCTAAATGCTACACCTCGTTTGAAACTCTAGGCTTATTCCATTGATAAGTGGAAAGCACACTAAGAATCAGCTATTATTATTATTATTATTATTATTTGTTAAGAGGATGTGGCCATGAAAAATTGGCACCACCGGAGAGTAACAGGAAGTAAGCCAAAGAATTGAGTTTTTAACCCGAGTAGATACAAGGTTTTATTTTTTTAAAAAAAAACTGTATATGATTTTTCAATGACTTCCATAAAATACAAAGAAGATGTCATGTGCATTGCATGTGCAGAAGGTCTAGCTAAAATTTCTAATATTAACATAAGATATCTAGGAAGAAGAGTGGCTATTCAACCTAGAGCTATGTGTTAATAGCTTACTAGATTTGGAGTTCCTTTAATGAACTCATTTTATATTTATGTCTCTGTACTTATAAGACAAGAAGAGAGAGAATAACCAATCATCCTTAACCCTTAAGCTATATCAAAAGGCACCTTAATTTTTTAATTTTCAATTCCAGAAAATAACACTAAAAGACTTGAAACATTTTAGACTTCTACAAAAAAAGGTTTCTCTAACATTGATGGGCATCACAACAAACTCCAATTTAATAAAAAAAATGTTATAAATCATTGTAACAATTATTTTTAAGCTTTTAGAATTACAATTTTAATGAAATTATCTAGCAGTCATATGTATCTGCAAGTGCATTGTAACTAGTAAACCTTTAAAATATGAGAGCATCTCAAAAATTTAGTTCCATCATCCTCCAACAAGTAACCTTGGCATCAAACTACATATAAACCTAACTTACATGCATGAGTATACATGCTTTTCCAAAAAAAAAAATGGTTCAACTTTATGTTGCACAATTTTTTAAATAAATGATGATTAGGCATTGTGGTAAAGGAAGTTTAATAAAACATTTCTAAATCCTTTATAGTTCAAACTTGACCAAATTTAGATTTAGGACTCTTTCAACATTGTCCAGATTTAATATGATCCGGTATAGGTACAATTCTAGTTGCCTTGGGCTGGTTTACGTGGACTATTCTTGATCTTACTAAAGTTGATAATAATTTATGTTGTTATGGTCCTTATCATAACCTTGATAAAAGCCTATTCTTTACATTCGAGAGACAAGCTTTCTCCTTAACCCCTGAGAGCAAATGTCTATTTTCTCAAGTCTCTCAAACTTGAGAGCTACTTTCCTTGCACATAATCAAAGACTTAAGGTTTAACTCTAAGGGTAATTGAGATCCACCTCTTGGATTGACTACTATTTTATATTTTATCTGTGATACAAATGGAATGCCCATTGAGCTTATGTATCTTGCAAAAGCTAATAGATTTGGATGTATTTTTTGCAGAAATTAATGAATGAGGTGTGTCGCCTTTCCAACAAATAATAATAATAATAATAATAATTCTACTTTTGATTTGGATGGTTATATTATGTTTATTTCATGGTCCTAAAAAATTTTAAGCATAATTATGTACAAAATAAATAGAACTATACATGAAAACAGGCATAATTGTGCGCATAACATGCGTAACTTTGCGGACAACTCTTGTTTAATTGTGTGCGAGGATTAACTAACTACCTAAGGACTCAATGTGAAGGCAATAAAATAATGACGAGGTGTTCCCAGACTTGATAAATTAGCTTAGTATTTTCAGAGTTGGTACCTAAAATATATTGGTCCAAGAAAAAAGAGACTAACTCAACTTTGAAGCTTGGGCTCACTAAACTTTCTATTAGCTTGAAGCCAATCTATTAGCTTGCATGAAGACCTCCGTTGGTGATGCACAATGAGAACATTCCCCCCACTGTTTCCCTTTTTCTGTTCTAAAGAAGAAATCTTTTCTAAAGAAGACAATAAGAAATTTATCAGTTTGCAATTGTGCATGTGTTCATAAGAGTTTCTTGAACAAGCCTGAAGCCCTCATATATCCATGAGAATGGCTGGAGTTCAATCTCCTAATCGTTGTATGGTGCTATCTCTTTGAGTCATTTCTTTCTTAGCCTAAAGCTAAGTCCATAGCTTGTCTTTTGTCTTGGTACGTAGTTCCATAGCTTGTCCTTAACTATAGTGCCCTGAGCTGGTTAAATGGTATTTGGGCTTATTTGACTGTCCCAAATTAGGTCAAACATTTCTATCAAAAAAATTAGGTTTTGAATAATTGTGCTACCCCTGAGATCAGGTGAATACTCTCCACCTAGATTGTAAAAACAAATCTTAAGGTATCGTTTCAGTGAGTCACAATTTATTTTGACATAATTTTCTAACTTTAGCCCAACTTGTTTTGTAATATTTCAAAAAATTAAATTGCTAGCCTTTAAAGAGTAATTTAGAAATTTTCAAGTTAATATTAGGTGTGTACACATCTAGACACTAGTGCCAAGGCTTGATCGAGCCGGACCAAGCTCAAAAACTAGGCTCGTTTTGTAGTTCAGGTGAGCTCAAGCTAGCTCTTTTAATCTTATCCAGAGTCCAAGCCAAGTCCGGGACTTCGTGAAAGCAATGAATGGGCCCAAGGAGGCCTCATCACTGAGGGCATTCGATTCCACTAGGTGTTCATTTTTCCTTCTTTTCTGCCCGTTAACTCCACTTGTTTCTATTCACATGCATTGCATCAACTCGAATTAGTACTCATGAATCAATTTAAGTGTGAAGAGTGGAGAGAAGCCACTTCCTCTAAAAATTCATAGAAAAGAAAAAAGGGGAAAATTTTAAATAAATAAATATTCAATGTCCGATGTTGGATATCCAATATTAACTCAAACAACCTGTTAATTACTTTAAGTAAATAAATTGGGATATAATACTGCTCAAGGTATTAAATCTAAAATTATTTATTTAAATCCAATTGAATTGAGGCAAATTAGATACGAACCAAATTTTACAATAGAGCATAATTAAGTAAACTGAAACCCAATCACGGTTCAAAATTTTAAATTTAAAAATAAAGTTGATCAAGTCAGCTTAGCTTGGTCCAAGTTATATTAGCTGCTGCCTATAAACTATCGAGACACTAGGAATGTGTAGTGCTATTAATGCCCCATCAGGTGAAAACTTTGACCTTTCCGCCTCGGCCTAAGACACAGATAACCAAAGCCCGAGTAAGGATACTAGGAGGGAAGCCAACCATCCGTCTCCTTCCTTTACATTACTAGATCTATGAACTTGAGTCATCGGATGTGAAAGGCGCATAGCTCACAACAAATCTAGTTTGTCTAGATCTAATTGGATTCAGTCCGATAGGTCAAGATCTATATTTGACCTAGTTTGAGACTTAATTTCAATCAAGGCCCATGCTTAATCTACTGGTCTAATTCTAGAAGTTAGCTCCAAGTCAAATCTTTCATGGAGAGACGAAATATAAAATTTGTGTTATTATATTATTATTGATTTTATCTTTTTATTTTAATTTAATATGTTTTATTAGTTTGGTGATTTGGTTGCGCTTTTGATTAGGGAACTTCTAAGCTGGTTATAGTGTATTTGGACTATTTTTTGTTCTTATTATATCTTAATTTACAGTATAGTATTATTATTATTTTTTTGCAAAAACTATCATTTATTTTTTCAAATTTTACTTGAATTACTCAAGCTGTCAGTACTTCTATTGGAACAGTACATGAGAGTAGCAGTATGCCCCCATCAAAATTTACTTTGAAGACACCAAGGGAAGTGGGTTGCTGGCACCCATAAATATTGTGAATTTAATCCAGAAGCATGGTAGAATGACCACACCACTTCCTTTTTATTTGTTTGAATGAGATTAGATGCATAAGAAATAATAATATCTTCCATATAGTAGCAAGAGCTTCTTACTAGCTGATTTGGGTTGTAATGAAGATTATGAAATATTCTTTCGTTTCTAGCTGTCCACCGCTGCCAAGCCATGGAAGCCAGCAATTTAGGTCTCTGCCCTTTCTCAACCCTAGTATCTGCTAAAATCTTGAGCATATCCAACAAAGAACAGGGAGGATCTTGTCGACCTAACCTCGTTGACGGCTGCCGCCGGCACTGTTTTGAAAACGAGCATTCCACAATCATATGTTTATAATCCTTCACTTGGCCCGGACATAATACTGTGATAATTCCCTTGCTTTGCAATATATGCTTATAAGGCAGTTTCAACCACTTAGGATGCATTCGGTTCGTGGGAAAAGAATGAAAAAAAATATGGTCAATGAAAAAATAAACAAAGACCTCTTATTTTATTAGAGTTTTTAAAAAAGAGATAGAAAAGTGGTATTTTCATGAGAATAAAATTTTTATATTTCATAAAAAAATTCATAAGAAATATTAAAAAACAACTTTTTCATCAATTAGTAATTGTGATGTTTTTTTTTTTTCAAAACTACTCTTAAGTCATCAAAATCTCTTTATTAAAAGTATAATAGATATTTTACATAACTTTTTCAAAAATGTAAATACTCAATCAAACATAAGCTACTCTGAAATGATCTCTTTCTTATGGTCAACTAAACATGCGAAAATCATTTTCTCAAGTATCTTATGTCTGAGAATCAGATTTTCAGAAAAAATATTCCGACGAGAAAAAATTCTTTTCGCGAACCAAATGACTTCTTAAGTTTCCAATAGAACATCTTAACCTGCATATCCATATCCAATTGAAAGAGGAAGGTATACCTGAATATGATACGGTATTCAATGATTTACTGATATCCTTTAGAGAGATTTGATTGAATCTGGTAGAAGCCCAGCACAACTAATCATCCCAAGAACCTGCCGACAATGGAAATCTGCAAACATAGTTCATCATTTCATTTGAAAATACGTTAGATAAAATATTTGTGTGCCATGTTCTATCAGGCTGGATGAGATTAGCCACTGGCATGTCCATCAGATCAACCTCCATCTCAATATATGGAGGCCAAGCATTAAGAGGAATAGAGGAACACCAAGGATTTCTTCATCACTTGGAGTCAACAATAATATTATTTTCCCATCCCTGTTTGGACAAGTGTGAGAGGTGCCAATGGAGCTAAAGAAATTAAGAATAGGAATAGGCAGAGCACAATGGAAGTCACTTTCAATGATGTAAGCAAAATTTTATTTCCATCCAAAGTTAAAAGATTCACCCTAGCTATTGAAACAATAGGACAGGCAGAATATAATGCCAGTAACTTTCTCAAAGATGCAAGCAAAATTTTTATTTAAAAGGTTCACCTGACCATTGGAGCTTCTAAAGGCTAATGTATTATGAAATTATACAATGCATTTCAATATCATATATGGGTGGTGAAGGTGTAGATCTTAAGTATTTTTAGACCATTTTGATGAACCTCCCTTATAGTGTGGTCCTCTTCCTTCAATATGTCGCCCTATTTGTCACTGTCATGTTTACGCGGCATCAAGAAAGTTGTGCAAGCATTTTAGAAGATAATGCTAGGTCTACATTACAAGTGAGACGCTTATGATGGTGATGCCTGCACATCATGTATTCTGTATATAAGAATCACACATCAAAATGGAGCCCACACAGACAGGAGCAATGTGTCATCAGGATTGCATGTTCATTAAAATCTCAATTTTGTGAGGAAAGTAATTAACTGATGGATTACCCTCAC
Organism: Phoenix dactylifera; assembly: GCF_009389715.1. NCBI lineage: Eukaryota > Viridiplantae > Streptophyta > Magnoliopsida > Arecales > Arecaceae > Phoenix > Phoenix dactylifera. Next base: position 506,347 of record NW_024067713.1, on the reverse strand, counting down.
AATTTTTTTTTTTTTTTTTTTGGGTGGGATTTTTGGGGGTGGTGGAGTGTAGATATCTAGCATCGGCGTAGACCGAAGGGCTACATGTATCTAGGAGGGAAGTTGCATCGTTGCTAAATAAGGCGAGGGTTAAAAGATGGGTGATATAGCTATCCATCTTCGAGATGGATGGTGTGTCTTTTATCTAAATATCCATGTAGCAGAACATCGGAGTTGCTAATTAAAGCAAAAGTTGAGAAATCGGCGACAACTATCTATCTTCGAGATTGATGATGCATTACCTATCTAAGTATGCACCATCTTCTGCGATGAAAATATGCATCACAGAGGATCCAAACTTTGACAACAGCACAAGGTGTGAACTTTGAGGCTCAAGTTTTTTTATCGTGCCTCTGGTGGTGTATCTAGGTTAAAATCCTGGCTTAACGAAGATTTTGAGGGGTAGAAATTCTCAGAGGAAATCCGTCCCTGTTCTGCAGGTTATTGCTTACAAATTAATGTCTTACAGCAAAAGCTAAAATTAATCATGATGCTCAGCACAGATCTAAAAATTCAGTTCAATACACTTGAAGCAAGGTTTTCACTTCACAGTTTGCCTAAACTGCACCCCATGTCTTGGCGCCTGGACTCTCTTGTTTGGTCTACTTTTTTTGAAACATTTCCGATAGTTTTAGTAGATGGAGACGGAATTGTGAATGTTTCTGAAGTTTATCCTGCTTCGCCAAGACTCCTGCTGTAAAGAAAGAATAACGATGTCTATAAAGAAAGAATAACCATACAAGTACAACATGGTGATTCCAAGAGCACAGGAGCCATAAGTCAGTCAATCTGGATAAGAGGTTCTCCTGGTCCCCAACCCAAGAACTGCTGCCATGAGAACATTGCTGCAGCTAGATGTAGAATAATCTCAACCACAATGGGCATCATTCTATATGCTTTGAATTATTGAGACAATAGTACAAAGTGAAGAAAGAATATGTATATATATGTTATCTCTAGAAAGAATATCCTTGCCTGCATATCTGCCTCCATTATTTGGTGGTCCAAGCACATATTTTAACCACATCTGAACTTGTTGAGTAGGTAGGATCACCAAAAATAAAAGAGAAGAAAAAAAATCCAAAATTATAAATAAATGTTACAAATCATTGTAACAATTATTTTTAAGTTTTTAAAATTAAAATTCTAATGAAATTATCTAGCAGTCATATGTATCTACAAGTGCATTGTAACCAGTAAACCTTTAAAATATGAGAGCATCTCAAACATTTAGTTCCATCATCTTCCAAAAAGTAAACTACATATAAATCTAACTTACGTCCGTACGTGCTTTTCCACGCACAAAAAAAAGGTTCAACTTCATGTTGCATGATTTTTTAAATAAATGATGATTAGCATTGTGGTAAAGGATTTTTCTTTCCCGGCCGATGCTAGAGATTCCCCCCATGAAGGAAGTTTAATAAAACATTTCTAAATCCTTCATAGTTCAAACTTGACCAAATTTTGATTTAGTAGTCTTTTCAGCATTGTCCAGGTTTAATATGATCCAATTTAGGTTCGATTCAAGTTGGCTTGGGCTAGTTTACATGGACTATCTTTGATCTTACTAAACCGATGATAATTTATGTTGTTATTGTCCTCGTCATAACCTTGATAAAAAGCCTATTCTTTACATTCGAGAGACAAGCTTTCTCCTTGGCCCCTTGAGAGCAAATGTCTATTTTCTTAACTCTCTCAAACTTGTGGGCTACTTTCCTTGCTCATAATCAAATACTTAAGATTTAACTCTAAGGGTAATTGAGATCCACATCTTGGATTGACTACTATTTTATTTTTGAACTATGATACAAATGGAATGCCCATTGAGCTTACGTATCTTGCCGAAGCTGACAGATTTGGATGTACTTTTTGCATAAATTAATTAATGAGGTGTGTCCCCTTTCCGACAAATAATAATAATAATAATAATTTTATTTTGATTTTGATGGCTATATTATGTTTATTTCATGGTCATACAAAAATTAAGCATAATTATGCGGTGCAATTTTTGCAACCCAGCGCATGGTACCATCATGAATAGCCAGCACGCCATCCATCTAAGAGATGGGTGGCTCTCATTCATATCTGCGACATGCTGTGTATCATGCTAAAAAGTGTTTGGATATGCTATGAAATAAATGAAAGCCGCATGTCTCCGAGAGAGATGATTTGGTGGTCATCTACAGTAGTACAAGATTATACGATATAAAAATTATACCACAAAGGATCCGAACTCGTTTTTCTCCCATCTCCCATACATTAGAGTAAAAATTTTGGTACAACAGTAAGGCTGCTTCATTATGATTTTAGCATCATAGATTCAAAATATAAATACAACTTTTTCATATGGAAGGTATAACATCGTATATCTAATCTTTTTGAGATTTTGCTATGAGAGTCTCTTGCACTAAGATGCATGTTTCTCATCCATGTTTTTTTATCCAGAAAAATTGGAGCAAAAAAGTCTCCTATTATAACAAACCTTTTTGGCGCTTCTATATCTCTAGCAAGGGGTCTTCAGTCTTCATTATGGGTATATGCTGATTTGACTTTTCATCTTTATTTATTATTTTTTTAGTGATAATGTTTGCAAACATCTTGCTAAAGGTCTTTTCGATGTCCCAATCCAAGAGAAAAGGCCTGGGAACATTCCGTTAGAATAGAATAATCTCATCCGCAATGGAATCATTCTATAATCATGCTTTCAATTATTGAAATATTTATTGTAATTACTGAATTATATGTTTTAAATTATTGAAAAATAGAAATGAGAGAATATTTCACCCTAGGCAAGTTGTTTTCAATTTGCACCTAATGACTACAGGTATATCTTGACATGTGTAAATGCATATCTGACTAGCTTGGTAAAATAATGATGGCAATAATTAGATTTTGATTTATAAGATTTTTATGCAAAATTCCTAATACATATTAATTGAGAGATTTTTTATATGTATATCTTTACAAATATTTAAAATTATATATTTACCCTTGCAAGTCTAATATTTACATGAATATCTTTATAAATTATCATTTTGCATTTATACTCTTATAAATTTCTGAAATGGTTTGTATAACCTCACAATTTTACTATAAATGCGTATCCCCCATAGATTTTTTTTTTATGTGTATATCTTTATAAATTATTTCTTATTATATACATACTTGTAACTTGATAAGGGTAGATGCGAAAAAGAAATAATCTATAATGGCAATTTATGAGGGTATACATATAATTTAGATATTTGCAAGATTATACATGCAAAAATTATAATTAGAATAATTGAGAAGTTGATGGGTTTTGACTATAGTTGTTAAATAACTAAAATTCCTCAAGTTACCTTTACAAGATTAATTAAATCTAACAATTTTTTTTTTTGTATAATTGTGAAAGCATCTTTTGTTTATATCTATTTTTTTAACAAGTTGATATCAATAGGCTGTCATTTACAAGCCAATCCATTAGATACACCTTGTTTCATATTTTAATTGCTAATTCATTTTTCATACTATGTTTATGCATTTTGAAAAGAAAATATTGTTATATTTTAGTGCCCATCTATGATAAAAGCCAAATGATGATATAATAAGTTCTTTTCCAAGACAAAAATTTAATATGAAGTATTGGCAGGTGTCATTTTTTTTGTATCTCATGCTCTTGACCCATTCCTTCTCCAAATCCTTATAAAAGATTAGCCATTTTTTAAAATTTGACAATTATTTTCTTTTGCTCTATTATTTTTTTAAAATTTTGCTTAGCTTTTCGTAGTATCTTGTAGCTTTTTTCTAAAAAAAAAATAAAAGAACTAAAAATAAGAGACTGCTTTACCAGAAATTTTGCTTGGCTTTTCATAGGATCAAGGGTTTGGCTTTTTTTAAAAAAATAAAAGATAAAAATATACCAAAATCGGTAAAAAATGAAGATGGTGGTAGTTGTTAAACCTAAATTCCTTGTTTCAAACAAAGAATCTTTACATTGCGAGCAGCCTAACATCCTCATCCATATTCTAACCTAAAATAATAAAACAATGTAGAAAAAAGAAAACAAAATAAAAATATATATCAAGGTTCATTGAATGAGGACACCTCAAGCAGCTACCTCCTGGCTTCCTCCCCTAGAAGTTTCCAATTATGTTATCCTCCTCTGCTCGGTGGTTGAAGCTATGCTTTCGACCACTTCAATTCTCATCCTTCCCTTTTTTTTTTTCCCCCTCTTTAGCCCACTTTTTCTTTCAAAGAAAACCGGAAAAGTTCCTTAAATTTTGTGTTTCTTGACAAGAATGGGGCCCACCAACACTACAACCGTTTGAGTCTTTTGACGCACAACCTCACGCGTCGCTTCGGCATAATTTGACACGATGCCGGTGATATTCCCTCCTCGCCCCCTCTTCCACTTCACCCGCCAAAGACACTGAAACTCCATCCCTTTCTCACTTCGCCGCGTCTCTCCCAACTCTCTTCTCTTGTCTTCTTCTTCTCCACACCCATTCTCTAGGGTTTTACACCGCTCGCCCGGATCCCTTCGCAAAACTCTCCTCCGACCATGGCTGCTTCGTGCTCGAGACCGTGGATCTCGGCGTGGTTCGCCGCGACAGCCTCGAATCCGGGGCGGATTCCTCGGTCCCCGGTCGTCCGGATGCGTTGTCTTGGGCCGGATGGTGGTTTTCTTGGAAGGAGGGCTGGTACTTCCGTCTGTTGTAGTGCTGATCGGCACGCCGGGAATGGCCGCGTGGCCGCCGCCAGCGGCGGTGGAGGTGGTGGCGGGAGTGAGAATGAGAACGAGAAGTTTGTGAGGTGGTTTCGGCAAGCTTGGCCGTATATAAGGGCACACAGGGGGAGCACTTTCGTGGTGGTGATCTCAGGGGAGATCGTGGCGAGCCCTTACTTGGATAGTGTTCTCCAGGTATCTCGTGTTCTCAAGTTTCGAAGTTTTGCTCTGTTTTACTGGATTTGAGTTTTTTTTCTGTTTTTTAATTAAAAAAATCAGAGTTATAGGATGGAGAAATCATGGGGTTGCTTGGAAGGGAGTCTTTTGAAGAATTTTGAACAAAAGGATGCCGGTCTAGTTAAGTAGATGAGAAGACGAACTATAGGAGAAAGGAAATGATTTAAAGTTGGAAACTTTTGTTTTACATCGTAAAAACGTAAGTTTTAAGAACTCACCTCTTTAATGGAATATCGTGTTTTGGAATTTCAAGCTGGCACAATAATCTAATTGCCTCTCCAATCATTTGTTTTCTGATCGAATACTTAAAAGTCCAGTATGCTGTTCTTGTACAGCTTGTCAGCTGAGTCAAGTACCTGATTGATAGAACGAAGTTACATCTAACATATTTCAGGTTTGCAGTCTGATTGCCTTATCTTGGAAGTATGTCCTACATGCCTAATTAGTAATTAAAATGTTTTTTCGTGTTAAGAAAAAAGAAAAAAATTCTGTACGTTTGTTTTCTTCTACCGACTTACTTTACCGTTTCTAATAAAATATTTTTGACAATCTGATTTGATTATGAACATTTCTTTGCAGCTCATACTACAATTTTATTTTGTCCTTATGTTCTTGCTTTTATGTCCATATGAGATGGTTTTGTCATCGATATTTTGCACTGGAGTTATATAATGTTACATTGGCTGGTGTCTTGGTGATGGCTCGTGCTTCCTGCAGGGATAGCACTGTAAAAGAGGTTCTGTTACGTACAATTTTAAATAAGGAAAGCATTCTTTTTTTCTTCTTTCCTGTGCTTTTCTGTTATCTTGCCCTCCGTGATTTATCATGGTATGAGGCTACTATTTCAGTGTCATTCTAGTTTTTTTCTGTTGATTAAAATCTAAAACTAAATTCATCTTTTAAGTCTCGTTTTCTCTGTTGATTAATTAATGCTCCTCCTCCTCCTCCTCCTCCTCTCTCTCTCTCTCTCTCTCTCTCTCTCTCTCTCTCTCTCTCTCTTCTGTAGTGTTCACCTGTTTACTCTAAAATGTTGATAGATATGAGGTTGCATTAGGCATCTATACCTTTTATTTTTCTCACCCGTTGCCAAGCACAACGTGGGCTAGACACGAGAACTGGTCTTATTACGCATTAACGCTTTGTGGTATCTTCACAATATGCCTGCATTTATGTTATGCATGAGATTGTTTGAAATTGGCCATTTGGATCCTTAATATATTCCTTACAGATGCATAAAATTTTGTCTGTTGAGCCTTGCCTTCTTCCTTACTTAACTAGATTCTTTCCAATGGGAATCTTTAAGCCTTTACCCTATCTTCATTGGCTTATTCTGCATAACATAAGTTTTCCTTCTTGTCTTCCAAGTTCCATGGCGGGCTTCTTTCCTGCCCTGCCAACTTGATGAAGAATTGAACACTGACTAAACAGAGCATTGACAGTAGGTGTATAGATGATTGCAAAAGGTTCTCCAACTGTTTGGTCAATACTTTGATGCATTAGCCTAAGCCCATGTAAATTGGAAAAAAGCTTGAAGTGAACATATAGTTGCATCTTTATCTATATTTGTAAGAACAAATAGAAGTGTGCATGAAAATATGCCGTAGGCCATGTTTCCCTTTTTCTCCTTTTAATGTGAGTGTATATTAAAAACTTTAACTTTTAAAAGGTTCTTGTAATTTAGCAGGGTTTCACATTTCTTTACTAGCTAATGGGAGACTGACCTCAATATTCTCATCTACATCCAGATCTCTTGTCTTTGATATTATTTAATTGACATGTTAAATGCTTGTGAAGTATGTATGCTGTGTCACAATGAGAAAAGCACATTCTCTGCTTGCAACATATGTTAGAGAACACTCGTATGAAATATAAGTTATTTTGGCATTTATGACATATGTTAGAGAATGCCCTTTTTTGCTATCATGGCTTAACATGGTCAGTTTGCTCCAAGTGAAATGGGCTTTCATTGTATACTTTATGCCACACTATCATTATTTCTATTTGTGCCACCTGCACATTTTTCTTTTATTCCACATTTCATATAGGTTTCCTTTAGTCATCTTCCAAGTGCGAAACCTTTTATCCTAATTTGTGCTCCTTAAAACAAATATGGTGAGCATGTATGCTAATGCTGTTCGGACCAGAATTGATTTACACTATATTCTAAGGTACATTTAGCGTAATATTATTGTAAATCCAGAAAGTGGTTGCTTAATGTATTTTGTTCGTCAACATCACATGATCCATCATGCAGGATATTTCACTCCTTCATGGTCTAGGGATCAAATTTGTCCTGGTTCCTGGGACCCATGTCCATATTGATAAGCTCTTGGAAGAGAAAGGTGAGTTAATCTAGTGCAATTTGCAACTGCATGAGCTTTTGACTTTTGATTGCTATAATTCTAGATACATGCATAAACTTGTGTTTGCTGTTCTCACTAAGAATTGGTTAGCAGTGGCTACCTTTTTTCAACTATCATGTTTCAATGTGTTTTGATTCTTGTCACTTTGATGACTATGATTTTATTTTCTTTTCTAATTCCCTCTGTAAAGAAGTTTTCCTCCTAATTAATGATTGAACTTGGGTGACCGTGCTATTGGAATGGAACAGCAATTAGTTCCTGTGGAAACAGGGTTTTGTCCCATGTGAATCTCATAATTCATATAGCATCTGAAAGGAGGTACTCATTCTGAGAAAGGATAACTGCAGGGATCAGTCCAGATTCCGACGCCGATGATAACTTAGACTGGTGATGCCAACTGATAATTTAGAGTGATAATGCCATATGATAATTTAAAGTGTTAGTTTAGAGTTGTAATGACTTGTTGGATGCTAAGTTGCTAACCCACTCAATTGATGTGCATTTGAATAGTGTAACTAACCTAGCAACCATGAAAAAGATCAATTTTAGTCGAATGTCAATTTAATATGGTTACTTATTTTTATTCTTCAATTTTAATTAATAATGATGACAGACAAGTAGCTTTTCACATTTTGTTTATTTAATGATTGGAAAAAATATATTCCCTGACTTGTGCAGGTCTTGTATTTTGGAAAAGCTTGATCATGAGTTTGATATTAATTGTTTTAGACTGAATATGGAAGAATGAATTGTGTGATGAAGCAAATTCACCAGCTGTTATACGGCATCTCTCTCTTCTCTTGTAAAGTGCCAGTTTGAATAAGAAATGTCTATTCCCCTTTCCACAAAAACTCCAGCAATAAGAAAGTGTGACAAACATGTTTCAAAGGCTTGTGTATGTAATCTCAAACACGATGCTTTGTTCTAATCTCGTTTCTTGTGTTGCACTATTCGGTTAGACATACATTAGGATTTTAGAGGCCACTAAACCTTAAAATATATGATTCATGGTCGTTTCAACAAGACATGTCTTCTAGAAGTACCGCACGCCAGAAAGTTGTAATTCAACCAAGTTATCTGACAAGTGTACAGTGGGATTCAAACAAGTTATCTGAGTACAAAAGTATTTTATTTGTAACAAGGACATGAAGATCAAATTTTGTTTTTATTAATTATAAATTTTCTTTGACAGTTCATGTTTTGTTTTCTTGAAGCAATGGTTAGAGCATTTTAAAATTTTCAAGCCACTGCGACCTTTCTTTGTTGGTTGCGGCATTCCCAACTAATAGTATTTCATGATGAATTGAATAGTGTTGGTTAAATGTGATGCTATATTCCATGAGTCTATCCCTCTTATCATTACCTAGCTTGTGTATTAGTGTGCTATGTTTCTCTTTTGTCCATTAATTCCTCTTTTGAAAGTATAGTAATTTCTCTACCATTTTGGCTTTGATGGTTACCCCATCTTTCTTTGCAAAAAATCTACTCTTTTGGCTAATGCACTTTGGCAATCAATTCATCAATTCTTCATTAATACTTAAGCATCAAAAGTCGATGACCACCCGGACATCATTAATTCAAAGTCATATGCTTTTTCAGAGTGCACAAAAGTTCACTTAATTACAAAGCTGTCTTATGCGGACTCGGTTCTTTGAAGAAAAGTTGAGCAGTCTGTGTTTTCAAATAATTCTGGTTGGCAACCTGTCTGCATGTTGTTAGTTTAGATGTTATTTAAGTGCATGCTTCTTACTCATCTTACATTTAGTCATGCTATTTCGAAGCAGATGAGATGCTTATATGTGCTTTTAGATGTCTTCTTTCAGGAAGTAAGGGCAAATACATAGGTCGATATAGAATTACGGATTCTGATTCATTAGAGGCTGCGATGGAAGCTGGTGGGAGGATTCGACTCACAGTAGAAGCAAAGCTCTCTCCTGGTCCCCCTATCCTGAATCTTCGCCGACATGGCGATAATAGTCGTTGGCATGAACTTGGTGTTAATGTTGCAAGTGGCAACTTCCTTGCAGCTAAGGTGAGTCTTGCATGTCTTGTGCACAATGATTTGTGGTTGCTGGTCTTATCATTCTTTTCCAATAAAATGGTATCACTCAAGGAATATGTTTAAAAGATGAGCAAAAGTTTAGGAGAAAACCGTTCTATGGATGACAATCTATTTGACCAATAAGTATATTCTCTATGTGCCCTTCTCTGGGTTAGCCAGCACCATTTCCTTATTTTCCTATAAAAGATGCACAACCTGGAGAAACCATCTTTTATGTGTAACAGTCTTTAATAACTGACATCATAATATCCTCTTTAGCAACTTAAAATTAGAACTAATGCTGGATAACAACTCTATTTGTCTCATACTTAGAGAGACAGGGCCCCGATACTCTCTTTGTTGTACTCAAGGAGAAAAATTGGTCCCACTTGTACTACTATTCTGAGTCAGGGAAAGAAATAGAACCTACCTTTAAGACTCTTAGATTATCTTCTATGTTAGAGATGAAGAGAGTTGAGCTCTCTTGACTTGTCTTTGTTAGGATAAAGAGAAACCAATGACATTTGGTAGTAGTCATGTCTATGCCGAAGAGACATTCTTGAGGATAAGATGAAGAATGGAAAATATTCTATAGAAATTATTAAGTTGAGAAAGGCTCAGGGAAGAGGACGAAACTTATTTAATGTTTTACCATGTCTACTTGTGTATTACAATAAGCCCTTGTGGTGTAATGATTTATTTCCTCTATTCTGTTTGGTCTCCACTATTATACCACCTTAACATGAGGAGTTCTTTTGCTTGTCTATCTTTTTTTCCCTTGTTTTTTAAAGAATCTTATTGATGCTTCAGAGAAAGAAAAAAAATGAAAAGGTTCCAATTCTCATATTACCAATGGTTTTAGAATGTTCTGACATATATTGGACTGTGGGCAAGGCAAATTTTTGAAGTTCTGTTTCTCAAAAAATGCTCTTTTCCTGAATGGTCGCTATCATATTCATAGAGATTATAAGCAAATGCACCGGTCTGGGTGCTTTTAAAATTAAAAATTTAAAGTTTTGCAATCTTATTTCCTTCACTAGTTCAGGTAGGTAACTCCTTTTCCTTCTCTTTTGGCAGAGAAGAGGCGTTGTAGATGGTGTTGATTTCGGATCAACTGGTGAAGTTAAAAAAATATATGTTTCTCGTATACAAGAAAGGCTTGATAAAGAGTGTATAGTTATAGTAAGCAATCTGGGCTATTCCAGTTCAGGAGAAGTTCTAAATTGCAAGTATGCTTACTAGCTTCTATGAATGGATTTATAAATTATCCCAGTTCTTTCTGATTATGGATGTAGCATTGCTTTTCCGTTTTAAAATATGTCTTGCAAAGTATAATTTAGCAAGAACTTAGTCTATGGTTCATGCAATTTGCATCATCAACTATTGAAATGTTATACTTCTATCTGATATGAACGCATTACTTTTATTGATATTCACATATTAAGGATGACACATGGTGATATGAATCTTTTGTCAATACAAGAGGACATATGATATTAAAGATGCAAAGGGTCTGTGCAAAGACTACAAACCCAAGAACTCCACAATAGTGGAAGGCTAGGAGTGGAAGTGATGGTACTTACTACTTAGGATGTTTAGTAGCATCCATCCTTCTCTAACTGGATCATGGTCAATGTGCTTAATGGTCACTAGTGGAACTCAAAAAGTAATACATGTTGATGTTGTTAGTGCTAGTCTGACATAGCCTTTCCTTAGAAATTATTTTTTTTATATCAAAATAATGTTATTTCAATATTAAAGTTGCATCTACTAACATTTTGCATTTTGGATATACCTATTATGTATTATGTAACATGCAACAATCAGATGAATATATTGCTATTTATGTGTTCTATTTTTTGTAGTTTTAGACAAATGCTTTATAAATGCTCTCACTTCTCAAATCTTTATTGATCTTCACTTTGACCCTAAACCCAATTTTGCTCCTCTGACTTAAATCATATCCTGCCTTAAGCACCCAAGGTTGTGCATACATCTTTTAAGAATGATGAAATTATAAAAACTTTTGTGAAGAGAATAATCTTCATGATTTTTTTGTTATTTACTCATCACTAATGTTAAGATGGTTGGTAAGGATAACAGCTTATTTCTTTTGACTTTTCCTCCTCGACCTTGTAAGCTAGTTGCTATTTTGCTTCGTCGGTAAAATTTCTCTCTTCTCTCGAATAGGATGAGGAAGAAACATATCGTGGAGCCTCTTCACAAGGATGTAAGAGGGAAATCAGACAGGTTGAAGATTGGTGTCGGAGGGATTAGATAAAAATAGATAGCTATTCAATTGATGAGCAAGAAAACAGTAAAGTGCTTTGATTGCAAGAAGGCTGTATATGGAATTGCCATGAATTGCGAGAATGTCATTTGGTGAAGCAAGCAGTGTTATCAAAATCTCTATAATAAAGATTAAGATGGGTACATGCTTTCAGTTTCTTTCAGCATGAGGTTCATTTTTGATGCTTATATAATTTGATGGGACAAGCAAAACCTTGTCTAAAAATATAATTGTATGAGTTGCAGTTGTATATATCCCTGATTATTCCTATCCACAGGCTACCTAGAACATTCCAGTCTTTAACCCTCGAAAATTTTCCTTTTGAAAGCTAGATATTAGTTGAGGGTGCTTTTGGCAGAAAATTTTATATCTCAAAAGATGCACAGACTGCTGAAATTGGTCTAGGTAATTAGGAGACCTGTTTGCAATTTCTTTCAATTAGATCTGCCAGCTTAAGATTGGCCAAGGGTTTTTTTTGATGATTATCACATTCTTACAGGTACTTACATCCATGTTAACAACCTTAGCACTCTTGGAAATGTGTGGATGTACTCCCTGCAAAAGCTTAGTCCCGCAACATATGTCCAACATATCAATACCTTATAACAAGGTCCGCCGAATCGGTACCAGGACCCATACTAGTCGGCGTCCGGTATGGCTCGGTACCGTACCGAACCGGTATAGATAGGGCGTGCCGGTTCTGCACCAGCACGCCATTTTTGTTTGGAGTTTTTAAGAATATTTAATTGATAATCACTCTTTTAAACTTTTTTAATGATTTTAAGGCTAATTTAATTTTTTTGATATTTTTTTGATTTTTTTTATGTTTCTATGATCTCGGTCTAACCTAGATGATGTATCTTATTGTTTTAAAATGATACAAATCATAAATGATTAGTGAGATATTGTATTCTACAATGAACAATATAAAATATCCTCAAATCAAGTAGTGACATAAAAATTAAAAAAATAATACAATCAATTACATATATTTAAAGTATAACATACATATCAATATCTAAAATCGGGTCGAGTGATAATGCTCATCCCATAAGAAACATGTGTCGGATTATAAGCACTCTCGGATCTCTCGCTGAAGCTCTGGTTGATAATACGACTTTGGAGGGATCCATCCGAATATATCGGTAGCAAAATCTAACTCATAAGATACTCTAGGCTGCGTAAAATAGTAGCCATCGGAAGATGCCTCAAACGCACCATATCCATATTCGCATCCGTATGGGTCATAAGCTGCCTGTGACTGCGGATAATAGGATCTAGTATACGACTCGGGACCCGATACGTCTATGGATTCTACTTTATGTGCGAGGTCATTTGCAGCTGCATCGTGTCTTGCTCTTGAATGACATCAAGAAGGTCGTCTCCTATATGCAATCATATTCTCGCAGGCTCTACCTAATCAGCACCGTAGTTCCGATCTTGTGTAGCATGCGTAAATTGGGACTCACCGGTGAATTGAAGACCACTTTGCGACTGTCTTATAAACGGTGGTCTCATGTCCTCCACTTTCTTCCTAGCCAGCAGATCCATAACCACCAGAACTGCTGCTCCTAGTCTCTGAATTTGAGTGAACTAACTCTTTGACACTCTCCATTAGGATTGTAGGAGCTTTTTGTCTTTTTTTTTTGTTGTGCTGGGCAGCTACTTTCTTACCCTTCGTGCCCCTCTCCCTAGCTATGCTGGGAGGATGTATGTCATCCTCTTGACCGAGTCAACTGGATAGCGTAGTGACCTCGTCTAAGCATCTCTCGATTATATCTCTAAGAGGATGTCTCGGACAAGGAGTAATGTGGTGATTTCTCCTCTGTGGCTGTGGCTGTGGCCAATCAGCTAGAAGGATGCGTGAAATATTGCTCTCAGTCCATTGCCCTGCATCGACCCTAGGCTCTCTGGCTACGAAACTGGCCGATTGTGGAGGCGATCTTTGCTCGTCAAGTTTGGATCCTGCTGCTGGACCACAAGCCATCCGACCATAGGATTATCTTCATCATCTATGAAAGCACTATAGAGTGGATCTGTGTACTTGAGCTCTACTTTCTTTTGAATGCACTTCAGTTTCAACCTCAGATTGTAGTGAACATATACAAGGTTGTTGAGGCGTTTTTGTGTTAAACGGTTCCTTTGCTTACTGTGGATGAGGGCGAAGGTGGACTAGTTGCGCTCACAGCCACTCGAGGAGATCATTTAGGAGACAATCTGGATAACTAGCTGCTTAAGATTTTTTGTGGACAACTCAAAATGAATCCACCATTCAGCTGCAAAAATATTAAAGAAAATTATTTATAATATGGTATCATATTAGTAACCATCTAATGCTAGGTAAATGTCCTCCTGATGTGTAACATACTTGAATTCATAGTTTTCTTACTTACAACAACTATCGAGACTCCAAAGCTGCCGCTATCCTTTTTAAATATCCTTTGGTCTGTGAAAAAGAACCGTGTTGTACTATGTTAATAATAGAAGATACTAGTTAACTTACACATGTCACTTAAGTTAACTTATCTCTTTTAGACATAGGGCCACAACTTCTGGATATGGCTTTATCTTGTAAATCACATTTCACAGAGCGGCCAGAAGTTTATCATCCATATCGATTTAAGGTATGTTGTACTAAAACTGAGGGGTCAGGTAGTATATTGCACATAAAGTTCGTATTGTCTTAGTCAAATTGTACAAGTATAGAAGCAGTCTAATTTTCAATGTTTTTACTTACCTGCTAGATACAAGTCCATACCCATCTAGTAGTCCCACCGCCGTTCAATGATGTCGATGGACTCATGGGCGTATGTCGGATCTGTCATATGATCTGAGTCTTTGCCTTCTCCATCATGTGATATAGGAAGCTCATCTGGGGTACCTCTTATTGTCCATGGCCCGAAGCACTTCATACAATGGTCTGATAGCCTTCACTATCGTAGTGGCCCACTGTCAGATTGTCTGCCTCATCACCAAATCCTCGACGCTGCTCCCTTCAATATCGGCTCTCGCATATCTACTATCCTGCCACTCGGTACTGACAAACATCTGATATAGGGCTGCGTTCTTCTCAAGAAGGGTATTAAGTGCAACGTAGTTGGTAGCAAACCGTATGACTTATGATCTCAAGATCTCTCCTTGCATACCTCCTCATCAGTGAAAGGACCCATGTATAGTTATAAATATACCTGATGATGGTTTGAGTTGTCTCTACTGTCTGCTGCACCCTACAAATCTTCGCAATGTCCATTAGCATGAAGTCGATGTAATGTGCAGCATATTGGGTCCAGAAAATATATGGTTGCTGCTCCATCAAGATCTCTCCGGCGGTCTTATATTGTGGCCCATTATTAGTGATAACCTGCACGATATTCTCCTCCTACATGATTAATCACATCCTCCATAAGTTTGAGAATGTACGCAGCATCGTGCACCTGATCAGAAGCATTAACCGACTTGTGGAAGAAAGTCTTCGTATCACAATATGTCAGAAAGTTGATGATGCTCTACCTGGTAGGACCGATCCAACCATTACACATCACAGTAAGTCCATATGTGGCCCACTTGCTATTTGTAGGAAGCAATCCATTTCTCTAGCTCTTTTTTATTACTGTCGAGAAGCTCACCATAGATATCCTTCGGGCTTGAAATATCTACACCAGGACCGGTAACCTATATGGCAGACCTATAGTACGTATTGTCTGTCACATTCGTTGGGATGTGGCTGAAGTGGAACTAATATCTAATAGCTCGCCACATATCTTTCTTCTTATCCTTCTTCAGCATTGAGTTAATCCTCTACTGCTTCAAATCTCAGCTAAAGAAGGCATGTGGATCTAAATCATGGATTGCTGCTTCTGGTAGAATCTCTTTGGATGACTTCTTTTTGCTACCAAAAGTTCTCAGCATAGATGCAATCCAGCCACCACCTCTGTTGACGGCCTCCCTGACTGAGGTTCTTCTAAACTCTGGATCTGCCTTGCTGCTCGCAGAACCAGAGCCCGACTTGTAGTACAAGGGTTCAAATCGAGCCCTATGCCTGACCACCTCATCTTGCTATCACTGATCATCCAGGCTTGCTTGCAAGGCAATCTAGATCTGTGCTTCCTCATCATCTGGAGTGGACGCCTCCTCTAACTTCCTGAAGTAATAGGTAGGTGGCTTTGTCGCTCGGCGGTCCACCTCCACCTTCTTCTTGGCAACCATCTCCTTTGCTACTCTAAAATCAGCGAAGTGCTTCTTCATCAGCCGCTGAACCTCCTGTAGGCTTTCCAGCATATAGATACGTCGGAGGAACCACCAGCTAAGTGATGCTTCAACCTAGTTACCCCTTCTTCCTTGTACTCTATGTTGCACCAGTTGTATTTCCAATGATGCCGACCGGAGAGCATTTGCCCGTTATCCCAGCCAATGTCACGTTCTTGCTTCTTTTTTTCCTGATAGCTCGATTTTTGCAGATTTATTAAGTACGTCAGTTTATCAATTATTTAAAAATAGCAAAATTTTGTTGTGATGAAGATAATTTTTTTACTTCAGAAAATACACCTGATTTATCTAATACATAATACTAATTTTTTATATATTTATTTATTTAGTTATATATTTTTAATTTTTTTAATTTAAAAATATGTTTAAATTTCATAAATTCACAAAAATATGATTTTTAGCTCAAAAATTACTTCTGAATTATGTAATACATACTGCTATTTTTTATAATTTTTAAAATTATTTATATATTTTTTAATTATTTTATGAATTTAAAAATAATTTTTAAATACTAATATTTTAAAAAATAATTTTAGCTCAGATACATGTGAAACCCAATCATGGATGCTACATATATTTTTTTAGGCTCTTGGGCATGCATCAAAGGTTACTTATTTTTCATTTTTTTTTAAAGTTAGACTTGGACCGTTATGCACATGATCGCATCTAAACCTGAATGAATGGAGAGTAGGTTGCATGCCCCTAAATACGTTTATGATTTTACATTTTTTTTAAAAAAATATTTATTTTTATTTTTTTAATCCAAAATTATATTTTTAATTTTTAAAAAATTTTATAATCTAAGAATTAAAAATTTTACGTCATCGTGTAGATCGTTCATAGATTTACAACATATAATAAAATCAAGCCCAAATCGAAAATTTTGGCATGATCTCTCCTTATTTTGTAATTTTCGAGCTATTTTTTCAAACACCAAAAAAAAGGAGGAATGAGATAGGGGAGAGGAAGCACATCTTATTTAGGCTTGAATCTTCCTTCTAAACTGCTGAATCGGCGAGTTTTTTGAGTTGTTGGGAAGCGGAAGCGGCGGAAATCTCTCCGCCGCTTTCATTTGCTGTTGGAAAGGCCTTCTTAGGCTTTCCCAACTTCAATTAAAGCATCAGACAAGTCCACAATGAGGGGCTTGGTTCGGAACCGGGTTGACTCAGTGCGAACCCAGTTTGCACCGAGTTTTAATTGAACCGGCCCGTTCGGACCCTATCCGGCCAGTTCGGGATCGATTCTGGCCGGTTCGGGGCCGGAATTGAAAATAATAAGCAAACCAACCCGGTTTTGCACCAGGTCGGCTCGGCATTGCCCGAACCAAGCGGTTCGGCCTGGTTCGGTAGACCCTGCCTTATAATGTATATATATACTCATGTATTTTACTCCTTGAATCTGCATTTTCTGTAGTTGGCTGCCCCAATTACAGATTAAAACCTTCTAAAATGTTCTCTTTTGCTTCACCATTTCTTATACTTTTTCACTTTTTCTCAGATTTTTGACAAACCCTTTTTTGTAATCATCAAGGACTCACTTTTATTTGTTGGAATTTTGCAGCACTTATGAAGTTGCTACTGCTTGTGCATTAGCTATCAATGCAGATAAACTGATCTGCATAACAGACGGTCAAATTCTTGATGAACAGGGACAAGTCATTCGTTTTTTGTCTCTCCAAGATGCGGATATGTTGATTAGAGAGCGGGCTAAGCAAAGTGAAATAGCTGCAAATTATGTCAAGGCTATAGGTGAAGATGATATGCATTGTACATGCTATCTTGATTTAAAAGAAGCCAACAAACCTCCTTGGAATTGGAAAGGTTACAGAGAAAAGTGTAATGCAACTTTTCAAAATGGTGTCGGGTTTGACAACGGGAATGGCTTATGGTCTGGTGAGCAGGGATTTGCTATTGGAGGTGAAGAGCAATTGAACAGATCAAATGGTTACCTTTCAGAACTGGCTGCTGCAGCATATGTATGCAGAGTAAGTTTGCATCCATGATTACATGTGACATGGCTTTGGCTTAATAATTTCTATATACGTTTTTCCCTTTCCTTATATGTTTTGTGTTTTTTTGCTTTTTCCTTGATTTTAGGCTTCTATAGAAGTCAACATTAGATGAGCTGATATATGATGATATCACCCTAAGATATCAGCACGTATATAACATATTTGTTGTGTGGAAAACCCCTTTATTTGCTCCTTCGCGATGAGAGCTTCAGTCTCATGAGAAGCTTTTTCATGTATCTGTTTTCTTATATCAATCATCACATAGCTGCTGTTGTTTTATGATAGAATCTTGGATAAGCAAACATTTTCTATTGACAAGTGAAGCCATGATAATATGAGTTAGTGGAGATTCACCATGATTGGTTTGCAAACTTTGAAATGATAGGTTGGATGCAGCCACCTGCATGTGTTAGGATTTTCAACTTGGACCACCTCAATTGGAGGAGCTATTTTTCTTGTGAGGACTAAAGCTAGGATTTTACTATCTTCTCATTGGAGAGTTGCTTCAAAATGTGTCTACAGAGTCAGAATGCATCATTATTCATTTGTCCATGCAATCTACTTATCATTATAAGAAACTGATTTTCTTTTACTGGTCAGGGTGGAGCTCAAAGAGTTCATATTGTAGATGGTACTCTCAGTGGAGCCTTGCTGCTAGAATTATTTACAAGAGATGGAGTGGGGACAATGGTGGCTAGGTATGTAGTGATCTTGCCAAATGTCACTTATTTTCTTTATCAAGGAATGCTATTCCTGATATTTAAATATGTTTCTACATGGTTTGATGCTTGATGTGCAGAATTTTGCTTCACTTTTTCTGGCATTCATTATCTTAATGCCCATTTAGCAAATGAAGCATATTCATCCTATTAATTATTGATGAGACTTGAGAGGGTTAATTATTCTCAAGACCATACTAGCTCACTCTTTTGAAATATTATATAGTCACTGCTTCAAGAATCTAAGTCTCCATTAGGTTTTTGTCTTAGGCATAGTTATAAAACATGGATCGGACCATTCAGTTCCTGACTGGAAAATCAGTGAATCAAACCCCTGGCCAGTCTAATCTTTGAATAGGACCTTTTTTGCAAGGACTACCGATCGGTCCAAACCAGGTTTCAAAACACATCAAAAAACAAGTAGTTGATATGAGGATTCAAACAGGTCATTTGAGATTAAAATGCCAACCGCTCAACCATCAAGATACCATTAATATCTGTTTTATTTTGCTACTTCCAAAATTGTATGTTAGGCATATTCGAAGCACATTATCATATTTTAGGAATCAATTCTTTCATATAACTTTTCCTCTTTCATATAAAATCGCATATAGATAAATTTATTTTGTTCTTTCTAAATGTTTTCAAAAGATTTCTATTTAAAATAATAAAGATACCAATAAATTCTACAAATCTTTCCATTAAAATAATTCTTTTGCTCTTTGATACAAAACCAAAAACATAAATATATTTTTTTATTCTTTTGGATATTTTAAAAATTTTACTAAAATCATCAATTGGTTCTAAATATTTTATATATTACATATATATAATCATTTAAAAAAAAAATAGTGGATGACTCGTGATTACTATTTATGCTGTAATTAAAGAATATATAAATGTAGACCCGTGTGATGTAAAGGATAGTATTTAATGTAGAAGATTTATTGCTAATTATTTATATTTTCTAATGTTATATCTAATTTTTTAAATAATTTTATTTTTTAAAAAAATATTTTCAAATTATAATCATGTTCTATTGATTGACCCAGTGGTCAGACCACAGACCCTTGATGTGGAACCTTGACCGGATCAGTCTCTGGTCCATTTTTTACAACTATGATTCTAGGCTTATTTGTGTGCATGAGTTAATCCTCTACCATACTGTATACTTACATAAGTCTAAAGTGTTATATTTCTCAGTGGATGGATCTACCAATGTGATTGTGCGCCATCTTCTGAAAGCTTAGAATTGATTTCTCATGTTTGTTCATTATGTTTGGTTTTCGAATCTGCAATATATTAGGTTTTGATGGACTGGTAGCTTGTGCTTGTAAAGTAGGCTTAAAGTGCTAATTATCTCCTAATGAGTACTTTCTCTGCAAAACTAAATACACCTAATTCTTGGAGAATTTAAATCCATTGGAGAACATAAAGTCTTATTTTTTATTCCTCTCACCATATATTTCAGTAATGTGTATGAGGGAACGCGGAATGCTAGATTGGCAGACTTTCCTGGCATAAGAAGACTTATACAACCTTTAGAAGTATCTGGTGCGCTGGTTCGGAGAACTGATGAAGAGGTTCACACTGTGTCATCTTCTTTTGTTTAAACTTCATTTGACCGTTTGCTTAAATCTAGATATGTTTTTCATTTCCTCTATTCCTGGCACTCAAATTGTAATAAAAGAAAGTTACGGCATCTAAATGTTGCTTTCTTGGGCTAGTGTCATACTTGTTAAGCAGAAATACCTTTTTCTAATGCTCTTACATGATCTTTGTGCTCAGCTTCTTAAACAATTGGATTCATTTATAGTTGTGGAGAGAGATGGTTCAATCATTGCTTGTGCTGCACTTTTTCCCTTCTTTGACGAGAAATGTGGAGAGATTGCTGCAATTGTTGTATCCCCTGAGTGCCGTGGGCATGGGCAAGGGGACAAATTGCTCGGTATGCTTAACTGAAAAAATGTAAATTACTTTTTCTTTTCTCTTTTTCCCAATGAGTACATTTTTTCAATGTATTTGATATTGTCTATACATGCATTCACTTATTCAATCATCATTGTTTTGTGATTGCGTTGCAATTAAAATTTAATATTAACTTGCCAATTAGTTGAATCTGAATTTTTTTCATCACTAATTAACTTCTGAAAATTGTAGCCAAAATAAGGAAGAATTAGTTATAGATATTCATCCACTTTCATGTTAGGTGATCCTACATCTATCTACACTTGTTATACCCTACCCTCAGATTAAATCTAGATTCTAGACCATCATTATAACTTTCTATGAGCTACCAACGCCATTTTTATCTTTTATTCATTCTGAACTGTTGTACCTTTTTGAATAAAATTTTTATATGTTGTTGGGTTTATTTGATCATAGTCCTAACCCTAATCCTTGTCCCATCAATCTCTAGTTGGCACAGACAATTTACTGGCCATGCAGGATGAGTTCAATGCTCTACTTCGCAGTCCAGCCCAAGAGAGAGACCCAAGTCCTAATTGCTAATCAAGCTATCCACTCACAAAGCAAGCATTTTTGTATGCATAATCATAATTTCTCCAGATCATCTTATGTTCTCCCTTCCCTTTTCTAACATTTTGCTTCTAATCAAAGCCCATCTCTTCATAAGGTTTCCTCTGATCTACATGAAATGTCTATATTATTTTAACTATGTTTCCACTGTTTATGGAAACTCTTGAGTGATCCTATATACAGTTGTCTCCAGTGCTATTCCATGCTTTTACCAAGCATATTATTTGTCTAGGCCGAACATGATAAATATTGGATGAGTTGTCTCCTATGGAACATGCCATAGACTTACTAAGTTTGGATCGATTACAAAATCCGACATGATTATTCTGTTTTGGGGGCCTCTCTCCATGTTTTGGTGGCATTTATGTCATTTCCTACAATGCAGCCACACTAAGGTTCTGTTGGATGCACAATAGGGCAAGAGTCAAAAAAGAAATTTAGAGAAAAAAGAAAACGAAAAATGGAGATACAGGTTTAGGTGGTTTGGCCAAATCCATGGCCTACGTCCATGGGAAAATACTGCAAGGTCATTTCTATGTGTCAAAGAAGATCACAAATTACGAGAGGGGATATCACCTTACAATTGAAGCCCCACTACATGCTCCCAAATTTGAAGCCCCACTACATGCTTCCAAACTTCATGTATTTTTTCTTTTAGAAACAGATATGACAAACAGAGGAGAGTGTCTAGCCAAAAGAAATCTCCTCTTTTTAAAGAAATCCAGGGGATACGAGAAACTCTATGGTAGTCCCCCTGCTCCAGCTTCCTTTTTGTTCGTTTTTGTCTTCCTTACTCTTTCTCCTTCATCTGCCCAAGTAACTTAAGTAAGAATAATGGCCCTTTGATGACAAACACATTGTAACAGCTCAAAATAACAACAGGTAGTGACTAAGGTGTAAAATAGAAAAGGATTGTGGTGTGACAAGCTTCATATGTGCATACATAACAACTCCATCATCTCCCCCATCTCATCCCCTGCCCCCCACCCCCCCCCCCCCCCCCCAAAAAAAAAAAATTTAGCCCATATGTGTGAAATGAAAAGATATCATAACCCTTACATGTTGATTCCCTTGTGTTGTTTTTGTAAGTTTCCTAAAGTCTCAAGGGCATCAAATAATCATTCGAATTATAAGAGCTTCTCCACTTATTAATCTTCAGTTCTAGTAAATACCTTTATGAATTCTTTTATTCTTTTTGGTGATATAAGTTGGTGGCCTCCTCACGTCAATGAATTGTTAAACATATAACAAAAATAGGAATAAGAGTGGAATGTCTATGTTAGTTTGTCGATTCTGATTGATTGGTGAGAAAGACCAAGGTCTAGTGGACAATTGGAGTTCCAATTCCATGATTTTTTTAGAATGTTGTTATATTTTAGAGAGCAATCAAAGTTGATGCATGGATGTGTAAACACATGGTGACATACCACTAAATCTAAGAGCTACCCAAGGATTGTTTTCTATTTGTCTTTTAAGTATATATGAATTCTAAAAGATTGTTCTATTTCATCAATTAAATTAATGAATGCATTCAGTTATCATTCTTTATTATGTTACTTTTGTTGACAGAAGTGTTTTGCAAAATTCTTCAATTTTGAGCATCTACATCAACATGGTTAGTTTGAATGTGTGTATGTTCAGAATGTTGATAAAATTAGGGTTATGATGTAATCTGCAGATTATATTGAGAAGAAGGCATCATACCTTGGATTAGAGAAACTCTTCCTGCTTACAACTCGTGCTGCAGATTGGTATGTATGTCAAACAAAAAAGAAAGAACAAAGAAAAAGAGATTGAAGGACTAAAATGTGATAATGGGTAGTTTTTTTTTCCTTTCACTTTCTAGTGATCATATGAAACATTACACAGTTAACTATTCTATCAGTACTTTCTTATCGAGTCTCATGATGATCAGGTGTTTCAGATATGACCTTGTTTGTAGCAGTACATTAGGCTGTATAAAACTTGTATGGAGAAGAATTAGAGTTTGTGCTAGCTCTCTATTGTGTCATTTATAACTTGATTAATTCAATATTAAACAGTCCCCATTTTCAGGTCACCAGTGAGAGTTTATGTCAATACCGTTTACATTTTCAGTTAATAGGAATTTGGTGAAATCAATTCATCATCAAGTGCTTTGAGGATCATCTGACAAATAATGAATTATAATGAATTTTCTATAGTTGGAAATAAGGTTTGCTGTACCAATCGGTACCGATGCATACCAACCGTACTGTACCATACCGATAACAAATTAGTATGCGGGATAAAAGGCATACCGACACTCGGTACGCCGAACTGGCCCCCATATTGGGCGTACTAACATTGTAATAGGATGGTTCCAGTATGGGGTCCGGTATCGAGATGGTGAATCTTGGTTGGAAGTGTATTTTATAGGCTAAACAACTTTGGCTATAAGATCTGAGGGCATATGATGTTGATTTCCATCAGTCAAAAATTATTTTTTTGTAAAAAATCTATTTTGTGATGCTACTCAACATCCCAAAAGATGCATTTGTGTGTGTTCTATAGGTTGAAAATTGAGTTTGCCATGACTGTAGTCTGGGGATGTTCTTAATTGTTTAACATGTGGAGACCATGAATGAGTTCGTCTAACTCTTCTAGGGCCAAGTAATAAGTTGTCTAGAATATCAAGCTGGAACTACTTTCCGAATGATAAGTTGGTTTTATAGTGGAGAAAATATTATTTGGATATATAATAGTTTATTCCATAGTAGTTGGGTTTTACGGGCTGTCTTTTTTCTTCTTTTGGTGAAAGGGGCTCTTATTGAATAATGCTGGATATTATTCTGAAAGTAGCTAGTATGCTATTGGCTAATATAAGACATCAATTTCTTTTGCCAGCCTTTTTTTGATAAGAAAAGCGGTGTTCCGCCAGAGGCACAAGCTGACACTTTCACCCTTGCTCTCCTTTTGCATTTATTCTTACTTCTTTGAAGATCAACACAAAATCCTGTGTTCTCTTGTTGGGAGATAAATGACAGAACAATAGAAAGAATCTAGATCACCAACATTATGTAGGTCTGTATCCAAACAGGACAACTTGCATTAAGTTTGTATTCTTCTAGGTATGCAAATCCATAAAACTCTGCAACATTATGTACTCCACAGCATTAGCTTAGTCTTGCTCATGTTGAATCTTCTATCATTTCCCATGAAATATATCTCATAGCTTTCTAATATGATATCCATAGCAAACTCCATGTGCGTGTAAATAATCTGCATTTTTGATACCTAGCTAGCAATTAAGAAGGTTAGATCCTTTTTATTGAATCATGGATTTTTAATCCGTCTTCACTATAAATAATCCTGTTTATAATTCATAATGTTCATCTTTTCCTTGATTTGTGTCACGTGACTTCTGATTGAAGACGAAGGATCATAAATAAAATTGTCAATCAATCTATTTACACGAGATAGGACTCCCTTATCATGCCAAGTCTGTTATTCTCTTTTTTTTTAATTTTTGAAGTCTATCGTAAGTTAATGAAGATGATTAAAATAGTTGTCAAGGTCTGCTATACCGCCCCATATAGCCCAACATGGGGCGTACCATACCGTACTGTACAGGGAGAAAGCTGGTATGAAAAACACCTTCAAATCGGTACCCGCCCCGTACTGCTGTACCAAGACATACCTCCCCATACCGAGGCGTACCGAGATGAAAATTGAGAAAAACGGCTAGAGTTATTTTGGCATAGAGATATACCATACCGTATCGTACCGATAAGGTACCAATACGTTACCTGGTACAGCAATTGCGGACCTTGATAGCTGTTATATGTTTTAGTTCTAAGGAAAGAAACTGATTCCATGCCTAGTTAGGATTATAGGGAGGTGTACATTGTAGCCTTAGTCTAGGCTCAAGTGTGGAAGCTTTGAAATCTGAAAAATATGTTCTCAAGTTTTTCCATATGTTTGTGCTGGGATTTTTAAGCATTGTTACGTTAAATCAAGTGTTCACCTCTAACAAGTTAATCATTTTTTTTATTATCTTGAGGAAAAGGCAGGGCCAAAGACCCCACCAACTTTAGCTAAGAAAATGAAAGAGTACATGTCAATGAACAGCCCTTTTGGACTGGGAGAAGAGAGAAAAGGTACATGAATAACGAGGAGGAAGATGTGGGTGGAAACTGTCTACGCTTCAACCCCCACGAACCCCCTACTTAATAGTCAATTTTGAGCTTAGGGAACAGCTGAGCATACGAAGAACCACTTTAAAACCTGAAGGCCGAAGTGGAAATTCCCCACAACAAACTACTTAATTATTGTGGATTGCACAGTTCAGCATGTTGATATTGGGTGCATCTGTTCAATTTGGGGATGATGAAAATGTGATACATCATTTGTCCACCAAAAGAAGTTTATCTTAGATATGATGAGTGGGGCAGTGCCCTTGAAACATCTTCTCAAGTGATGTCAATATCCACAATGAATGTTATTTCTGAAGATAGCCCAAGGCATGCACGAAGAAGCCTATATTCGAAAGAATAATTTCACCCATACTTATCAGCTCTGTTAGAGATAGCTAGTTTCTTCAGGGGAAGATGATTCTGTCAAACTACTATTCTTTGTAAAGTAAGTTAGAGATTTAGATGACACTTAGGGCCAACAAGAAAAAAGCATGATATATGCTTAAAGTAAATTAGCTTTCATCTGTTGTGACAGAGATCAGATGACATTCAGGTGAAGCAAGAAAAAATGCATAATATAGGCTTTTGTCTGGATTGAATCAAGAATCATGTCCAGTGATGTGCAGGAGTTATCCTCATTGGTCACTCTGTGAAACAATTATTTCATAGATAGAGGGCTTGTGGATGTCATCACAATCGTAGTTTCTCCTGATGAAAGGGAAGCCTTTACATTTATGTTAGCATTACAATTAAAGAAAAATGTTTATGTCATCACATGTCATGAAATTACCAGGGTACGGACAGCTAATATTAGCTCATGCGGACATGGTGAACAAGGTTGAGACTGCTGAAGTCACATAAGGTCTTGGTTATGGTTTCATTATTTTACATAGGGTATAGGTAGCAGTAACACTATCAAGGTTTCTGAACTTTCATAGCAAAACTAATGATGGTGTAGTTTATTTGATTCCATTTAGTCCCCTTAATGTCTGCACAAGTGGGAAGCAGTAGATGTTTCCTCATCTGAGCTAAATTAGCTACTCCAGAGGGTTTGCTGTCTTGAGAGCTTTTATGTTCTCAAGAAAAACAACCAAAAAGTTTTTTCATGTTCTCAAAAAAAGCAACCAAAAAGGTCTTCATTTTCTCTTATCCTCTTGTTACTTGTGGACAACTTTCTACCTCTTCCTAACCTATGGTTCTTGACTGGCCTGGCAACATTTGTGATGCCAAAGGCACCCCTAGACATAGAAGACTAGTACAGTATCCAACTTGACTATCTATGGAGTGGGTTCGTTGTATAAGTGAAAACTGGCTCATCTTACACTAATCCATGAATATAATTGTCAATAACCTTCTTCAATTGTTGATGAATGTAATTGTCATGTAACCTTCTTTTAGTCTCTTTTCTTTTCCATGATCAGGCTATGAAGAAAATTTGTAAAGGCATTGTCTTGATAATGCTATAATTTATGGAGAATTGTCATTTCTTAGGCTCAGATTCACTTGTTTGACAGCATGCATGTGCTATGCATCCAGTTATCCATGTTTAGCAACAAATATCTTAAGATCAAGGTTTTAAAAACTGGTACTGGGCCTAGTATCAATTTCTAGTCAGACCAGTACATTACTAGGCATCCCATACCAAGATGGTATGGAGCTTTGTTCTAGTACCATACCAAGACGGCCAGAAATCATTTTTTATTTTTTGTTTTCATTATTTTTTTGAATTTTTATGCATAATGAAAATGTTTAGGGTAGCATGTTTTGTTTTTTTAATATTTGAATGATTTTTTTAAAGTCTCTATGATAATTGAGTGTCAATGTCATTGCGGACACTCAATATCAATCAACCAACGATATTTGAGTGAAGAATGGCAAATACAATATGATATTGAAAAAAGAAAATCATAATAACTTACTTGAATAGTTCGGTCTTATCTAGAATCTTGATGCCTCTCATATACATCCATGTCTTTTTGGTAGTTCGAACCTGGAACATTATACTAGCCTGCATATTGTCCCCATCCTTGCTCGTCATAAGATATTGCATATTGTCTAGGCTATGGCTTTTGATGCCGCAGATGTGTATACATCTAGTGCTCTTGGGAGCTCGGCCACACCATCTTAGGATAGTAGGAAGTAACACTATGCTCTTATTTTGACCATAATCCAGATCCACTCTAGCTATCTGATGCACTATGAGATCCACCTATGATGAGATCCACTATCCATTATAGCTGTCTAATGCACTTGCAAATATCACTAATTTCGACTCCCTCCAATCTATGTAACAACTCTCAGCTTTCTCCAGCTTTCTCAATGCTGCTCCTCATCTCTTCTTGTTCCATGTCTAATCCTTTCATTTAAAACATTATTTAAAATTTTTTCTGTTTTTATTGATGAACAAAATGCAAGTTATTAGTTTAGAATATTTTACAATCTTTATCAAATGCATATTCCATGTTTTTAACAATAAAATATATTTTTATAATTTTTTAGTTCTTTTCTTTAAAAATAGATTGAAAATCAGAAAATTATATGTTAATCAATAAAAACAAGATGGCAATTTTAAGACTCATCATGTTAATTATCAATGTATGTTTTATATTTATTACATTTAACTAACAATTTTCAATTTTGTATTTATATTTTCATTAAAATAATCTAAAAATCAGGAAAAAACAACCGATTACTGATGCAGGACAATAAAATTTAAAAATTACATTTATACTTTAGGACAACTAGAGATACTTTTTAGATCTTTTAGGAACTTGTGTCTCTTTAATTTATTTCTTGATTAAAACATTAATTAAACGATTACACATTTTCAAGAAGATATTCTAGCAAAAAATTGTCGCATGTGCATAGAGTGAATGCAGGCATGCTACATTTTCTAGAACTAAAATTTCCATATTTTAATTAATATTTTAATACATAAATATATTTTTTAAAAATAAGATATTTGGCAAAAAAATAAAAATCACCATGTTATAGGCTACTATCCATCCTACAACATATCCAAAATCCAAATTGGTTAAAAAATTGAGATGGGTTTTCTTTTTTCAACTTTTGCCGACTTTGGACCAAAAAAGGGAGATCAAAGGGCCTCACCCGAAAGGAGTGCCCTCATGTTCCAGTAGTGGCAATCTCTTCACGATGAGAGAAAAAAAAACCCCTCTCCTCTCTCTCTCCCTCCCCCCTCCCCTCCTCTCTCTTCTCACATAATGGGGTCAAAAGGGTCTTCCAAGATGCCTAAAGGCATCTCTAAACCTAATTGGCCCTCTCTTTCCTTAAAAAAAAAATCACAGAGCATCTTAGTTGGGACAGCCTCCTACTGATAATATGGGTATCAGTCAAGGTTCGTCGTATCGGATCCGGTAGGCGTACCGGTCGCCTACCAAACCGGTATGGTTTCGGTAGGCGTACCGGTCGCCTACCAAACCGGTACGGTTCCGGTTCGCCTCGGAACCAGCCGGTACGAACTGACCAGCTCTTTTCTGCTGGAGCTAGAGAAGAAGAAGAGAATGAGAGAGAGCATAGAGAAGAGAGGGAGGGAGGAGACCTGTGGCCGTCATCGGAGAGCCGCAGAGGGGCGGCGGAGGCTGAGGGGGGCCGGCGGAGCCCGTGGGGGCGCGGCGGAGGCCGAGGCCGCAGCCGCGTCCCCTGTTTCGAAATCCCCTCTCCACCGCCCCTCCGCGGCTCTCCTTGGTATTAGTATTGGTTAGCACCTTGGTATGCTGTAATGGCCCGAACCGATGGTACAGGGTGTACCATACCAGTTCGGTATCGGTACCCGGTACGGATGGCGTACCAACACTCAGTTTGCCAAAAAAAATTCCGTACTGTACGGACACTGTGCTAGCGTGGCACTAGTATAGGGTCCGGTATCGAGACGGCGAACCTTTATCGGAACCAATCTGATTAGGCTGGGACGACTGATATGAGTGTCTCCTAGCCGAACTAGGGTTTATGCCAGCTTGTAGCAACCTATCCAGGATGGGACGCCCTACCTGGGATTGGTTTCGGCAACTTAGGCCCTATCCCATTGCCGGAATCCCAGCGAAATATGTTGGCACCATCGTGTTCCACCAATATTTCAAACCTTGAGGTTGTTATGACTTGAAGGCAACTATTTTAGAAAATCTATATTATTTGTTTCTGGCCTTATTATTCTTATCAGAGTTTGTCACCCCCTTTTTGCTAGATATCTTGAACAAGTGTTGCACTAGCAAATACCTACTGTTCCTTGAATAATATCTGTAGACATCATTTGGAGGAAAAAGAGTTCAGCTTTGCTGTTGATTCAATGATCTTATTTCCCCTTTTTAAACATGATGCAGGTTTGTGAGGCGTGGTTTCTCAGAATGTTCTATTGAGTCCATTCCAGATGAAAGGAGGAAAAAAATCAATTTCTTACGTGGATCCAAATATTATATGAAGAATCTACAACCAGAGCAAGGTGGAATTACCATCAACAGGTTTGCCTTTAGGTGATAGATGATATGTACTTCTACTGGCTAAGTTATCTGTAATTGGTAACAGATGGCCACTTATGTATTATAGCTCTACTGTCATCTAATTTCAGTGATACGCTGTTCATGGAATATCAATCTTCCCATCATTTAATAAAAATCTTCAGATTAGCATGGTAATATGTGATGAGAACAAAATGCAATTATTGAATGAGCAGTATCATTCATTTTCTGGTTGGGAAATGAGATCACCGTCATTAGTATTTTTTGGAACCTTTATTGTGCAGGGACATTTGAATATTCATAGTGCACAGAGAGAGAATTTTGGAGATTGTTCAGGATCAACATTTATGGGACCATAATTAAGAGCCTGATTAGCTTAGAGGTTCTTGCACATGGCTATCTAAAAAATGAACGTGTCTTCCTTCATATGTATTAGCCAGTAATCATGTCTGTCACATACAAATCATCAATAAGTATCGCATAGCTAAGGTTGGGGCCTTAAGAGATAGAAATATACCTATTAGGTTCATAATTATTCTTTCTAAATCCAAAATTTGGAATTGTTTACCCCCCCCCCCCCCCCCCCCCCCCCACAGACACCCAACTCCACCCCACCAGAAGAAAATTTAAAAAAAAAAAATGGCAAGGCATCCTCTGCATAACTCAGGTTGGCTTGCTCTGCTGGGGCCATCAATATCCACATAAAGTTTCAGTAACCCATAGCTGATCTTTACTGATTACAAGAAGAAAGTTCATCACCTTTTTCTGTTCAAGGAAAATTTCTTGGTCCTATAATATAAGTACTTAAGGTATCCAACATGATATGTAAATCATAGGACATTTCTCCAATTCTCCTGGAAGGATTCATAGATTTTATGGAATGAGGTAAAGTATAAAACTTAGACTAGTTGAGGGGGATTAAAAATTATGGGATGAGATTGCAGTTGTAGTTTTTGTGTGTGTTTAGTGGAAGGAATTGAAGATTATGTGAGCAGTTGACAGAATTAGTTTGCATACAAAAAATGAAGACATCACTAGGTTATATTGTAGAGAAAAATTTTGCTTGTTTGAAATCTTAATCCCACACCCTTAAACTCAGGTAAATTATTAATCTTATATTTATGCTGAGGCTATTTAGTAATGATGAATAATGAAAAAATAAAACCTGACAGAATGAAAGAATAAACCTAATGAACTTTTTGAGCTTTTGACGAACTTTTTTGAGCTTTCGGTGGACTCTAAAACATAATTTCCAAGTCAACCCAAGTGTTGTAGAAGTTTCTTGGATTGTTGAGGACTAATATATGCTAGTATTAGAGAGTAAATATAATCTGCTGAGACCATCTTTTAGTTAAACAATTTATTGGAGAAATATTGCTAGCTTCAGATCGAAATATGCAATCTATCAGTGTGAATTTCTCATGAATTATTTTTTCCGTATATGTACTATTTAATATTAGTCTGTAATATGTGGCACATTCCTATTGTCTGACTAATCATATGACCAAACAGAGCATGTTCTTCTCTAAAATCACATTATTCCCAAACTACTAATTAAGTTGTGAAATTTATTTTGCATAGATCAATTGTAACTTATTTGCGGGACACCTATAGAGTATAGAGCATTCGCTAATTTACATTATTTAATATTGTCACCTTGTGTAAGAGGGCGAGCTTTGGCGCAATGATAAAATTGATCTTTCGTGACCTGGGTGTCATGAGTTTGAAATGCAAAAACAACCTCTTTGCATGCAGGGATAAGGCTACGTATATTTGACATACCTGAAACCTCGCAGTGGCAGGAGCCTCGTGCACTGAGTTCTTTTTTTTTTTACCTCTTGTACCCATTCGTTTGGTTTTTGTTGATCTGGCAGGCTCTCTATAACTACGTTAGGCCGTTTATAGCTAATAGTTCTTAGATCTTATTGTTTTTGAAGTTCTTTAGATTAATTTAAATATAAAAATATATAATTTGAACATTGCCATATTAGCTTTTCTGAAAATTGTTTTCATATTAAGACTTGACATGCGGATGATGATCTTAAACATATTAACAAAGAATCAGCATTTTTTCCCCAAATGTCTGACAACTTGATGGTAAAGAAAAATATACAATACTAAAGTTGGGATTAGATCGGACACTAGATGAAGTTTTCCTTTCTTCTACTAGGAATTTTTGGAATATCACATATCAGAATCAGAATACTAACTATTCTCAGAAATCTAAATTGAAAATTAGTTTTCAGTAAAAGAATGCATAATAATATTAGATAACAGATTGTGCCCCAAAAAACAAACTTTTATGGAATTTGATAATGGCTATGGTTTCAATTTCAACTAATTATTTTGCAATGTCAGGGCATATTTTCAGGAGTTCAGTTACAATGAATCAAAGATGCAGTTAGTTTGATGGCCCTCTTTTCTAGTTTTAAAAGGGCATACACGTAAACCAGATTTAAAGGACCTTCTGTCCAGATCAATGATCCTTCTGCACTCAACATTGGAAAAGTAGTGTCTGTTTTCTTTTTGTTATTGTATTTTGTCACACTGCAAGACCAGTAGAGATTTGCAAATGACAATGCTAGCATTTTCGGATTCCCTTTGCAATCAATGCAAGAACTGCAGAAGCTATTCTCTCTTCAAATGTTTTAGTTTATATTCTAAGCACTCTTTTAGCTTATGTTACATATCCGAAACATATATTTCTCGAGTCTTTTACAGGACCCATTGCATGTTGACGTACCCATCGCTTCTTGATTAGACACATTCGTTTCTTGGTTTGTTTTTTTTTATTCCTGTATGAAGTTTTATAAAAGAAAAAAAAAGAGAAAAACTTATGATGAGTAGTACACAATGATTATCACAAGTAACCAAACAGATACGAACACATGTTCTGTAAATTAAACAAATCCATATTCCGTCTGAGGCGTATACATAGTAATTGGTTGAAATTGTTGGACTTACATAAGCATGTATATAGATCTCAAAAAAAAAGAAGCAATTACATAATACCAAAATAGAGAAAACGCTTCATCTCAATGAGCATGTAATATGAATGAGATGTGGAATATGGATTTGTATGTGGAAGAATGTCGTATCTTTTCAGAAATTAGCATTTCTGTTCTCTGAAATTCCCAAATATCATTACTTAGCGGAGCATGTAATTTATTTTACGTCTTTGTGTCCTTACTATCAAAAGGTGGGAGTCCGCTTGGTTCACGGATTCACAGTTCTGCTTTTTTCTGGATCATGTAATTTTCGTGGTGGTAGAGTTGCTTACAAGCATGGAGTTCATGGTACAGCGGATTTAGTTTATCCTTTTATTTAATCACAAGTATCTCAGCAGAGTATCAGGTAATTAATAGGAGCTTCTCTCAGCGCTCATCGTTTTAAATGATTGCTCTCCCAGTGCCATGTCAGAGTTAAAAAAGAAAGAAAATATTCCATTAAATGCTAACGGCTCTTCCAGTGCCATGTTAGAGCTTAAAAAAGACAAGAAGAAAACGTTTCATTAGATGCTAGGACCATTGATCCCATCCTCATTCTCATCGTCTCAAAACAGCACTCTCCCAACGCCATGTTGGATCTCCCACAAAAAAAAATATTTTAGAAGGTTTGTGTTTATCCGAAGATGTTTATATTTATTCTGCAGGTACTTTTATTTTTTTTCTGACAAAAAGCGTACGAAAGTAGTGAATACTTATGTTGGCCAATTTCTATTTACTTGGAAGAAATTATATTTATTCTATCCTATGTTGTATTTACTATATCCGAATTTTTTTGTTTATCCCTCTTCCGCAAGTGAGTCCTAGCCTAATCAAGGGTTGAAGGTCTAATTTCTGTTTATTTTTACAGTATTTTGATTTTCCATTGCAAACTAGATGTTTATTCTGTAGATTTTGTATTTATCTAGAACGTATTTATGTTTATTTTGTAGGTAATTTTGTCTATATTTGGAGAGGAGGAGCGTAAAAATAGAGAAAAAAGCATAAGCATAGATCCCAACAATTAATAATCCTTTTAAAAAAAATTAAGATCTAACATGGTGCGGTTTTGAGACGATAAGAATAATGGGCGGAACGGGATAAATAGGTTCTAGCATTTAATAAAATATATTTTTTAATAACCTCGTTATATTGCATCTAAATATTTCTAGATGCAAAACTTTTATATTTTTTATTAAACCCAAGTTGAATCATGCTCTTAATATATTATTTTAATATATTATTTTACTATAACGATACATATACATATACTATTAGAATTTTGAATAATAATACTATATCATAATATCAATATCAAATAAATATTTTAAAAAATAATTAGACCCTTATATCTAATATATTCTATTCTATTTTTATTATCTAGTCTATTTATCTATTCTATATTGTAGAATAAAGAAAAAAAAGCTGCAACCCATACAATATGCTAGTAATTTTCTAAATTGATAATAAAAAATTACTTAGCTAAATTATTTAGATATCTATCTTTTATTCAATGAAATTTTTATAACCTTTTTAGTTCAATCATTAATTCATAAAGGGATGGTTAAACTAAAAGGGTGTGAGTAACTCGGAAGGAGTCGTGGGATGGAATGATGCAGAAGGCGTCATTCTTTAGAGTGTGAAGCATAGAGTGTATACCTTGATTAACTTCCAATTACACGGCTAGCTCCTCATAAATAAATCAAAAGCATAGAGTGTGAAGCAAACTTGTGGTAGATTGGATTGCTTTTTCCCTTTTCTGGAGAACCGGGAGGCTATACCGCATATTCTACTTGGCATCTGGCCGTCCAATCTAAGGGTGAGAGGTATCTGGGATGTCTAGGACCAGAATTTTATTCCAGAAAAAACTCCGAGCAGGCCAAAAAGTTTTAGTCTTTAGATGAAAGCGTGTACTTCTGAGCTCACCAGGATATTGGGCCAGCTAAGTGAGAGAGAGATGCATTTGCCTACAATTTATCCATAAAAATAAAATTTCTATATTTCACATAAAAAATATATTGAAAATCACTTTTTACCGACTACAAATTGAATTTTTTTTCTAAAAATATCTTTAAGCTTTTCGATATAATGAATAAAATCCTTCTCTTTATTAAAAGCATCGCATAACAAATATTTTTCACAATTTTTTTAAAAATAAATATTTAATTAAATATAACATAAACCATTTTTTTCTTAATCAACAAAACATACAAAAATTATTTTTTTATATCATATATTTATGGACAACTAAACATGCAAAAATTATTTTTTTTAGACATGAAGGTGAAATTTTTTCAGCAGGTCCCTGATACCCTAGAGAAAGGTTAGTAAGAACACCAAATACACTCAAACTAGAATCACGTATGTACAGCTTTGCCTCCATTACAAGCCACTGAATCAGCCACCTGCATATCAAAAGTTACCGACTCGCAAAGCAACAATATCTCAAGCTTTCTGAATAGTCTTAAAAGTCACTAAGTCAGTCGCAGCTTACTAGCCAAAGGAAATATATATATGAACATACCAACACACAGATCCACTAAACATCAAAAGATAGCCACTATGACATGCCAAAACACCCCCGAATTCTTTAATTTCTTTACTTTTTCAGAGAATGATACCTAATGCAACTACCATTTACCAATTCAAATCAGAACACCAAATCCAACTCCAGGTAAACCCTTACAACGTCGATTAGGAGGGGAGAAGAAAAACAAGAAAAAAAAAAACGGAAGCTTTAAACTAAGATAATGTCTCTCTAGAAAGAACAGCTGACCATGTCGCCACACACCAAACACAGGACACTGTGTGTGATTGGATCAGCCCTCGCACCGTCTCAAAAGCAGGCATCCAGAAGGCAGCAGCAACACAGAGCCGCCAAGCTGCACGACAACAATAACAACAAAATAAAGTCCCAAAAAAAAGTTACAGACAGAGGAACAGAGGGTTGAGATCTGACGAAAGTCAAGAGCCCCATCGACATGTCGAGGTTGGAATATTTTGGGATAGGGTTATATTGGGAACGGAACATTATATTATAATATTTATATATAATACGAGTACTCTCTCCCCTTCTCACTATAGATATTTATTGAACAAATTTAGTTAAAATTTAGTTAAACTCTACTTGTGTTAAGCGGCCTAACTCGAGTAATGAGTAGATGAACAAGCGGTCGACACGTCAGCATGATGTTCCCACGATGGTGACACGTTGCCCACGCAGCCCGCAACGACCGCACCAACGAGCCGCGCTATCGTGCGCCGGCACCGGGACGGAGCGGCCCGGCCCGCCGTCGGATTTCCGAATCACGGCGCAGATCCGCGACCTAGGCGACCTCACCGGCGAGGTGCGCCGGTGGTGCGGCCATCGGAGACGCCGGCGGCCAGATCGCGCGCCAACATTCCGGCCATCATGCGCCGGCCAGCAGATTCCGGTGATCTTTAGATCTCCGAGATCTACAAGAGTGGGGGGGAGGAGTGGGGGTGGGTGGGGGAGAGAGATCCGTACCATCCTTCGAGGAAGGTAGGCCCACTGCTCTGCTGCTGCTGGGGCGGCGGCTGGGCGTACTGCGGAGGGTAGCTCTGTGGCGGGTACCCCTGCGCGTACCCCGCTGGTGGGTACCCCTGCTGCGGATACCCCGGCGGCGGGTAGGCGTCCTTCACGTACCCCTCCGGTGGATACCCTAATCATCACGACAAAAACTCCATCAGAAACCCTAACAACATCCGTCAAACCCCTGACCGTAGAAATCAATCAGACCAACCAAAATCGTCCAAAACTAGAGATCTCGAACGAAATCGAGAAGGAAACCCATACCTTGGGGAGGAGGGACGCCGACGGGGTGCTGCTGCTGGTTGTAGTAGCTCATCTTTCTCTTCTTGTTCTCGCCGGCGGCTGAGATCGGTGTGGAGGAGGCTTTGATGCGCGGAGGGTTTTTATAGGGGGGAGAGAGAGAGAGAGCCCAACGGGAAGATAAGAGTGGGAGGAGGAAGTTTCGGGTGGAAGACCGGCTCGTGTCGGTGGCTATTAATGGTATTTGGGGAATTGGGGGCACGCAGAATCGTTTCGGTTGGAAATAATTTCTTTTATCGTTATACAACTCGAGCAATCGGATGATTCAGTAATTAAAGTATATCATAAATTACTTTTTGGGCTTTAGTTTAGTGGTTCCGCCGTAGTTAACAAACTACCAGTAAGACTCCCTTCTAACCTTGAAAAATAATAATTACTTAGTTAATTTGATTTATTTAAGAAGATTTTCTTTATTACTAGATAAGCAAAACAACCTGCCTGCTATGGTTGTATTCCATTAATGTACCATTTTATTATGGCTTGATATAAAACCCAAGGGATGAGGTCACCATCTCAAGAATATCTCGAGTAAATGAGTTGTCTTCAATTAAAGCCTGTTTAGATATTTCTATAAGATTGGGTTGTGGATGGGTTGTATATTTAACTATGGCTCTTATCACCCAAATAATACCTAGCCTAAATTTTGCAACAAAAAAACTACTATAAATAACCTGCAGCCCAAAAACTAGAATCAAAGCTGGATTTGGACAGACTCTTAAATAATGCAAGATAGATGGGCCAATAGGTCAGATTTCTACATAATTTTCAATCCAATCTCATACAAATATCAACTAGGGTGTATATCATGAATATCCTAAGATTTTGGCTACCAAGTATTCCTAAGTTTCATAAAATTTAACAAGCAGATGTTAATGATCAGAGCCTACATAGTGCATGGCAGGGTAGTAATATGATTATCTAACAATTCTTTTATATAGTAGCTAACCTATTCTCAAAAAATTAATAATTTAAAATTCAAATGCATGTTATTAATCAATAAATTTATTCTCATTAATCTAGTAGAGTCGACCCACATTATATGGGAAATTTCCTTCCTCCAACGGTTGAGTCATAAAAGACCTTCTATAGTTAGTTAGGGCATCGTTATCAAGATAACAGTGTGGATGCCCATGATAGCGCTTTTATTTTGAATAATAAATAGAGTTCTTAATTAATATATTTTTTTATAAAGTATAATAATATAATATCATTAATAAGAAGGTTATTAGCTTACTAAACTGTGAGCCTTACTTAATTATTATTGAAAAAGAAACAAGACTGTATTAATAACATTATTAAAATGGGTGTCCTAGTGGTAAATAACGAGCTCAACATAAACTGAGCCCCACTTTTAGTTATATATAATAATGGAATAGATGATAAATTACTTAGCTTTTTCTTGGAAACTAATGACCGGTCCATTTTTTGATCGGTCTCTAACGTTTAATCCCTGTTGACGGATTGTTTAACAACCGGTCCAGCTATATTTCAATATTTCATAATGAGATGAAAATGCCCCCACCCCTACTGATCTCCCATTCCTTCCAAAAAAGAGGAAGAAAAAAGGAGGTCGGGCCCAGCGCGGCCGATGGAGGCTGCAGCCCGCCCCATCCCAAGCCCCCTCCCGTGGACGCACCGCCGGAAATACCCCCAACCCAGCCCCCACGGTGGGGAGGTGCTGAAGAAAAGGAAAAAGGGCGCCCCCCCGCATCCTGCAGCCGTTGCTGGCCCCGGCCCGCCCTCCTCCCACGTCTGCAGTGGCCCGACTCCTTTTCGGTGCCGCTGGCCTCGCGGGAGGAGAAGAATTCTCCACTGGCCGGCCGCCGCCGCTGCTAGCAATGGCCCGGCCCCCTCCCGAGCCCCCTCCTGTAGCTGCCATGGCCTGGCCTCCTTTCCGGTGCCACGAGTCTTGCGGGAGGAGAAGAAAGAAGAAAGAAGAAGAAGGGAAGAAGAGAAGAAAAAAAGGGAAAGAAAAGAAAAAAAGAAGAAAAAGAAAGAAAAAGAAGAAAAGAAAAGAAAAGAAGAAAAAAAGAAAGAAAAAATAAATAAATAAATATATATAAATAAACGAATAAATAAATAATTGTAATGAAATAAAAAAAATATAAAATAAATAAAAAAATAAATAAAGTCATCGCAGCTGCCGCCGAGCCTCCTCCCGCGACCGCCACGGCCCGACCCCCTTTTGGCACCATCGGTCTCATGGGAGGAGAAAATAGAAGAAAAGAAAAAAAAGAAAAGAAAAAAAAGAAAAAAAAGAAAAAGAAAAAAGAAGAAAAGGAAAGAAAAAAGAAAAAAAAGGGAAAGAAAAAGGAAGAAAAAAGAAAAAAAAGAAAATAATGAGTGAGTGACAAATAATCCGATCTTTGTGATATTTGTAGGTACAGTAGATTTGTCACCATTGTAATTAGTTAAGTAAGCTTAAAACTCAATTCATATAGCCTCGAACACAGTTAACTCACCATTGCAATTAAGTTAGTAAGTTTGATACATAGGTAATATAGCATGTCACATATTTAAGTAAGTTTGGCACGCAATTAATCAATGTTTGAATATTTAATCTAACCTGGCACATAATTAAATCTTTTCGGTACACAGTTAAGTAAGCTTGGAACACACTTAATCTAGTCTGGCATATAGTTAAATCATCTTGGAATACAGTTAGTTTTTTTCTGCACATAGTTAAGTTAATAAGGCTCAATGTAGTAAAAAGTTTGGAATTAGTTAACTTTTTTTGAGTAATTAACTCTTAACTTAACTATGTGCCAAAAAAATTTAATTGTGTATAGAAAAGACTTAATTATATATAGAACTTAACTATATATGAAAAAGATTTATCTGTATTTCAAAATGATTTAACTAGCTTCCAAAGTATGAAAAGGCCACCCATGAGCCACAAATTGCATTGCAGATATTTGAAGGCAAGTTCCACGAGGCTGAAGCATTCCTTCAAGGGCCCAGTTATTTATATTGCAATGCGCTTCTTTGCAGCTTCCCGAGAATAAGTCCATCCAAAAAATAACATAAGGCTGCTTTTTAAGAACAACGTGGCAGGGCCCAGTCAACTTTGATGGGGCCCAAAAGCCGAAGGGATCGGATTTGAAAATTATAGCACCAATTCCAGTTCCCTTCAATGAGAAGCCACACTAGAAAACACAAGCCATTCAAACGTTCGAGAAACAAGGATACACGCCAGTATACGGGCATCAGTAGCTTGACCGACTGACTGCTTTTGTGGATTCTTTCTTGTACATGGTTTTGATCCAAATGGTTGCTTAGTTCTGGTCCTTCGCTGCCACCGCCGGTCAAGTTCTGGATTCAGGTCCCATGATACATGCCCGCTGGAGTTGAAAGATCGCCGTCTAGGCCGGCCGCGATGGACCGGTATCAGGTCAATGCAGGCTAGCCCGAGACTCGATCGCATAATTAGCCTTCAAAAAGCTAGATTTGTGATAAAGCTAAGCATAATCATGTGACATAAAAGTGTGGCCATATGACCCAAAGCAGTCAACAAAGTGGTTCTCATAATTATTTATTTTGGTATAAAGAATGACAAATAATGCTAGGAAGTAATATTAGATTTACAATTATTATTTTTAATATAGTATAGATCTCTACAAACATTTATCCTATTTAAGACCTCGGTCATTTTGGGCTATTGCCATGAATTGGTAATCTTGGTAGTTGCGGCTGCTTCTTTTTTTTTTCTTCTCCTTCTCCCTCTTTTCTCTGAAAGACTAGAGGGGCTAATTCCCGCTAGCAATCCTATGCATGCTCTACACAGTTTGGAGCCTAAGCTCTTGTCTAGATCAATTATGAACCAAACAAAATGTTTGGATTTGGATCGGGACTAGGCTATGTAGTATTTGTGGTTCGAATCAAGCATTTAGTCATTCTTTTACGGTTAAAATTAAATATAAAATTGCCAAAAATTAAAATAAAACTAAAAAGAGGCAACTTAAACTTGATTCAAAAAATTTTAATTTCATCCAAGTAATTAATCATTTTTAAACTTATAAATTGCTATCTTAAAATATATAATTGATTTACTTGAGAGCATCATAAATATGAATCTTAAAAAAAAAAGGAAATTTGAATGTTTAAATATAAGTAAATGTAAACAGATGGGAAGAAATATGGTTGCTAAAAGGAAAAAAAAGGGATAGTTTAAATAAGAGTTCATTCAATGCGTTGGGTAAGATATTTAGAGTGAATGAGAAGAATATTTATATAATTCGGATTTTTGAGTTGGGTAGGATCGAGTTTTGATCGAGTTAGACCTATTTTTTGTTAATTCAAATTAGACCTAGATGATATATGAGCCAATTTAGGTCGGGTCAGGTTTAAAATCATAAGATCTAGACCTAACCAAAAATTAAGATTAGGTTTAATTTTTTAAGCCTAGCCCAATACCCATAGGTCGGATTGGGTCTAATTGGGTCAAGAGCGGATCAAGTCAAGAACCCATTTGCAGCCCAACTCGATGCTGGATCTTTAGCTAGCCCCATGAATGCTCCATCTAACTGAGGCCTACGTATTTGGTGACTGACCTGCCAAACATGGCTTGTTCATCATTGATTTTTGGGAGCTCGGTCAGATTTGAGTAGAGATCGATGCACCCTAAATCTAGTCCATCTTTGAGTCAAGTAAAAAAATTGGACTAAAACTTAATCCATCCCTATTCCAATTGAATTAAAGAGGGCTTAAAATTACTTTCATCAATCCATCACATCTTTAGATTAAATTGAGCTAAGAATAATCCAACAAAAAAAAGACATAAATACATTATCTAATTATATTATAAACATATCTTACAAAAAGAATAACCAACCGATATAAAAGTTTATTACAAACTACCCACACAATAGAAACGACGACAATATGTAAATTATAATCAACAACACAAATAAATTATATTTTTAACCAACAAAAATTGGATGACTAGATAGGGCTTTTGCTTCCCCAGACTGGATCCTTCGCTTCCCTACCTGCCGAGTAAGCCATTTACCCCGGATTGCATCAGATTATTGCCCCTTGTTGATTTCGACCTCATCGGTATCGGGTCACCACTGCCCTTTTCGCTTCGAGAAGATTTGGCTTTCGTACCCTCAGTCTTGGGACATCGTTCGCGATGCGTGGCGTGTTCCGGTGCGGGGGGATGCGATGCAGCGAGTCTCACGCAAACTCGAGTTGACCAAACGGCGGCTTCGCCGTTGGAATCGCGAGGTAGTGGGCGATATCTTCCGGAGATTGGAGGGGGTGGAGGAGGAGATTACGGTACTACAGAGGAGAGAAGATCTACGGGGTGCACTCCCGGAGAATGACATGGCCCATCTTCGGGGGCTTCTTGCGACGCACCACTCACTGCTACGGCAGCATGAGATCTTCTGGCGTCAGAAATCTCGGGTCCAATGGGTGAACGAGGGTGATCGCAACACTAGGTTTTTTCATCGGACGACTGTTATTAGGCGTCAGCGGAGTATGATCCACTCACTGCGTGATGGGTCTGGTCGCCGAGTGGAGGGCGAGCCTGCCGTTGGACAGGTTCTACTTGACTTTTTCCGCGCCAGATGGACTGAGGATGGAGGCCCTGGTGCTGATGACCACCTTCTGAGAGTTGATGTAGGTATTGCAGATGACGAAAATTCGACCCTGGTTCGGCCGGTGTCGGCG
The DNA here is from genome assembly GCF_009389715.1 of Phoenix dactylifera. NCBI lineage: Eukaryota > Viridiplantae > Streptophyta > Magnoliopsida > Arecales > Arecaceae > Phoenix > Phoenix dactylifera. Next base: position 463,996 of record NW_024067713.1, on the reverse strand, counting down.
GAGGAGGTGCAGGAGGCAGTCTGGGCTCTGGCGGCGGACAAAGCTCCAGGACCAGATGGGTTTCCCCCTTTCTTCTTTCGTAGATATTGGGGCATCATTCGGGGAGCTGTGACTGAGGCCGTTCAGTGTTACTTCACTCAGGCAGCCATGCCAGAGGATTGGAAGGCCACCTTCATAACGCTCATTCCGAAGCGCCAAGAGGCGGTAGAGCCGGGTCACTTCAGGCCCATCAGTTTGTGCACAACCTTGCACAAGATTGTGTCAAGGATTATGGTGGGAAGGATAAAGCCCCTACTGCCGGGCATTATCAGCCAAGAGCAGGGAGCATTCATTGCGGGAAGGAACATTTCCCACAATGTTATGCTGGCTCAGGAGATGGTGTGGGATCTCCAGCGAGCATCGAAACGGGGCAGCTTGATGGCAGTCAAGCTGGACATGGAGCGGGCTTATGACAGGATCAGATGGAGCTTTCTCCGGAGGGTACTGGAGGCTTATGGCTTCCACCGACGATGGATTGGATGGGTCTTAGGGTGTGTCCAGGGGCCAAAGTTCTCTATCTTGGTCAATGGCACACCTTCGGTGTTTTTTGAGTCTACTATGGGGCTGAGGCAGGGATGTCCCTTATCCCCTTACTTATTTATCATCTGTTCCGATATATTGTCCCGTGCCCTCCAGAGGGCGTGTGCGAGCCGGGAGCTGGAGTCCTATGTTCCAGCACCGGGGGCGGGACCTGTCTCTCACCTACTTTTTGCTGACGATTGTCTTCTCTTGTCCAGGGCGCGGGTTTCTGAGGCACGTGTACTTCGCAGAGTGTTGGCAGATTACTGTGCGGCATCCGGACAGAGAATAAACTTCACGAAGTCAGCCATCCAGTTCAGTCCTAGCACAGAGAGCAGAGTCAGACAGGAGATCAGGAGTATATTGCAGATGCCCGAGCAGGAGGGGACTCTGGTTTACCTGGGAGTTCCCATCACAGGCCGGCGGCTACGAGTGGCGGAGTGTTCCGGATTGGTGCAGCGGGTCGAGAGTAGGCTGGAGGGATGGAGGGCATCATCTCTATCCATGATGGGGAGGCTGACACTTGTTAGATCGGTGCTTGGGTCCATGCCGGTATATCTCATGGCCAACACTGTGGTCCCTAAGACGACTCTGTCGAAGATTGATCGTCTTCTCCGGAGCTTCCTCTGGGGGTCCCATGGTGGGGGTCGTGGGGTACATCTGGTGGCCTGGGAGCGGGTCTGCCGGCCCACCAGTGAGGGTGGTCTGGGAGTTCAGTCCCTTCTGGAGCGGCGTGACACACTCATTGCACGGCATGCAGCTCGTTTTTTGCTGGAGCCACAGGGACTTTGGAGTCGGGTGATGGCAGCTAGATATGGCCGTGGGAGCCCTGAGGTGGCACGGCGCGGTCGTCGCATCTCTTTCATGTGGCGAGAGATTGCGAGGTACCTGCCGACCGTGTTAGCTCATACCAAGTGGCTGATGGGTGATGGCCGGACCATTGCGGTGACTGATGATCCGTGGGTCGATTCCATCCCCTTGAGATATTGGCCGACGATGGTGGATTTCGAGGCAGCAGCGGGGCTCCGGGTGTGCGACCTCTTAGCACCAGGGAGGGCGGAGTGGGACGCGGACAGACTCCACCAGTTGTTCGGGGCACATCTAGCCGAGAGGATCCTTTCTCTTCCAGTACCAGGATGCGAGGGCCCAGATGTCAGGGTTTGGAGCACTACATGCAGGGCCAGTGTGAGGCTGGGTGATCTGGCCCGGGTGATTCAGCGTGAGCATGAGAGTGGATGGGACGGCGCCTGGATTTGGAGGTCCAGGCTCCATCCGAGAGCAGCACTTTTTCTATGGAAGGTGATGTGGGACCGCCTTCCGACGAGAGCTGTGCTGAGCCGACGTGGTTTGGGGATCCGTGCGGAGTGTGGGGCCTGTGGTGCGGATGAGTCAGTTGACCATGTACTATTTGGATGTTTTTGGGCGAGGCTGACATGGCAGTGGACGGGTATCCCAGAGGAGGTTTGGCGGGAGAGGGGACTGTTCCTACAGATGATACGTCAGTGGCTGGTTAGTCCCCAGACATGTCAGGAGGCTATCCGAGCGATTTGCACCGCCCACCAGATCTGGTTGGCGAGGAACGCTCGTACCTTTGCCGAGCGTAGGATGTCGCCGAGGTTCGTTGCGGAGTCTGCTCGAGTATTGGCGATGGAGTCCAGACCTACTAGTCCTTCAGATACGACCTTGATAGCTCGGGACACCTGGGGCTCTTTCTCTGCTCAGGCAGCTCTTCGGACGGTGTTCTTCACCTGGGAGCCCCCACCCCCGAGTTTCCTCAAGGTCAATTTTGATGGTTCAGTACTAGACAGTGGCACGCGAGGTGGTGCCGGCTTCGTCATACGGGACCATCATTCCAGGGTAGTGGCAGCGGGCGGCTGCCGGCTATTCGACATATCAGTGCCAGAGGCGGAGCTGCGAGCTGCCTGGACCGGCCTTTGCCATGCGCGGCGGGTACTGCGGGCTAGCTCGATCATCTTAGAGGGCGACTCATCCACTGTCATAGGGTGGATTCGGCGGGAGAGCACTGTCCATCCTTTGATCCGGGATATTAGGATGATGGTGAGGGATGGTGTGGCCCTTGAGGCCAAGCATGTATTCAGGGAGGCCAACGGGGCGGCTGACTGGGTTGCTGCATATGCAGCACACCATTCGGGATACGTCCTGTGGGCAGGTGAGCGGGAGTTGCCTTCGGCACTACGTGAGATTTTGTATTTTGATGTTCTTGGGTGTATTCGGACACGCATTGTCTGAAGCACCCGTTTTAAGCAAAAAAAAAAAAAAAAAATTGGATGACTAAGCGTATCGTCGACCGCTTTGATCATCACTTCTGGGCTTCTCCACTACATCTTCCTCAAACCTCGATGGAGCTCCAAACAACCATTTGAGGTGTCTCCCTTGGTTTACCTGAGATTTCTGGCTCAACAAAATTAAAAAAAAAGAAGAAGAAAATTAATGATTATATCTTGGTTTGGTTCAGCTCTGCGTCGGGGCCAGAATCCTAGGCTTTACGTTCATTCGAGTCGGACTCGAACATTGGCCTCTGATTCCCTAATTTCCTTAGGGTGGTTCTATATACACCCCCCCTATTGCTAAGGACACCCCCCAAAAACCAAAAATAAAATACCCAAACTAACCTTTAGTGTAATTACCATATTGCCCTTGAAATTTTCTCAGTACACCCCCCTTCCTCCTCCTCCGTTTCGTTTTGAAAAGAAAAAAAAAAAACACCCCTCAAACCCCCCTTAAACCCCTCGATCCATTTACATCGTTTAGGCGATCTTTGAAGGAGATTTAAGCCCCATTCGAAGCATGGACAAGCAACTAGTGATTTGGGACGAAGAATCGGCCGCAAAGGTACGTGTTCCACCTTGTTTCGAAATTTTTTTTTTTTCACGGTTCGTGCTCCGTTCGGCACTGGATCGCCGAACAAAAGGCTTTTGTTCGGCTGAACAGTGCCGAACAGAAGGACAAAAGGCTTTTGTTCGGCTGAACAGTGCCGAACAGAAGCCTTCTGTTCGGCAACCCTCAACCGAACAGAAGCCTTCTGTTCGGCTGCACAGTGCCGAACAGAAGGCTTCTGTCCGGCACTGTGCAGCCGAACAGAAGGGTTCTGTCCGGCTCTGTGCAGCCGAACAGAAGCCTTCTGTTCGGCACTGTGCAGCCGAACAGAAGGCTTCTGGTGCCAAATCGCGTGCCGTGCTGAATTTTGTGCCGAACAGATCCTCTGATTCATTAATTCTTGGTGATAAATTATTTTATATGTAGGGCTATGCTACAACCGAATCGAGTATAATTGGATCAGAATTTGTACTGGATTACACAAGCGAATTTACAACTTACGAGGTATTATAATGTATTGTGCAATTTTGTATTAGTTTAGCGAGCTATTTTTACAACTGTGTACTTACATAAATTGTTTAATGTATAGATCTTCAAGAGTAGAGAGGACTTGTGTAATTGGTGTCGTAAAGCTGGGAGGCGAAATGGTTTTGTTGTTGTAATCAAATCATCCGATGCAGGTACCATTTCTAAGAAACCCAGAATTACGTTAGGTTGTGAGAGGGGTGGGACGTACCGAACCAAAAAAGAAAAGCGAATAAAGACTGCCTGTGGGACAAAGAAGTGTGGATGCCCTTTTGCATTAAGAGGAAAGAAATTGGATACTGCGGATGATTGGATATTACTGGTCGTATGTGGAGTGCACAATCATCCCGCTGCAGAGAATCTGGAGGGGCACTCATATGCAGGGAGATTATCTGAGTAGGAGACGGAATTGTTAGTGGATATGTCAAAGAGTTTGGTTCGTCCAAAGGACATATTATCCACATTGAAGGAAAGAGATGCCCTCAATGTTACGACTATCAAGGATGTAAAAGCTGATGGAAATTGCGGATTTAGGGCAATAGCTGACTTACTGGGATTTGGAGAAGATGACTGGGTGCGTGTTAGTAAGGATTTATTGCAAGAGTTGCAATGTCATTCGGACCACTATCGCACATTATATGGTGTGGAAGGGACGATTGCTGAGATCACTCATGCATTATCCTATTATGATGATTGTCCACCATATGACAGATGGATGACTATGCCGGACATGGGTCATCTTATAGCATCCTGCTATAATGTTGTCCTATACCATCTCTCATTGCAACAATTTCTGACCTTCCTACCTCTCCGTTCTGTGCCAGTACCTCTTCTATCCCGCAAAGATATCGCTATCGGATTCGTAAATGGAAATCATTTTGTTGAGGTACTACGTTCACAACACTTGCGAATATTTAATTTTGCTTATTTATAATTTTGTAGCTATTAATATTTTCTTATTTCTAATTTTGAAGGTGTTCTTGTTGCCGGGACATCCCGTTCCGCCAGTAGCGACCAACTGGCGAAAATATCATCTTCCTTGTGCTACCGGATGGGAAAATTCATATGAAGCCCGGATTCAACAGTTCAAAGAGAGCATCTCACTTAATGTTATAATTAGCGAGACAGTAGAGTTAGATTGATTGTTTATATATGTACAATTTTTGAAAGTTGTAAATTTTTTTGGGCTCTTAGAGTCATGTACTGTGAAACTCCATCATCAATATAAATCAAAAAATATCTGTCTTCGCATTGTTAGATTGATTGTTATGTGCACTGTTATATTTGTGTAAAATAGAACGGGCCAGGCTTTACAAAGATTACACGTAAATGTACCAAAAATATATATTTTTCATTAATATCAACAGTTTCAAATTACATAAAAAAAAAAGTCAAAGCTACATAATCAAAATAAAGGCTCCATCATCAATCCCTATGACGCCGTCGTCGACGCGTGTACTGCTGTACGTCCGAATGAGAGGGTGCTGGATCCGAATGAGAGGGTGCTGTACTCGGGCCAGGCTCATCACCCAGAAGTAACGGATGTATCTGACAAATAGCATGAAATAGGTGCCCGGCACCTAGTGACGTAGCCTCTGAGGGACCCATCCGTACAATGTCGGTACTGATACCGAGTGCATCTGCAATACGCCGCCGGTGCATGTCAGCATCATCATGACCTCCCCTAGCTCCAGAATGAGTACTCGAGCGCAGATGAGGAGGCTGAACTGCAACGTGCGTGATACGGAGATACCACTCCATGTATCCCGGTACGCTGTCTGATGGCCGGATAACTGGGTGGCTCCTGCTCGCCTGGCTCAGCACGTGGTCCTCCCACCGCTCCCAAAGCTGATCCATATAGGAGTAATGTATCCGGTACGAGCCTGCTGTGGAACCTCTGTTGGCTCGCGTAGGGGCTAGTGGCGCTCGAGGGATGGTCTGAATACGACCAAACTGTCTAAGAACCCTTTCTGGATGATAGGGTTCTACGATATCAATGCGATATCAACATATGGGCGATCTCCCCGAAGCCGATGATGGGGATCCCAAATAACCTGCAAAACAAAAGGTCCATTTCAGTTTTATACTATATCGCATATTAAAAGTACTGACAAACACAAGCAAATGGTAATATGATACGTACCTCATCGATGCTCAAAAGGTCCAATGACTCACGTAGAACCACTAAATGGTCCATCGTGGTACGGGATGGAGTACCGGGCATCCAGCGGTGCACGCGGGGACTGGCATCAGTATACTCAAGCGACGGGTGAGGACTGAGTGCTGGAAAATGCTCATAAATCCATGCCTGCAGAAGCGTCATATAACCACTGATCTGTCTCACTGATGACCTCGACGCAATCCCCAACTGCCGATACAAATATGCTAAGGCAGCTGTACCCCAGGCATATGTGCTCACCCTATCCAGATCCCGCAGTAAACACAGATACGCTATAGGCACCCTGGTCCCACTCTTATCAGCAAAGAGTGTGCAGCCTAACAAAAATAACAAATAGGCTCGTGCTGCACACTCTATCCTCTGCTGGCTGTCTCTATCAGATACAGAGTGAAACTGAGTCCTCAGCCACTCCATCCTCACAGACTGACCGCGCGATGACAGTACCTCCTGACGCGCGTCTCCAGCTGACACCCCCAACAACTCCACAAGTAGCTCCTCAGCATCCCGATCACTCATCCTCTCAGGAGAAACTGCTACTGAGGCACCTGCGACAGGAATCCCTAAAATGGCGGATACATCATCCAACGTGATAGTGATCTCGCCAAATGGTATATGGAAGGTGTTCGTCTCGGGCTGCCATCTCTCTACGAAGCCCGAAATCAGAATCTTATCGATGAATCGATAAGAGCACTGTACTAACTCTATGAGGCCCGACTGCCTCAATAGTGCTTTGAACCTGGTATTTGGTTGGTTTGAAGACCACCACTTCCATTCACCAACCTTGGCAGTATGGTTCATGCACTTTAGTGGAGCCCGTTCCTGTAATATAAATGTATAATTACTACTACTTTATAAAACATCAATAAACAAAATATAATGCTATAACAAATAAACAATACCTGTTGCCTCCAGATGGAAGCTGCTATATGCGTCCTGAAACTGATCAGGACGGACTCATCCTCTGGACCTCCTGGACATGGTCCAACGGACTCATCGTCTTCGCCCCTAGCAGGCATATCATCATGCTCTGACTCAGGAGAGGGCGATGGCATATGAGCAGGCTCGGGAGAAGCAATCCTAGCACGACGTCTCCTAGCTGACGCCGTAGGTCTAACTCTGGCGGGACCGGGATCCATGTCTGAAAATATAGAAATTCAATGTTAGGCTATATCAAAGAAAATAATTCAATTGCATACATAAATGATAAATGATAAAACAAGCCAAAAAAGAAACAAGTTACTTCTTGGAATCTACATGATTGGGTTTTGTGATAAATAATTCAATGTTACTTCAATTGCATACATAAATGATAATTCAAAAGTATACGACTCGTAAACTCAAGACATAACTCAATAAAAGTATACGATTCGGTTGTAGCATAGCCCTACATATAAAATAATTTATCACCAAGAATTAATGAATCAGAGGATCTGTTCGGCACAAAATTCAGCACGGCACGCGATTTGGCACCAGAAGCCTTCTGTTCGGCTGCACAGTGCCGAACAGAAGGCTTCTGTTCGGCTGCACAGAGCCGGACAGAACCCTTCTGTTCGGTTGCACAGTGCCGGATAGAAGCCTTCTGTTCGGCACTGTGCAGCCGAACAGAAGGCTTCTGTTCGGTTGAGGGTTGCCGAACAGAAGGCTTCTGTTCGGCACTGTTCAGCCGAACAGAAGCCTTTTGTTCGGCGATCCAGTGCCGAACGATTTGGGGAGGGGGGGGGGGGGAGCTACCTCGAGGTGGTCGTGGAGGCGCCGGCGAGGTGCTCGTTACTCGGGAGATGGCCGGGGAGGTGGTTCCGGGAGAAGCCGGCGAGGTGGTCGGAGATCGGGAGAATGCCGGCGACGAGAGGGAGAAGGGGGAACGGGGGGGTTTTGGGCGTTGGCGAGGTGCACTGCACCGACCGGCGACGAGAGGGAGAAGGGGGAGACGGAGGGGGTTTGGCCGCCGGCGAGGTGCTTGAGGCGAGGTTTTTTGGGCGGAAGGGAGAAGCCGGCGGGTGTTTTGGAGGGGAAGAGCGGGGTGGGGGGGGGGGGGTTTGGGGGGTGTAGAGAGCAATTTAGGTGAGGGGGTGGGGAGGGTGGGGGGTAATTTAAGAATTTTTAATTTGTTAGGGGTGTCCTTAGCAAATGGGGGGGGGGGTGTAGAGAGTATTTAATTTTTTTTTAATTTTTGGGGGGTGTCCTGAGCAATAGTGGGGGGTGTATATAGAACCACCCATTTCCTTACCGTTCGTCGCTTGCCCTTCCCCATCCCAAGTAAGACCGGGCCGGGCTTCCTCCGGGTTAACCTCGGGCCGTTATGGGCCGGCCTCTGGCCCGGCTCGGTCCAACAAATGCGAAGCGGCGACGGATTAATGGAGCCTCCCACCGGCGAAAGATTGGCCGCACGCACTCTCCCCCATCCCCATCTCACTCCCTCTACCGTCGCCGGACGCCGACCATATCGATCGCTCTCTCCGTGGCTGCAAGCATCGCCACTCTCTCTGACTTCTCGGAGGTGACTCCGTCCTCTTTTCTCTGTTCGTTCTAAACCCTAGTCCTCAAGCCTTTTCTTTGTCTATTTGAAGCTATAACAGAACGATTTTTTTTTTTACTCTTATTCTCCATTAAAATACAGTAAAATCCTGCTCCGATTTGGGTTATTCTGTGCTCGAGAGATATCTTTGTTAATCATATTCACTATTTAGCCGACCGGTCTCTCCGTCCTTATTTCCAGCTCCTACGAGTTTATTGATAGATTTGATTAGTTTACAGACGCTTTCGGGGCTTACACAGTGACGGATCAATGGAGAAGAGAGGGAGGGTTGCTGTTGTGGTTCTTGGCGACATCGGTCGTAGTCCCCGAATGCAATACCACGCCCTTTCTCTTGCCCAACAGGTATATACTTGATCTGTCCTTTGCTTCCTTTATTCCTTTTTTCAATGAAATCATTCAATTCAAACTTTTGAGTTTTGTTTCTCCTCTACTTGGGAATCTGGATTTTGAGTTCTTCCAGGGGCTGGAAAGAGCAGTCTATAATTCTGTATGATTCAATTTACTGTAATTTCTTGTAATGTGATGGTCAGCATTGCTGGTACTAGATAATCCTGTTATGACTTGCACCAATTCATTTGTTCAAGAACAAATTGGTTATCCAGTACCGGCGTTTTTATTTACTGGAGTTTTAGTTCTTGGCGATCTGATAGTGGAGGGATCTTTTTATTTATGTTGCTTGAAGTAATGTGGAACTGTGGATCAATTTAATATTTCCTGCTTTTAGTTGATGAAATTAGATGCAGATAAGAATTTTTTGTTTTGTCGTTGTTAGTATGATATGGTTTTAGTGCTGACATGTATTGTTTGAGATGGCTTTATAGAATTAGTTCCCTGATTAAACCCAATAAAAGCCAACATGATTTTCTTGTGAGTTGGATCAGTGGTGGCTGGATATTAGGCTTGTTGATGCATGTCTTTCATGATGATTCATAAAATCTGGGACTTTTGAAGCCATACTCATGCATAGAGTCTGTCTTTAGTCTTGAGAAAGTCAGATAAAACTACAGCATAAGGTAAAAGAAGCTACAAACAGTAAACAAGAATGTGTATATCTATTCTCTACTAGCATGTATATATAGACCAGGTATGGAATATATTAAGTATGCTTGTATAGGGAAAGGAGTATAAGAGTTGAAACTTAATGAAATATGTATGATCCCTTCACCTTCAATCCTAGATGATATGATCCCAGCCAATAAATGATTAGCCCCTCCTAGTTCTTATATGCTCTTAAACTTATCTTTTGATTTTCTTCATAGAAGAATAATCATGATCTGTTGCACTTTGCATCTTCAGCTTCTCACCTAGTTAATTGTGACCCATTATCTGCTCCCTGAATCCAAATCATGCTGTGGCTTCTATGCAAATGCCTATGGAAATCAAGTTCTTGTTCATGAAGATAGCTTCACACATGGCTCAACAACAGAATGACATGTCATACCTTCATATCACAGACTCAACTTGTTAAAATAATGTATTAATTCCAGCTATTTAGATTGAAACCAACACTAGTAGTGAATTGTAGTTCATAAAGCTGCAGTTAGGTTAGCTGTGCAAATACTCCGCTTTGAGTTGCTAGTGGATATTATGTAAATAGGCGCTACTTTGTTTCGCAAGCCTTTGTCATTGTCAGTCAACTAAGTAGGGCGAACAGCCCCCTGCGAATCCGTAAATATTCGAGATTGCCGAATACTCATGTTATTTAGTTAAATATTTATATCTTACTTTCAAAAGGTAATATTGGCCAAATATTTCTGTAGTCACCTTTAAGAATTTAGAAGTGACTATTCTTACCATTTTTGACCATAAATAGACTATGGTTCTTTAAAACTGGACAAAGTTGATCATAGCCAACCATATGTGACCATGTCTTTTACTTTGCTTGCCCATGTTCCACCACCTACAGAAACCCACATTCATATCGCTAAATGCTTGCAAATGGAAATTGTTTCTATAATATTCACTTCTAGCTCTTCTTACAGTTGTATGCGACTAAAGTTATCATTATTATGAGTACTCTCTTGTTGATTTTGCATCTTGGAGATTATGCATTTTACATGCCGATTTGGTTTTAAAGGTCCCACAATACGCTCATCACGTACACTTTGCTCCAAGCATACTTGGATTTCAATAATTTTAACATTGCTATTTCGATTATGTGCAATTTCAAGCTTCATATCCATTATAACTATTGTACGAACTATGCAAATTACTCTTTCATTTTATTCTTTTTACTGATTCCTTGTTTTATAATATTTTTGTTCAAAACGTTACCTGTACGTATTTATTGATCCAACTGTTTTCGTAGGCACATTTAGAGGTGGACATTGTTGCAAATGGAGGTATGATCTGGAAAGTTAGTAACTTATTCTTGTTTTAAGATTATGTTGATGCTTAGTTGCTGATTTGACTGCAAACCTTCCTTGCATGTTGCTGGATTATCAGGGTAATGTGGCTGTTAGTTAGTTATTGGGGATGCATTAGCAGCGGTTCATGTGCTGAAGTGTCGCTCTCAGTTTAATCTTCAGTTTGAAATACTAGACTTGCGGCTGATACAAGTTTTTCCTCTCTTCCTGATACAAGTTTCTCCTCCCTACCTTTGATTTTTAGAAATCAAGATAAAAAGTTGAACTAGTAGCTGTAATCATGACTGTAAAAAATGAATTCGATATAGATAGTCACATTAGATGCTCTCCAAGGATGTGGTGCTTTTTGATGGTAGAAGGCAAAAACTATGCATTGATTTTCTTTATAAAGAGGAAAATACAATTCTCAGCGCCTATTCCTTAAACAAATCTGCTTTGTAAGATGATAGCCTAGTATAATTTGAAAACAAGTTTGAGTCTGCTGATTCAGATTGATTCATGGAGGTGAATCCTAAGATGAGCTAATTTTTTATCTTTATTTATGCAGTCATTTTATCATTGTGAACTGCCTCATGTTTCTTAAAGCAACCAATCATCTAATTGAATTCTATGATAATCACCTGACTTTCACTAATATGACTTCAAACCAGCTGATTCAAAATTTTCCAATTTTCTTGTTCTCTAATCATTTTTTAAGTTTACTCTCTTTTGGCCTTCTGCTTTGGTATTGAGTTAACTAATTGTGCATGCAGAATGATTTATGGTCTATGGGGCAAAACAGATGAGTGGAATGGGTATTCATATCTGCTAAGGTGAATTTTGTTTGGAATTAAAGCAAGGCAGCTGCTTGAGTTAGTCGATTTAAACATGACCTCTTGGGAGAGTGAATTTAGTATAGGCCTGGAACCATGATTTAGTACTAGGTGAAGAGTAACATATGAATAGAGATTTATCAGACATGTCACTTGTATCGAACAGAGCTGATTATAGTGGCACATCATTTGAGCTACTCCGTAGGATCCAGTAAGTGGCCTTTTTGACCAAACTAAATGACATTTGATATACATATGACCACTTTGGGGAGAGAATGTAGCATAATCCTAGAAGGCTTGAACCATGGTTAAGTACTAGGGAAGAGTGACAAATGAATAGAGATTGATCAGACACATAATTTGTATCCCTTGGGCAGATGATAATGGTAAATCATTTGAGCTACTCCTTGGGATCTTGTAGTGGCCTTTTTTGGCCAAACTAAATGATGCCTATTTTCCAATTGTTTTTTAAGTTTATTGTCTTTTGGCCTTTTGCTTTGGTATTGAGTGAACTAATGGTGCTTGCTGAATGATTTATGGTGTATGGGGCAAAAGACATGAAGTGGAAGGGGTATTCATATTTGCTAAGGTGAATTTTGTTGGAGTGAAAGCTAGATAGTCGCTTGCAAGGTTCGCCGTCTCGGTATCGGATCCCGTACCGGTGCCATACTAGCATAGTATCGGTACGGTACGAGATTTTTTTGGTGTACTAAGTGTCAGTACACTATCCGTATTAGGTACTGATACGGTATGATATGCTCCGTACCGTCCGATTCGGGCTAGTACGGTTAGGGCTGCAAATGGGTTAGGTCGGGTCATGAGTGATCCTGACGCAATCCGGTTTCTTGTTCGGGTCCTAATTTTGAACTCAGACCCAACTTAATAGAAGATCGGGTCGGGTCGGGTCTACCACTATAATTTTTTGACTCAACAGGTTACTCAGGTCGGGTCGGGTCGGGTCCATATATAATCTGGACCCAACCTAAAAAATTCGGGTTCGGATCGAATTCGGGTCGGATCCAATTCGGGTCAACCCAGCCATGGCTTCAAAACTTGTTTGTACCTCTGCAGGTTGTGGCCACGGGTCCAAATAATTTTACAGATTTGGGTTGGGTCGTAGGATTGAAAACTCAAAATCAAATGGATCGGGTCGGTTCTGAATTCAGTAAACCTAGACCCGATCCGAAAAATGGAATGTGTCCAATTGTAGGATCTGACTTGGCCCCACTGGTCCTCCAAAATGGGTCAGGTTGGGTCTAAGTGGGTCGATCGGGTTGAGTCATGGGTCAACCCAACCCATTTGCAGCCTTAGGTATGGTGTACCATGGTCGCTTGAGTTATTCGAGTTAAACATGACCTCTTAGCATGAACCTAGAACCATGATTTAGTACTAGGGGAAAAGTAACAAATGGATAGGGATTTATCAAACGCATCACTTGTATCTTACTGAGCTGGTTACAATTGCAAAACATTTGAGCTACTCAAGTTCCTGTAAGTGGCATTTTGGACCAAACTAAATGATAATATAAATATGACCACCTTGGAGAGAATTCAGCATAATCCTGGAACCAAGGTTTGTTGTACCGGTCGGTACTGTATCAGATTGAGCATGCTATACCGGTTGGTACCATACCTACTGAGCACAACATACTTTATAGGTGCCGAATTGTTACGCAGTCTCGTACCGTACTGGCACCCATGTCTCGCAGTCTCATACCGTATCGACACCCGTACGTCTCGCAGTCTTGTACTGTGTACCAATACTAATAAGATGGTATCGGTACAAGGTCTGGTACCGAGACGACGAACCTTGCCTGGAACTATGATTAAGTACTAGGGAATAGTGAGAAATGAATAGATTGATCAGACACATAATTTAGATCTCTTTGAGCAGATTTTAATGGTAAATCATTTGAGCTACTACTTGGGATCCTATAGTAGCCTTTTTTGGCCCAACTAAATGATGTCTATTTTCAGCAAAATGAACTTGTTGTCAATGCTACAATTATCTTCATTGTTAAATGACCTATGAAGAAAAGATATACATATTTCCATTTAAGTCGGTGAACAATGAAGCTGAGATAAAAATTGTGAGGGAAGTGTTTTTTTTTTAATTGCTACAGTGCCTTAACATCTGTTCAAATTCACCCTTTTCAATCACTGACCACGATATTGAATAATGGAGCTGCCATTGTTATAGTTAGCCTGTAGGGAAAGCTCTTACCAAGATATAAATCAAGAGCAAGTAATACATGAAATCCATTTTTGGCTCGTAGTTGTTGCAGAGTGAAGGATTTTAATTCAGAAAACCATCTATCTTTATCATGATCTTCTTTTTATATGGTTCCTACTCATTTGCAAATCATGATCCAAAGTTGTACCTTTTTTCAAATTTCAGAATAATTCTAAAGTAGTAGGTAATGAGATTCCATGTAACATGGCCAAGTCAATTTTAATATCTTCTTAAATAGTATTCTACTAGTATCAGAACTTCTGAAGAATTTCTTTACTGACTTGAAAGTTGATTTATTGCAAATGTAAACCTAAAAATGACCAAGCACTAGTATTAAAGTGCTTTCATGGACCTAAATTATAAATTAGCATTACAAGGTCTATTAACACATAAAACCGAATCCTGACTAGTAGAATGGTCACCTTTTTAGGGGCAATAGTCTCCTCATGCGTATTGGGTTATGCAGGTGAAGTAATTTTCAATGAATCAACAAAAGGATGAAATCTCCTTGGTATTCTTATCACTAAAATAGTTTTAAGACATTGGAGATGTTTAAAGTTAAGGTCCATTAGGAGCTTAAATTTAGTGGTGTGAGTTCTAAGGCTGTTAGTGGACATAATCCTTCCCTTTGCATTCAAAATAGGTGCCATAACTGTGTTGAAGTGATAAAAAGGGCTTAGGAGCTGTCTCAGTACAAGGTGCGTACCATAGCGAACTAGTAATGTATAGATAAGGTACCTGGTAATGAGATTGCGGATCTTGATTTCAACACTATCATGAGTTTGAATTAGCTAGGCATTTGCTAGTTCTACTTAGAGGTCAGGTTGGCTAGAAAATTTAATAATCAAGCGTGGCATCCTCTTAATCACAAGCACACATTCGTGTTAACTTTTTGATTTCACATCCATTCACTGGCAAAATGTATGGCTTTTACTTTGATCCAATCTACTCTCTAGTGTAATGCATATATACATATACATGTACAATACGTATACATATACATATACATATACATATGCATATGCATATACATACATATGTGTATATCTATACTATATTATTAAATGAGGGAGGAATGTATTACTTTAGATTGCGCCTATCAAATGTTGTGATTAGAATAGCTTTGGTTCCTTTTTTCACAAATATCTATGAAGAAATATGATTAAGAAGTTAGATATACAATCCAGGTATGTCTTCATTTATCTCTTCACCTCCATTTCTTATGCCAAACTCGATGGACTCTATTTTAAAGAAAAATCTCTATCCATATTAACCATATCCTCAGCTATTTGGACTTTGTTTAAATTTTTTTTAAAAAAGCAAAAATATTGATACCTTTTATTTAATTTATGTATTTTGTCTCTTATATCCTAATTTGAACTATTCTTCTATTATTTTTTGATGTACGTTACATGTGTGAGTTGCTAGGATACATATATGCTTTTATATATAGATAGAGAGAGATACACACATGTTATATATATACATATATAATGTAAAACATTATATATATACATATTACATATGTGTATATTTACATATTATGAGCTTGTATATTTACATATTATGAGCTAGACCTTGGTTACAATCTAGTGGATCTCCACTCAGATATGGTTAGGTCTACATTAGATGATGGGGGTCTTACATCGATGATTCGAGTTGTTGGATGTGATCTACTGCCTCTAAACTACTTACATACAAAAAATCATGTGATATGGAAATTCCTAGCCTAGGCATCAGGTGGTCAAAAAGATGGACAGTTTAAATAATTAGAAACAATACATTTTTTTTGACTAGTTGATGCCTAGGCTAGGGGACTCCAAATCGCATGATTTTTGGTGTGTAAGTAGTTTAGAGGTAGTAGATCACATCCAATGCCTTGAATCATCAATATGTGACCCCCATAGTTTGATTTAGATCTAATCGGATTGGAGCAAAGATCCACGTGCACTGTCAAAGCCTATGCTTGCGACGCCCTTTCTCGCTTCCGAGCGGTGAAAGGATTGGATTTCACCTATGATCAGATCAATGGGCAACCAATTAGTGTTGTTCCTATTGACATCGACTTTCAAGCTTAGTTTTTAGTAGGTCGGGATTTTCAAAACTGCTCCTAGCTCACACTATGGTGGTAGAGATACCGCTATGAGATCTGGGAGGGTGAGTAGTGCGAGGTTGAAGGCTCTCAAACTGTTTGGAGACTCAAGCATAGCCAAGTGTAGCTAGACTTAGCTAAAGTGGATCTTTGCTCTGATCCAGTTAGAGCCATTGGATGTGATCTACTGTCTTTAAACTGCTTATACATAAAAAATCATGAAATTTGGAGATCCAAAATCATCTGATCTGGAGACCCATAGCCCATGCATCAAGTGATCAAAAAATTGATCACTTGATGCATGGGCTATGGGCCTCTAGATTGCATGATTTTTGGTATGTAAGCAATTTAGATATAGTAAACCACATTTAATGGCTCGGATGATTGATATGAGACTTTTATCGCCTAATCTAGATATTACCGGATCTGAGTTGAGATCCTCTTGAGTGTAGCCAAGTCTAGCTACATATACATATACAGATATATACATATATATATAATATATATATATATATATATGTGCATATATATATATGTATGTATGTATGCATGCATGCATATATATATATTTGTATGCATCCATATATATATATATATACACATATATATATATATATCTATATGTATGTATGTATGTATGTATGTATATGTGTGTGTGTGTATATACATACATACATATATGTACCTACATACACATACGTGTGTGTATGTGTGTGTATGTAGATAGATTATGTATGTACATACATAAGTAACAAATGATTGATCTCCATAAGCAAGTAATATATTGTTAAGCATGTTCTGTCATCCTATGCTTCACTGTAAATTTCTTTTATTTTTTTCTGGCACAAATGAACAGGTAGCGATCCTCATATGGCTGTTAAAGAGAACCAATCAATCCATCTTCACATAATGGTGCAGTCATTAACTATCACCTCTTTTTCTTCCCCCTTTTTTGTGCATAAGTACACATGCACACCTTTCAATTTCTTACTAAATAACTTATCTCATGTCTTTTTTCAGACATCAGTAAACCTCCAGGGACTATCAAAGATTTCAAGTCCATTGGCACTTTTACTTAAGGCTGCAGTGCACTTTATTATTTTAGTTTGGTTTCTTTGTCTTAAGATTCCTCGTCCAGATGTTTTTGTTGTGCAGGTGAGTCCATATCTTAGGTACTCATATTTTCAACTTTTCCGTCATAATAGTTGCATGTTGTAGTAATATAAAACTAACTTAAGAGTTGGGGTCCGCTTACCATCCATTGGGACGCATTGCTCTATGAATAGTAGCCAATAAGGTTGCATGGCTTCCTATTCAAGCGTATGTTGCAGTTCAATCTGTTGCATGCAAATCTATTGGTTGGATGCAACTGTGACTGTTATGGCTGCTATTCTTCAACTTGTAGTTACATAAATTAACTCTGTGCATTATATGCTTCTGATTATGATATCTATGAAACCTGGTTATATAATTCTGTAATTATTCTTGATTCCAACAGCCACAAAATGACCATTCTAATGTGATATATTGATTCCACTTTTCCATCACATAATAATTGGTGAACCATGGGTTAAAACAAGATTTATTAGACAAGGGTACAGGCGTACAGGCCTACTGGTCACTTCTTGGTATGACATGTAATGTAGTGTGGGTGTTGTCTCAATACACAGTTCAGCCAGCATGGCCAGTATTCTGCATCAATATGGGTCAGTACATCTGGTACATACTGACTAGTATGATTCATATGATGTTACCTGAATCCTTGGATTGAAGTGCTGGTTGACATGGAATAGCATGTATCGTGCTAGTGCTATGCCGGCATGTGGCATCACTACATGCTAATGCTAGTGTGCTAATGCATGCCTTGAATTCCAAATATTGTCATGGTACTAACATGAAATACATCGATCTTTGTTATGAATTTGGGATTCTTATGACCTGCAATTAAAGATTTGCATTACACTGCTCAACTTGGTTGCTTTGCTGGTGATCTTTATTTACACAGGAATGAAACCTTTGCAGTCATCCCGATAATTGAAATCCCCGAGAATCGTCTTGATATTTATTTAACTTAATATGGTATAAATCAGACACTATTTATTTGAAGTAAATATGGCTAGAAAAATAGAATAAATTCATGCATATAGCAATTGTTTTCTTTTGGTAAATCCATATTGGTTAAAACACAAAACAAAATTCATTGGTAGTCAATAAAATTGCTATCTTCCCCAATCTGCTGAAATAAAGGATTAGGGTAGTTTTGCAGTGTATACATTTCAATCTGTATACTCCTCTCCCAGATAATTAGTCTTTTGAGCTATTTTGATTTAGGAGTTTTGCTGTAAATTGTAATATATGAGTTTATTGTTATTCTTATTGATTGTGATTCATATTTTCTCTTACTTTATTAGCTATTTCAGTAGTGAGCACCAATGTATTTGTTAGACTCTAAATATTCAGTTTATTGTATCATAAGACAGCTGTCATTTTTAATTTTCTTTATTAATTCTTCTAATTATAATTTTATATTTAAATTATTTATATTTTAACTATAATTTGGACCAAAACCATTTGTACTATGAAATTTTTAGCCGAGACCACCAAAGATATCACATAATATTTGCGCCAGGCTCTAAACCAGCCATTAACCTTTTAGGTGTTCCCATTAAGTTTTTCAGATACTTGTTTCAAGAATTAGGTAGAATTACTTCACTTGTTTTGAGGATTTTCTTCACCGTCCACCAGTTTATTGGGGTTGGAAGTAGTAGATGAACTCTCTTTTGCTCCTGATTATCTTCTCAAACCCAATATCCTTGTTTTATTTGAGTACTAATCAGAAAGTCCGCTGAGTAGAAGTAGAGGTTGAACTTTGGCATAGTTCATATCCCTGTCATGACATTTGACATGCTCTCTAAAACTTGATCTTCTTAAAGAAAACTTCCCTGCAACCTTAAAATATTATCTTCTGTAGTATCTAAGGAAAGAAATATGAACCAATATTAGGACATAAGTTAATCCTGCTGAAAAGGTATTGCAATTTTGTACCAAATGATTTTTTGGGAATCCTGAACATGCTATAAACAATGTTGAGTTGGACTAATTAGTTAGCTCTATTGTGGTTACTTCAAACCTTGATAAAGACTTCAAGCCATATGATTGGTGGATCGAATGGCAAATGCAACTTTAGATTGAAAAATGATGCTTTATGCATGACTTCAGTCAGTAGTTATTTTAATGCATGACTTCTTCTGGTAGTTATTTTCATGCTAAACTTGTACTTATTTCCATGTACAACTTATCTTGCATGAGTTACCTTGTATGGGCGCCAAGAGTCCAACTTTGTTGATACCAAAGGATGTAATTATCTTGGTTGATAGTTGGTCGGGTGTAAAAAAGTTTCTTATGAGGATGTGAACAGGATCAAGGAGGACAAAGGATTTAGATAGAAATTTGATCAATCCAATAACTGACATTGCAATGGCTTATGCTTTAACAATAATGGTATGCATTTTAAAAATAAACATAGTGTAAAATGTTACAAATTTGGTATGAAAAGAGAGAGATATATGCATAAAAGTCCATCTATGTAAAGTTACATATACATATGGTTGAATTTGCTATCGATGAACTTAAGGAATCCAAGATGTATGTTTTTTCCCTTCCAAAGATGTTAATTTAGATTATGAGAAGAGAATGTTGGAACGTACATAATGGGAATGATGGGTAAAAACTTTGGAGGTCAAGTATTTATATGGAATGCAATTTATGATAGTAAAATTATAGTTAGACTTGATTATCAGGAGATTATTGACCGTGATAATTTTTCTTACCTTGGATCCATTGTAGAGATATAAAATGGCATATAGCAAAACCATGTTTGCATTCAAGAAGCGAATGTTTAATATTGTAATCATCACTTTTTGGTCAGACGAGGGAAAATACTATGATGGAGCTATTTGGTTGGCAGCAAGGTTTGCAATCTTAGTCCGAGGACCCTATCGGTACCGAATTGAACCATATTGAGACTCAATATGCAGATGCATATCGATTTAGTATTGGTTTAGTGTTTTTTCACTTTTTTTTGCTGTTTATTTTTTAACTTTGAAGATTATTTTAAAGTTTATGGATTTTATAAATGATGACTTTAAGGATACTTTAATGTTATTTTATTTCATATTGGTCTTGAGAGATTGCATGATGCTTATAGATGCTATTGTAATTTTAAACATGGACAATGCATATTTTTGAGTTTGAATGTATATATATAATTAATATGAATTATAAAAAAAACATACTGACATCTAGTGCCTCGTGGAGTATCTATATTGCTCATGAACATTGGGATCTTGTTCATGGTTGGGGCCTTGGACTTGACTTCAACCTAGATGCTATGCCCACACTTGCATCTGATAATTTGAGCTTGTGGATAACCATCCTAATACTAATATTGTATGATATTCTGTTGGCCATCCCACTCCTGTCCGTGGAAAGACCGCACGGTGAAGTTTGACTCATAATCTAGCTGAGACTGTGGAGGGTAATAGTTACTCGAATACAATGTCTCAAATGTAGGATATGCATATGAGTTATATCTTTGTTGTACAGAATAGGATCCGGTGTAGGATGAGGATCCAAATATATCCAAGGAACATACTTTGCGTGCTATATCGTTAGGTGCAACAGTGTTACATCCTGAATTATCTCCAGGGGCCCAACTCCTATATGTTATCATTATCCTCACAGGTCTTATAACTTGCATCATGGTTTGGATTCTGTGGCATGAGTGAAATGCAACTTACCGTGAATTGACTCAAACCAGATGGTTGTGAGTCGTGTGCACACCTGCCATCATGGTCTGCCGTACCGGTCCGTACCGGCCGGTACGGGCCGGTACGTACCGGTCCGGCCTGGGACCGGTACCGGATCAGCGTAAAATCCGGTACCGGTAATTTATTGTTGAAGAACCGGTACGGGACCGGTATGGACCGGTACGCCACCGGTTCGGACCGGTTCGGACCGGTACGCCACCAGTTTGGACCGGTACGGACCGGTTCGCCACCGGTACAGACCGGTACGGGACCGGTTTCGTACCGGTCCGGGCCGCCACCGGTACGCCGACCGGTACCGGTACGGCGGACCTTGCCTGTCATGCTCACTGTTACCTTCCTGGCCACCAGATGCATCACCAGCAAACTGTTAGTGGTATCATTGCTCATATAACAAGACAGTCGGAACAACCAGTCATTCGAGTGCTTGGTTGTTACAGAATCTAAGTGAACGAGCTTCTCATCAACTCTCTCCAATGGATCTGCAACTTTCTTTCTTTTTACTTTCTTGCTGCTTTGAGAAATTGATTTATATTAACCTGGCTTTCCCTGCTTGCCTAGCTTTGCCGAGTGGATTGACTAGGACCACCATTCTGATTCCCTGACTACCCCTACCTTCTTGACTAGATTAGGTACTATGGTGACCTTTTCTTAGGATCTCCTAGTCATATCTCCAGGTGGATGTCTCAGATATAAAACCTTGCATTCTTGATTGGCACCCAACTAACCTCTTTGGTTGCTTTTGTTGCTGGGCATCGGCTGATTGTGAGCGTGGCATGTGTCGCTTTGCCCATTGCTCTACTCATGCCATCTAACATATATTCATACTAAATTTATGCTTGACAATGCAATTTGACTTCTAATTACTTTTGAGAATTGCCCTTAATCTTTTTCTTGATTGTAGATAACTCTTATACTATAGAAAATGTATTAGGGCCCAAAGAGAGCCATGTCTGCTCATTTTAGAAGATTTCACCTTCGGGGAAGTAACAATATATTACTTCATCTTTCATATTGTCTGATTTTGAGGTATTAGGACTTAAGTAGTTAAGTGCTTGTTGAAAGTAATGTTGCCAAAATGGTTTGGTTGGGACCATGGAATGTCGTACCGTCCGGTACATACCGGTCCGGTCCTAGATCGGTACCGGAACCACAAGAAAATCGATATTTTTCGGTTTTTTAGTTGAACCGGCCGGTACGGGCTCCGTACCGGTCGGTACCGGCCGATACCGCTTGGTACTGGCCTCGTACCGGTGGGAACCGGCGCGAACCTCCGTACCGGTCGGTACCGGCCGATACTGCTTGGTACTGGCCTCGTACCGGTGGGAACCGGCTGGTTCGCACCGGTACGATTTTTTTTTTTTTAGAACCACAGCGCCTTGCGCTGTGGTTTTTGAAACCACCGCGTACCGGCCGGAACCGTACCGGTCCAGCCGGCCACCGGTACGCCGATCGGTACCGGTACGGTGGACCTTGGTTGGGAGCAAGGTTCGCCGTACCGGTACCGAACCCCGTACCGGTGCCGCATTAGTATAGGCGTACCGAGTGTCGGTACGGTACCGTACGCTCGGTACCGACCGGTACAGCGAACCTTGGTTGGGAGTGTAATGCCACTAAAAGATGATATCATATCCACCTTTTGGCAAAAGATTCCGTGGGAGTACCTTTTCATGTTTTGCAGGACCAGGTGTTTTAAAATTCTTGGTGTTTCCTTGATAGGTAAAAAATAAATTGACATGATATTTTTCTTAATTTTTGTTTCACAGACAAATTAGTTCAGGCAAGTGGCCTAGTGCAACAGCAAAATTATCATGTTTAATTTTTACATGCTCAGTTGATAATTAAGAAAATTAAGGGTCCGACCCTTCAATCATCAGTCATTTTCCTTGCTGTATCACCTGTCTGGTGGAAAAGTTTAGCTCCTCTATTGATTGAGCTTGATCGATCTTGCTTACAACCACCAGATCAAGACCCCGAGAATCCATCAACAAAACTTCCCTTCCATATGGATCGTCGTGGCATGTCCAAATTTCCTAGCGAACTTATCCTCTTCCTGTTGATCAAAATTGCTACAACCAATGGTTGTTCTTGGCGAAGCAAGCGGTCCGCATGCTCCTCCCGAATTATCAACTCAACCCCGACCTTGCGGTTAAGGTAACGACTTCGGACATGACTTCCATCAGAAAATCAAAAATACGCATGTCCGATGAAATGGTTGTTGCTATCTGCTCCAATAACGAATCATTGGTTTAACTGAATAACTAAAGAAAATGGATAGACCTTTCTCTTCGTCTCAGGTCGATGGATCTTCTCAATTGGAAGATCTCCCATATGGATAATACACAATGAAAAGGAAGAGACTTCCTCGGGACATTTAAGTGCTAATATTGCCGTTTCCCTATATCGTGTGTAGGGAAAAGGAAAAACTTCGAACATGGCTAAATCAAATTCATCTAGATCAAAATATAAGAGAAGTAAGTGGAGAGGAAAGATCTCCAGAGATTCCTATCTCATTCCATTCCAGTGGCTCGACCAGTAACCAATGGCGAAAAATCCGGGTTGAGAAGGAAGAGAGAAGGGTTCCTCATTTTAGAAGGCTATATCAGCGGGAGCCTGTCAACGCCGAGGAGGCCCGCTACCGTGCGAGTGCTGTCGGTGGTGGGTCTTTCTTTGCATTTTTTCCCTTCAATACAAAGCTTTCTGCTTAGTCTCTTCAAAATTTTGGATCAGAGAAAATCTCCTGTCATTGCAAGAAAGGAATGGTCAAAAGTGTAATATAACAATATTGATCATTGTCTTTCTCTTTCCATGCTTGTGGTTGCTAATTGGTGTTTCTCTTTGCTCATAATCCTTCTCCAACTTTATGTACATTCAATAACTTAATTCATGTATGCTTTGATCTGCCTGTAGTAACTTTTAATAAATTTATATATTTTCCTTATGTTAAGGTTTGCTGATATTTCAGTACTCTTAATGCATCTGCAGAATCCACCATCTGTTCCCACATTAGCTGCTGTTAAACTGTCTAGCTGGCTAAGGCGGTCTACATTTATCATCGATTGGCACAATTTTGGATATACTTTACTTGGATTATCTCACGGGAGAGGTCATATAATAGTGAAAATCTACCACTGGTAATTTTGATCCTTTTTACTAAATATCTTTATTTATAGTCCAATAATGTGGTATTAAACCGAAGAAGGTTGTTGGCGGAGGCCGGTGTGGGCCAAGTCAGCAAGGCTCGCCCATGGCGGAGGCCGGTGTGGGCCAAGTCGCAATCGAACGCCGGAGGGGTGCTTGGGATGGTCGGTTTAAAGACCATGGTTAAGCCTTCACTATCACCTGGGGGTTTTAGTGAGATGGCAGCGCCTACGGTCCTAACAGTGGTATCAAAGCCAGCGGCATGGGTTCGATTCACAGGATAAGCGATTAAAAAAAAAAATTCCCTTGCTGAAGGGGGGGAATTGTTGGCGGAGGCCGGTGTGGGCCAAGTCAGCAGGGCTCGCTTGCTAGGGGGGATTGTTGGCGGAGGCCGGTGTGGGCCAAGTCAGCAAGGCTCGCCCGCAGCGGAGGCCGATGTGGGCCAAGTCGCAATCGAACGCCGGAGGGGCACTTGGGATGGTCGGTTTAAAGGCCATGGTTAAGCCTTCACTATCACCTGCGGGTTTTAGTAAGATGGCAGCGCCTACGGTCCTAACAAAGGTCTTCATGAATTTTGTGTTTTGTAGGTTTGAAAAGTACTTTGGGAGGATGGCTGATGGTTCTTTGTGTGTTACAAAGGCAATGCAACATGAACTTGCTCAAAATTGGGGAATCAAGTGAGTGAACTGGTCAAAGTTTAGCTTTCTCCTGAAATTTTCGTGCAAGATAACTTGATATTTTTAGTAGTGCATTTATGCTCTACTTTACTACATACAAACAGAGCAACAGTTCTCTATGATGAGCCTCCTGAGTTTTTCCATCCTGCTTCACTCGAGGAGAAGCATGAGGTGAACCATTGTTCCATCTCTTTACAATTTCTTTTAAAAATTCACAAGTGTGACATTCAGATGTGCTACAGTTGTTTTCCAGGTTGGAGAACAACATCTGTCATCCAAATGGCATTCGTGATTGTGTTACTACTGGTAATATTTGTAAAGCCACCTATTTACAACTTCTCTGACTCTAATTGACCTTGTTGTCGCATTTTTTTTTGACTGACTTTTTTCTAATTGTTGCAGCTCAAAGAGGCCCAGAGAGTGGTGCTGCCATTCATTGGTTGGATCAATCTAGCGATACTCTCTTTAGTACTCAAATTGGCAATGAGATTTTCTTAAAAGCAAGCAGGCCTGCCCTTGTTGTTAGCAGTACAAGCTGGTAAACCATCACTTATTGAACATTCAGTACACATTCTGAAATTATATTTTCTAGAAAATATATTTTAGATGAGAGTGCTATATGCTGTGTTTATGAAGAGTTGTTCTTAGTTTTCTTTTAATTTTTTTTAATATAATAATATCTTATTATGACTCAAATTTTCTTCTGATAGTGTAGAGTCTTAACAGATGTCAGTAAAATCATCTAAATCTGGTTTTGATTTTATGCTTTAACTTTTTAGGACCCAAACTGAACCTGAATTTTGTCACAAAGACGTGCCTAATTGTTGGTCTTCGTTTACTAAGTTGTTGATTGAGTCAAAATGAATGAGTTGCCGGACCAGACCTGCTTGCTTACGTAGCCATATATGACTATAGTCATGTGATGCAGGCATAAGATTAGATTAAGTAGGAACAGATCTATTGGGCCTTATTGTTTTATTAACTTGGCATTCTTACAAAATAACATGTAAGCTGACCTTCCCTAGAAGACATAAATTTATGTTTTAGAAAAGAATGCTGCTATGTTTCCCCAAGAACCTCCATGGGGAGGGCATTAACTTGGATTTGCTGCAACAAAAAGGGGGCTCAGGTTTCCATTTTGGCCCAAAATACCAATTTCGCTGTTGGTGGTTCCTAGAGACCTGTGGTTTACAGCTGTATCTAGGAGATTTTGGGAGAGCTTAGGCATTTTGCTTCAGAAAACTTATGACCCTCTGTCCTATGAATCTAATTGCCGATGGTCCCCCTGACCTAAAGGAAAGTATTCCCTTTCTCAAATAAAAAAAATCACTTGATTGCCTTAATAGGCTAAGGGCATGTGCTTATGTCAATGTATTTATTGAAACATGAATGAGTTGACAGGAGTTGTTCTTTAGGCCAGTGTCTAGAGAAAGATGAGTGGTATTGATGTTCTCCCATTTTGATATATTCAAGAAATATGAATTGTAAATGTGTCTTACATAGATTGGAGTTCAAAAGAAATGATATGATGTAAATTCAGTTGAAATGGTTATTTAGCTTCCTTTAAACCCACAACTGAAAACTTAACATTATTCATCTATTTATTCATGGAAAGATCATATTTCTAAGAACCAGTGATTAAATGCCTAACATATATTCGTCATATCTATGAAGCATGGATAGGGATACTTCGGTATGGCAAATCTTGAAAATGCTGGATATAATGTGGTTAAGATATATCTATGAATATATGCATTTTAAAGGTACATGCATATGCATATATAAAAACATTTATGTACATTTTTATGGATGCAAAAGAGCATCCATAAAGCATTATAGGCTATCGAAATAATATAGTCCACACTTACAGCTTTTACATGATCATCATTTTGTCATCATTCAAATGTATAGACTCTGATTCATACTTAATGTTTTAATATCACTATCAAATATTACAAAATTGACTATTCACTGTTAAAAGGCTAACACTAAAAGAAAAATAAAGCAGCCCCCACCTCATTTTTGAAGCTTTGGAGAAGTATCTTGAGTGTATCCAAGAAGAAATCTGCAATGATTTTTAGTTTTTAAAAAAAGGATACGTAACACATGTATCAAAACTCAAACATGTTCTAAAAAATATCTGACGAATATCAAATATCCAATATATATCTGCTACAGACAAGTCATGTGATTTGAAGTATCCATGACATGTTCTCTTTCACTAACCCATATACTAAAAATTAAGCACAGATCAGTCCATCTAATAATGTTGCAAGTATTTTTGTCCTGTTAGGTGTTGCAGAACTTGCATAACTATACTCCAAAGTGTTCCTGGGCATCAAATAGCTTAATAGATGAAGCTTTTGGAAATCAAAACTTGAATTTCCATTTTCAGTACATTTCAGCAGAACAACTTCAATTTTGTTGTGTATGTTTTATTCTTTGTAGTTTTAACTTGTGCAAATATAAATATTTGTCAGCACATCTATTAAGATTGTTGTGATTTGAAGTTGTTAGTCATGTAACTCACCAAATATGTTTAGCTCATATATGATTGTTCACATGCCGTTTAAACAGGATTATGACTGATAACCTTGTTTTGACTGAATGGTATAATTGGAGTAGACCTTTTGTTTTGTGTGTATCAAATGGATCTCAAAAATTATTTTTTTCGAAATAACGATCAAAATTAACCTTTCAGTAAACTTATCCATCTATTAGAAATTGGCTTCAAGGGTCCTTATTATGTATTCTTGCAATCTTTTCATATCTTTGATACGAAAATCTGTGGCGTTGGCTTTCAATCTTTCATTATTCTTCTTTATGCATCCTAACAAATCAGAGTTCCAATCTGCTACACTTTCTTCTGGTCTTCTTTGCACATGAATGTGGCTTATACCATCTCAAGTGGCATCAGGCTCTTACAAAAATGTTGAAAAATATAATTATGATAATTGGCAAATGAGTTACTTCAATCTATTTCAGGACACCAGATGAAGATTTTGGCATACTTCTAGAAGCAGCAGTTATGTATGATAGGCGTGTTGCTGCAGCCTTAAATGAGGATGATTCAGTTGAGGAAGAAAAGATTTGGACAGACATCAGCAATGGGAAACAATACTTATACCCTAGATTGCTGTTCATTATCACTGGTATGGTTTGTATACATTTTTGTTATTACCCTGAGTAATGCCAGGTAATACTCAAGCAGACGTTTTAGATTTTGAATTTGAAATTTGAAGGTAAAGGGCCTGAAAGAAGAAAATACGAGGAGCAGATAAAGAAGTTAAACTTGCGACGTGTGGCCTTCCGAACAATGTGGCTGTTAGCTGAGGATTATCCATTATTACTTGGTAGGTTTTTGCTATTTTTGCCAAAAAATGCACAAAGCATTTTCTACATTTTAGGTCTAACATCCTCAAAACTTCATTCTATTCCAGGATCAGCAGATCTAGGTGTATCATTGCATACTTCCTCATCTGGTTTGGACCTTCCAATGAAGGTAACTTGTGGTTGAACTGTTCGCTCAAACTGACATCAACTTTTAATTGCTTTATTCATTAAAAGCTGTCAAATGATCTTATCAGGTAGTTGATATGTTTGGATGTGGGCTGCCTGTTTGTGCGGTTTCCTTCTCATGGTAAGCTTCATCCTCGAATTGAATACCTAGAGCACTGATTCTGCTAGAGTTAAGTGTAATAAATTATAAAATTCTTTTCAAAAATGAATGTGAGTCTTCTGTTGCATGTACCGTATTAAGCATCACTGAACTTGTAGAAGTTGAGAAAAATGGACTTCTCTTTTCGACATCATCTGAGCTAGCGGATGAATTTATGGTAAGCTCTTCTGCTAGGTTTTTTTAATTCATCTTTTCATTTAATGTTTAAAAGAAAAGTTTACAACTAAAGAAGTTGACTGCTACTGAAATATTTATTAAAAAAATATAAACAATAAAAGTCAGCATCTTCCAGCTGGTGAAGACCACATTCGCATTCTGTTTTGTTGCTTTATTGGATTTTACTAGTAAAACTTAAATTAGAAACCTAATCGTAATTTCCTTCTAAATAACCTGCCGGTGAAATCAATGCAGATGCTTTTCAAAGGCTTTCCAGAGAGATGTGATACATTAAACTCTTTGAGGGATGGTGCCTTGGCTACAGCGTCCTCTGCAAGGTGGTCTACTGAATGGGAAACACATGCATTGCCACTAATAAGTGAGGTAAGCATCTCAATTTACTTTATTAGTTGTGATTCTACAGTAAACCCATGAATTATCTAAATTGCTGTTTGTGAGCACTTTGGACATGGTTATACAGAATTTATAATTCCCCATAATTATACAGTAATCTGTTTAGAAGTTAATAGGGGTTTCATCAGGGATTATGACTGTGGTAGTTTGTAAGGTGGTAGTATGGACCGGCAGACTTTGCAGGTGTCTTGTTTGGGATATCACCACATTAATCTCTATAATTAAATTATGCGCGCTGTTTTCATGCATGTGATGGAATGAAGTATTGAATAATCATTAGAAATGGATGAAATAGTACATGAGTTAGTAATGAGCTACACAATCAGGACTCTGAAATTCAGATTTAATGAAGTCCGAAGTGGTTGGATCATTAATGCTATCCAAAGTCTTTCAATAACAGTTGCATCTTGAATTTTTTTCTTTTTTTTTGGGGAGAGAGGCAACAAGTCCCGACCTCCCTACTCCCTGTAAAGTGATTCAATCATCTGTATGATGCCTGTGATTTTGTGGTTTGTGTTTTAGCTTTCACTCTTTTTTGTGTGCGTTGTTTCACGGGGCTAATTTTTACTAATTTGCAGCTCATCTCAGGGAAACAAAGATGATAATTGATGGAGATTGAGAACATTCTGAAACAACCTGGATGCCTTGGTGTAAATGAAACCGAATATTTTGCATGGCCTTGCTGCCAGGAGATGGTGAGCCAAATCTGAGTGGGAAGTTATATGGTTAGGCGGAATATGCTTTTGAATTTTTGCTATTTGGGCTACAAGTGAAACCAGTTACAAGGGACTTAAGATTTCAAGTCCACAGGCACAGGTCATGGATGCTCAAGTGTTGATAATATGTTTAGTGGTGGTGACGATGTGATATATCATGGGATATCAAGTTTCTTGTGAGGTTTTTTTTAATTCTCTGGATTCCCCTTTTTTCATATAAACTGAGTGGTTTGATGCCAAGAGATGACTCACCAAGCTGACTTTCCTGTAATCTAATGTCATCTTTTTCACCTTTGAAGAAAATCTTTTGCAAAATGTTATCATTCAGTAGTTACATAATTGTGTTAGGGGTGAATTTTGCAATGGATCAAGCTAGAGTTTCACCTGTATGTGCTGACAACTGCCTGATGATGACTTGGTTTAACAAGCAGGAAGTTGCTTCTTTATGAAAGTTGTTGGTCAGCAAAGCTTGGATAACAACAAAATAAAAACTATATAGAAGTAAACAGGGAAAACTACATAGAAAAACTGGGTATAAATGTAAAATACTGTGTACGGAACACAAACTTAAATGTATACAAGGACTAAATGCAATATGCTAACTACATACAGGCTAGATATAAAATGGAAGACGGGGTGAAAAGAATTGCTGTAGAGAGTTTATTGAAACCATTGACTTCAGAATATAGTAAAATAGCACGGGAGTTTGTTGAAACCACTGGACTTCAGAGTATCATATCTAATCTACGACAAATAAATTATATATTGACAAATATTATTAGCATGCCAAATTGGGTAATATATCTATTGCCCAAAAACTAGGCGACAGGTGCTTGTATTGGTTTCTTGATAGGGGGAGGATGAGTGAAACTTAATGACACACCCATAGAAAGACGGGTGCGCGTCACTATATGTCATTTGCATGCTCTGTTAACATATCTATACTAGTGAAAATGACGTATCCTCCAAAACTCACCGCTTTAACCAAGACTGGCCAAATCTTTTCTATTTGTTTGTGTTTATTCTTTATTATTTTGCTATTAGTGTTTATCCTGAATGGGGGGGGGGGGGGGGGGGGGGGGGGGGGGGGGGGTGGGGAGGAGAGAGAGCATGAGCGAGGTGTGTCCCAAGAAATGGGCGTTGAGCCACCAAGGTGGTAGCCTGGTGGTAAGGGGACGATAATTCCGTCCAAGTTGCCCGGATTCGAAATACGCGGGTATCGATTAAATTAGGGAACCGGATGCCCCATGTCCGGATAGTTTGTTGGCAGTTATGCTTTTCTTCCACTTATACCAAAGTGGCGCTGGGGTGACGTACCCACACGTGAGGCAGTGAGCCCAGTAGCATGAGCCCATAGGTTGAGGAAGGCATGCGAAACCTGCGACCTGATAGAAGGAGGCCAGTGGGGGTTGCTACGCGGGTAGGCCCCCCTTCTATCGTTTCACCAAAAAAAAAAGAAGAAATGGGCGTTGGCATATACGACACGTTCCATCCCAGTAATTCATTCTCTCTCTCTCTCAAGATGCACGCCGATCAAATTATGACAAAGGCAACTAGATCTAAGCTTGGCTACATATGAGTGTAGCCTAGTTCAACTCTCTCTCTCTCTCTATATATATATATATATATTATGTAATTTATTTTTTATTTCAAAATTTAAAAGAGGAAAAAAGAAAGGGGAATATTGGGATAATCCTAATCCTTACCCCTAGTTCGGAGGTGCAAACCCGCTCTTCTTTCCTCTCTCATGGGCTTGGGCACTATTTAGGATTGTTGTTGGTAGTAGAGTTTTTACAAAAAGTTGTTTGTTGTTTGATAATTATAATTTTAAAGCGTGGTAGAACTTTAACTTGTGTTTGGTAACCAAACGGAAAAATGATTTTAGTATGACAAGATGGCAATAAAATATATTGCATGGTATTGTACGGTAAAATATAATACAATATAAAATTACATTATATTACATATTAAAATATAATTACATAGTATATAATATGATATAATATTTTAATATAATATTATTATAATATAGTGTAATATGATATTGTATACTATAGCATAAAAATATAACAAAACATAATATAGTATAATATAATATATTAATGATTGTTACATAGTATAATCTTGTTATAATGAAGCATAATGTAACATAATATTGTAATAAATGTAATATTATAATATTATATAATATAATAATGCATTATTACATATTAATATATTATTAATTAGTATAATATTATTATAATGTAACATAATGTAATATATTATTGTAATATAATGTAGTATAATATAATATATTTTCTTTAAGTATAATAATATGATATGATAATAGATGTACTAACAATATTTTTCATTCAGGGGTATTTTGGTCGCTATGAAATTTTATTAGAGCCAAAATAACTTCTAGATTTTTTACCAAATACTATTACATTATTTAAAAGCGTTTTTAGAATGTCAAAAAATATTTTCTTGCCCCTCAAAAACTTTGCCAAATGAGGCCTTACCGCTTGGGACTGGCTCGGGCCATCAGGTTGGGCCCGGGTCTATCGGGCCGGCCTGGGGCTTTGGATAAGAGTAGTCCTCTCTTTAGCCCAAAAGATGGTAGGCGCTGGTCCGGTTTTTTAAATGAACCGATTCGGTTTGAACCACTGTGGACGACGACGAGGAGAAGCGGCCTAACCCTAAATATAAACAAAACCCTCAGATTATGATCCAACGGCTCTAAAAGTTATAACGCCATTTTATAAATCCGGCTCCCGTGCTACATTTAAGTAGGCAAATCCATCGCAGCGCTTCCGCCTCGCCCTGCCCTTTTGCTTCTTCCGATCTTCGTAGGTATCCGCCCTCCCAGATTTCTCTTCTGGCATTGCAATTCCGTAATGGTTTTTGTGGATCGACTGATCTTTTCTTGTATCATCTTAGCATGATCACATCTTTAAGGCTTTGGATCTCGGAGTGCTTTTAGTTATTGTTCTATCGAATACTTTTTCGATCTTCTTATTATGTATGCTTTAATGCCGATTAACTATTTGTCTTTTGGTTTTCAATTGCTCTCGGAATTAACAGCATGCGATATGTTGTTTTATGCGACCCCCGATTTGATATTCTGGCATTATAAGTCATCGAAACTTAAGAAGAGAATGATTTTTTTTAGGAGAAAACTTTGTCACTCATTTCCTTTAGATGAGACTTTGTTTCAAATCCATGGAGCATGATCAAAGATTTCTTGGTCTAAGACGGCTGAGATTTTAATAGATGGTTGGTTGTAATAAGACTTGGCTCTAACTCAAATAGTCCACTTTTTGTTTCTTGGGTTATTTGGATTCCTATCAGCATTGCTTATTAATGGCTACGCTTCTGTGACTGGGAAAGTTATGATTCTTGATTGTGGAATAATTTTACCCTAAGGTTTTGCTATATTATACTTTCAGGAGATTAGTAATTTGTTTATAAGCAATCATGATCTTACACTAAGATTTTGCCATATTATACTTTCAGGAGTTTAGTGATTTGTTTATAAGCAATGGCTGCAACTTTCTATAATCTCAACTTGGAGTCTGGCCTCAAAAAGCTTGATGATTACCTTCTTGCTCGTAGTTATATAACGGGGTAAATGTTATGTTGCTTCTTGAGCACTTGTGTGTATTCACTATAACCATGAAATTCTCAAGACCCTTGTATGCAAATTTGTTTCAGTTACCAAGCTTCCAAGGATGACCTTGCTGTTTATGCTGCACTTTCTGTGGCTCCGTCATTGGAGTATGTTAATGTAGCTAGGTGGTATAACCACATTGATGCTCTTCTGAAGATGTGGTATGTGCTTAAGCTTAAATTTTGTACATTTCAGTTTTTGCCAGCTTGGTAGTATAAATTATACTTAATTGACTGGTGTGCTTTGATGTTCAGTGGTGTCACTGAGGAAGGTGCTGGTGTGAACATTGGATCATCTGCTTCTGCGGCCGAGGAGGCCCCATCCTCTCCTCCTGTTTCTGACCAAAAGGTCTGCTTCTTTATGATTCCTTTTGAAGTGCTTTATGCATTTTTTCAATGAGTGGGCTCTTGAACACCATTTACTGTCTTGTTAGTTGTGTATTCTTGGTTGGAGTTGCAAAGGCCATTCTGTTCTTTTTGAAAACTATAAGCAATCATTGAAATTTGTAATCTTCTAAAAAAAATCATATAAGGAAAAACATATAGTATAGGTTGTTATTATAGAACATGGACTAATTTATGTTGCTTCATTTTCTGGTTTAAAGCTTAGTGTTTGTTGCTCAGTCACACACTTGTGCCAACTCCGCAACTGTTTGAGGCCTCATTTTATGGATCATTTATTTCTTTTTCATTTAGTTTCTATTTTGTTATGCAGCATGGGCGATCATTAGAGTTTCAGTTATTCTCATTATTACTTGTTTTTTTTTTCAGGCCCCTGCTGCTGCTGATGACGATGATGATGTGGATCTATTTGGTGAAGAGACAGAAGAAGAAAAGAAGGCTGCTGAAGAACGTGCAGCAGCTGTTAAAGCATCTGGAAAAAAGAAAGAGTGTAAGTCTTATCTATGTGTTTTTTCTTCAGTTTGTCTACTTTTTCTTGTAGAATCAATGATTAATATGCAAACTGTTTTTATGTTATTAACTTTAAGGAAAATATATGTTCTTGTTATGGCAGTATTTCATACTTATCATTGTTAATTCTTGATTTGGATGTTGTTTAATGTCAGCTGGAAAGTCTTCAGTACTACTAGATGTAAAGCCGTGGGATGATGAAACAGACATGCAAAAGCTTGAAGAAACTGTAAGGAGCCTCCAGATGGAGGGTTTGTTCTGGGGAGCCTGTATGTAACACCTCTTTCTCTCTTATTATATAAGTACACCAATACTTGGATGCTTATGTCAGTCATTTCTGAATTTGATGAAATGCTATATACTGTTATGCAGCAAAACTTGTTCCAGTTGGGTATGGCATCAAAAAGTTGCAAATTATGATGACCATTGTAGATGACTTGGTTTCTGTTGATAACCTTATTGAAGATCATTTCTTGGTTGAACCAGCAAATGAGTACATTCAGAGCTGTGACATTGTGGCATTTAACAAAATCTGTGAGTATACTTGATTTAGATTTTTTTGGGGGGGAGAGTAATTATTTATGTTTACTCTGATCGTTACTTCAGTTGTTCATTGACATTCTATTAGTAAGCATACAATTTACAGTTCTTAAATGGGGTATTTAGTTCTAGAAACTTATGCAAAAAAAGGTGGTACCATATAGACCCTTATTCTTTCTATTAGATTTCTTAAGCTACCCCAAAAAATACCATATCAACTAGTCTAAGCAAGCAGGAGATGGCCCCAAAAAAATTAATAACAAAGAAACCAGTAGGCCTTGCTATTGGATCAGCATGAGACAAGCTGAACCTGCCAATGGCTTTTGCAAGTTCATGTTTGCATTCTCCTACAGTCAGGATCAACCGTTCTGAGTGTCCATTTAGAAAAATCAGATCATACATCATTTTGTCACCCATCTTTAGTGTACAGTTACAATGTTTAACAGGCTAGAAGTCAAATTTTCTCTCTTTTTTTTCTTTGCATTGACTTGTTACCTTAGGAACCTCAGCATTAATTTATCAATTCTTGCACGATATCTCATTTCCAGCTAAGGAGAACAAATCTCTCAAATTACTGGACATCTTGTGAATAAAGGCACACTTTTGTTTTCCTTTAGCAGAATTCTTGAATTCTTGTAGCTTAATGTTTACCTGGCGACCAATGTTTTCTCCTAGTTGAAAACAAGCGCACAAACATCTTGCACATATAGTTTTTTTTTCTTTTCATGTACGTTTGGTTATATTTCCTTAAGAAGGCAAAATGCAGAAAGACATCTTTGCCTCCATTTGCCCATTTTGTGATCATATATCACAATAGCCATTCTGCCATCATTGCTGGTAAATTCATTTTGTTTTTTATAAGTATTTTTCTTTTTCTATACTTATATTATTTCCTTCTATAAAAGTTTAAAGCCTAATATTGTTTTATTTGACTTCATTTTTCATGCTAGAGATTAGACATCTAAAGATCGATTCTTTTCCTCCAAGATCCTTTTCATCTTATATGCAAAGGAGCTCACAGTGGTCATTCACCATGTTATATCTTGCCATTTCAATCATCTCAACACATATCTCAAAAATACTCTTTTCTTTTCTTCAGGTTCTTAAACATAGATTAGTTTTAAACTTTTTAATCATGCATAGAAATTTTTATCCGCCCACATAGATTATGGCCATATGTATGGCAGATGCTGCAGATCATATGCATGCAGAGTAACAACTGACTGCATGTCTTGAAGAGAATCTAGTGTTGATTAATACCACCCATCTTGTGGTTTGTGTTCACATAATGCCTACCAGCCTACAAACATGTGACCAGAATTTCTTGAATATTTTTCCCTTTTAATACTTCTTGAAGAGAATCTTACTTTTCCTTCAAGGGAAGTTAACATACATATTACCTATTTCTATCTCCAACTCTGTTCCCTTCTAAATTCTTTCTTCATTTTATCCCTTGTTCATCTATGTTTTACCATATCAAGCAAATTTCCTTATATCAAATTTAAATTTTCATGCATTGCATTTTCTGTTTTGATTTTCATATAACTTTTATGCATATGAAATCTACATTTTTTCCTGTTCTCTTCTTCTCTTTTTCATAAGAAAGACGCAGACAATAATTGCCAGCGCAAATACTGTTTGTTTTTTGCAGTCCACTCATCATTTCTAGTTTTGCAGTGCACGTGTCGTTCCCACCACTTTTCTGACACTTTTTGCATTATATTAGTAACACCTGCATGCATATTGAAGCTTATAGCTGTCAATAATGTCCTGGCTGTTTCTTTTTTTGGACTTTCCTTCTAAGTATTGCATCCATTCGGATGGCACGTAAATGTTGGTCTTTTTGGAACAAGTTCCTCTAGTAGTTCTACATTTATTCTGATGTGGAGATTTTGTTTTGTTTCTGGAATTGGATACTGTGAAGGGTATTCCTATCTACTGTTGCGACATTAATGTGGTTCGGTTTGGTTCAAAAGAAAAAAAGGGTTAGAGTTGGTTCTAGTGTAGTTTTGCTAGTTATTAGCAGAATTTGATGTTATTATGTACTTTGAGAACATCAATTATATGGTGATGTTCCTTTTTTTTGGAAATTGGCGTACGTGGAAGATGGTCCATGGCTACAGTTATTAATATGTAACTATAGATTATGCTACCTCTGAAGTTGACAACTTTAAGCTCAACCCAGAGCTTCCTATTCACACACACATAAGGTCCTGTTTACTGAAGCCGATCAACTTTGATTTGGTTTTTAAAAATCCACAATTCAATATAGTCAGGAATGACTTCTGCCTTTTTCATTGGACTTTATAATTTTTTGAACATTATTAATTTAAATAATTTTGGCTACTTTTAGCATTCAATTTTATCTATTACAAGCATGTAGTTTTCCCATGCCTGCATGTTAGTTAACTGACTTGCTTCTCATGGGTTTTCTGCAGAGGACAATTTTGTGGCTGGGAAATGACTGCAAACCGGATGTTCATCATCATGTTTGGTATATTTTAGTGTGTTTTAGTCATTCAGAGAGCTCTTCGAACTTGTTCCCTGGAGAGAACCTGCTTTATATGATATATTTTTAATTTGAGCTTGAAATTATCTGGTGATATTGCATGGCATTTTTCATGTGATTGCGTTGCTTGTGACATTTGGGTATGTTGGGATCTAATATTTATTCTAGAACGAGTCTATCAAAATTTGCATATACTAAAGAGGCCGCTTAACAGCATATGGTTTAGTGTCAACGTATCTTCAGCTTTATGTTCTGACAGTGAAAAAAAAAATCATCGAAGAGCATAATTTCTTTTCTATTCGTTTCCCTTGAGATATGATAAAATTAGCAATGACTGTCAACTAATAATTATTATACAATGATTTTATAAAATTTTTCATATACAAGAACTGGCCACCTGACAAGTTTACAAGGTTACAACAAACAAATTGTCACCGGTCATGGACCAACCTCATGCTGCATGCCTGACAATGTCATATCATATATGGTTTAGTGTCAAACCGATCTTAAGCTTTATGTTGTGACTTGAGAATTTTCAATTGCTCGTTACAACCACCCAAAAATGCGTCACCTCTTCTCATCTCTGCGATATTGTGGTGGTGTCACAGCAAATCTTTCAGCATGGGCTAATGCCCACTGATTGAATTCAGGAGAAGATATTAACTCTCTCAAAGCTTTGTTCGTGTGTTCTTTAGTAATTAGATCCCATTCTTCCTCTCAGGGGTGTTGTGAAAGGTCAGAATAATAACCATCCTTAAATGGCCTCTGTGGTTGTCGATTTGTTGAGCCTGTAAAAAGCAACAAAAATCAAGATTTGCTTCATCCTGATAATTGCAGGAAGCCAGTTTTGAGTTTTGGACTCTGAACCTGAGAGTATTCAACATAAGAGTTTTTGGAGGGTGGAGTTTGAACTCGAGTTCTATTGATGCTTTTGATCATCAGCCTGCAAATCATCAGAACATGTTAATTTCTCTCATCAACTAAAGATTGAATCCATTAGAATATAGAAAACATAATAAATGCAGAACAGGCCGTCAGAAAGTACAAAAAACTAAAATGAATTATTCTTTTATCAATTTATGCGACTAAAATAAATGAAAGTATGCATCATCTAGTTTTGGGAACTGATAGTATTTCTCTTACATTCAAAATAATCTCATTATCGATTTTTCCCTGCAAAAACATCTTATGAATGCAACTTTTTAGCGTAGAACCAAGTCCAAGTACAATTAATACATTTTAAATGGTCATATTTACATCTAACAGTCCATGACATGATGTACATGCATGTTAATCACCCTCACTATGACAGGGCTATAATCTCTATTCATGGGATCTCAACCCTCAGGGATGCATCTCCACCCTCGAGCATGACTCCATTGCCTCAGCTGCATATATGTAAAGCCATTCTCCTTTCTCCCGGTCTAAATCAGAGCACCCCATTGCCTCCTATCTCTATCATGAGCCCACCATCCTCTGCTGCCAAAACAGCAATATATGAACTTATTGCAAGAAAAGAATTTGATCGACAGCAGTAATTCCATCAACACCAAAGCCATCCATAAGTGATTAGAGGTTCTCTTTCTACCATTCATGTTAGCCACATGCTATAACAAACATATACATATATATATGCATGCATCTATGTCCGTAGGTATTTATGTGTGCACATATGCAGAGTTATAATGGCTCCGGAGATGCACATAATAGGTCTTTAAATAAGGACCATTTTTAGATGGCATCCCAATCAAATCCTCAAAAATCAAGCCTAGGACTGGACTGGGCAATAACAGCAAGCTGGACTGTGCTGCGTTTGAATCTTGGTGGTGTTTTCTATCCAAGTATTTGATCCATGTAGTGTGCTCCCAACCTTTATTATAAAAAAAAGGGAAAAGAAAAAGGAAACAGTGATCATGTAGGGATATGTTGTATGTGGATATCAGCATTGTCTAAACCATTGTGGCCATCATGCATTGGCAGCAAGATCATTTTATCGCAAGAAACCTTAAACATTTCAATTGTTGGACCCAGATCATACTAGCTCTTGTTTTCTTGCTAACCTAGGATTCTTCGCATGTGTTAACCAACCAAAAGGGTCAACAATGTATATCAAGCTTAACATCCACCGCATCATGTGCGGCCCAGACCACAGGGACACTAGAGTCAAGACACACCAGAATCTGAATCATAGATAACCAAGGATAATTAAATAACTGAACTTGAGGGGATTCTAACTCATGACCAGAACTAAACCTGAACTCTTATATATGTTAACTAACCAATCAACGCCAATAGCTCAAGGTAATAGGGAAAGGCTCAACAATGAATATCATGCTTAACCACAAGAAATGTATCTTCACTGTGTTTATTTCCATGTGCTTGCGAGATTAGCAAAAGACATTCATTGCTCAAGTTTACAGGTATCTTACAGGTTACTTGAGAGTATTTCACTGCCAATAAAACAAGTTTTGCTAGAAATAATGTCTGATTCAGTGATTTCTACAACCAAATTGAGCCCATGCCAACATGCCTTTGTTAATGATTATTGAAGGAAGAATTATACTACACTCCACACAACCACAGTACAAAAAGTTAACTACTAAACATCTCTGAAATGTTAAAGCATGGAGACCTTGCATGGTGAACCATATTAAGATGTATACAACATAGTAAGATGGATATGCAAACATAATTATTGTCAAAAAAGAATTATAGAACTAATAAACCTACAACACCAAGGAGGTAGATCTCAAGTTTGACGCTTGATCCCAGGGGAATTCATGATAAGAGAATGGAAAAACCAAGATACTAGCTCATAGACTAAAATTGTCATGTCATGACTATTTGTTTAATATCCACAAGTATAAGAACATTATTTTTCAGATCAACTGGAGAAATAATCGATAGTTTTGCAGAAAAGATATCGCATAATATTCTTAAAGTGCTTAGACTTGAAAAACTTGCAGCATCGTCACCTGAACAAACGGCATACGAATCTTGACTTCCCATATGTCCATGTTATTGCTGAAATTATGATAACCAAGCTCCAGCTAGTATTAGGCATACCAAAAGAAGTATAGCCAGCTGCAGCTGACAAAATTTAAAGAAGGGAGACATTTATCAGTAACTTGTAACACATTCAAGATAAGAAGGGGCATCAGCATGACAGTAAATAAAGTATTGGTTGTCAACAAATCAACATAGCTTATAGTACTGGGCGCCAAATACATATGCAACTTTTTCTTTTTCAATGATACTGGAGCAACAGATTAGGTTATATGCATCAAGTGAAGAAGATAAGATTTTGGTACATGATGAACAAAGTTTAAACACCTGGTCGGAATGCAGGTACCGATTGGGGACCGGCCAATACAGCACTAAGATCCCTGTGTATCTAACACTGTATACTGCAGCATCATCCTGGACTATAATTTTTTTTTTTTCTATCTATATCCGTATTTTTTTTTTTTTTTGATAGATATGGATACGAATATGAATATTAATTGTATGCTCATATTTCTATTTATATTCGAATATATTCGGATATAAAAATAGATCCGAACAGATATTATCTATTCTACTTTTACGTCTACTTTAGTTAGAAACAACCGAAAATGAGAGTCAAATGATCTCACTAAGTGGCTGGGTCTAGACTGGATCTAGATCATAAGGTCAAACCGCTTTGGGACAGATATGGGTCAAGCTGGACTCGGAACCGAGCCGACCCATTCGTGCTCTCATCGCCAATGCTAATTTTCGAATAAAAATTCTCTGGGAGATCCCCTAAAGCGCGTGATATTGAGGCTTTTCATCTGTACCTCACGTCAGGGAATACTGTGAATCTCAAAGCAGTGGCCAAGCAAACTAGATCGAACTCAGGGAACACCCGTAAATTTCCTCAAAGCCTCGTCTTTTATTCCCAACCTTTGATCCCCTTCCCATCGCTTCTCTTCTTTCTTCTGCATAGTTATTTCTTTTCTCGTTCTAGTACGCCGTAGGCCGCTATGAACCGGGTGGTGAGGCAGTTGTCGTCGTCCCTGCCGTTTCTCCGGCGGGCGGAGCCGGCGGTCGGTGTGGGGTCGGCGGCGGGGGCAGCGGCGCACGAGAAGCAGTGGAGCAGGGGCATAAGGGTGAGGGTGAAGGACGGGAATCTGGAGCAAGCGTTGGCCATCATGCAGCGGAAGATGGCGGCCAGCGGGATGGAGCGGCTTATCCGGCGGCAGGTTGATTACCACCTCAAGGACTCGGAGAAGCGCGTCCTCGCCCGCAAGAACCTCCAGTACCGCGTCCGCTCCCAGGAGCTCGCCCGCAAGCTCCGCACCATTCTCATAAAAAAGATCAGGTCTGCCCTTCCCTAACCTTTTAAACCCTAAGAAAAACCCTAATCTCCGGGATTTTTTTTACTTTTTATTTATTTTTGAAATATTTTTGTTGAGTTACTTGGAGTTTTACTTTAATATTGCAGTATCTGTCTTTTTTGAGGAACAATATTTCAATTTGTCATTTTGCATGGCATAAGCGCAAATTTAGGTTCAGTGAGAAAGGGAAAACAAGATAAAAAAGTTGAAAAGGAATATTTATCCTTTCTCTCCATAAAAGAATAATTGCGTATTTATTTTCTTACAACAAAGCCTATTAGAACAACATGCGAACAGTTTGCATATATGTTCCATTAGAGGACAGGGTTAGTGTCATATTTGATGTTTGGCACACTTAGATCGTTAGAATAATTATAGCTTTGACAACACTTGGATCTTTAAAATCAAACCAACGAGCACATAGATTAAAAAAAAAATGACAACCAACAAATTCATCAAACTGTAAAGAAGCATGGATTTTCTCCAGACAACAAAAGATTGATATCTAATCATGAATCAAAGGTCATGTTACAATATGAACATATTTCTACTAGACAAAAGCATGGACTTACGTCCTAGAAAGGACTGCTTTATTTGTAGCCTTATGAAATAAGAGTCAGCCTCAATGTAGCCATAAAGACAGGGAGGATGTGGGTATCTTTGGCACAATAACATTGAATAGGATAACAGCATGTCCTTTCTATGTTTTAGACTTCATTTTAACGTGGATATGAAGTTGATCCAGTTAAAATTTGCAGTCTGTCATGACCAGTAAAAATTACAATGCTTTGAAACATATCACATGCGCGTATGCCAACACTTAAAACTTGCATAATTCTACTTCTTTTTGGCTGCACAATGAGGGGTAACCCTCCCCCTTAAGTTAAGCATTTTTGTTCAAGTCACTACTCAACCAGAAAGAAAACCAAGAGAGGATTTCAGGGACCATTTCTTAAAACCCCAATGTTCCAACAGCCTGCTTAAGTTTAAAGTGAAGCCATATGATTTATAAGATCAGGCCTAGAATCCTGAATAGTTGAAGCAACCAGCTTAAGTTTGGATTGATGGCTCATGAATTGAGAAGAAAGCCACTTGAGTACAAATGGACTTTCATTAGACAACCTTGAATGCTTGAGTGACGATGGGGCCTTACAGGTTGGTGAAAGCTTGGCCTTTTTCTGAATGATTTCTTGGGCCATCTTTGGATAGGGATTGACTGACTGTCCAACAAATTTTTGGATAAGCATAATAAGATTGAAGTAGGGGTAATTGGTGGGCTACTCATGAACTCATCAAGGTTGGTTGCCGTTCGGACAAGCTCTTAACATGTAGAGAACAACGTTGGAGGCAGTTGATAATATGTCGTAGTAAGTAGGACAAAGGAAATCATGTGCCATAGATTGTCAAGCAAAAGGAACAGAAGCAGATATTGTTGAGGATGAAGGACCAAACACTTCTAGGGTGAGCTAGACTTGCTTGATCCCGTATGTAGCCATGTGCTCTTGGTACAAAGAGTGTGGCACTCATCCTAAAGTGGGAGGTTTTAACCTTTTTTCTTCTTACTTTAAGTCTGGTTTATTCTTTGCTATTTACAAAACTAAACAAGGAAAAAACTTAAAAATAGGAGAATACTTGTAGCGAGGAGAGCGAGGGGTTACCACTGCCTTTATCCTAGCTGTGTGCCATCATCAAATCACTTCAACAACATTCAATGAGCATATCCAAAGATGAGGAGTCAGAAAAAAGAGTTGATGGTGATGGAGTCCAATCTTCCGCTAAAACCTTGCTTTGGTGTTTTCTTAGGAAATTTTTGAAATTGATTGATTGCCCACCCGAGCCTTGGCATGCCTGAGAACTACAAGGAAATCAATAGAGGAGTTGTTGCTTCACAATTGTAGTAAGAGGTAGGCGGTAGAGTAGATCTCTCATTCAGGTGGGATGGTGGGGGAAATGGATTTATATGATCTTTGTTGAATAACCATCAACAAAGATGGGGAGTTAAGAGTGTTGAATTTGGTCAAAAATAATAGTCAATGAGGAGAAAGGAGGTTCCCCATTCTTCTCCAACTCCAGGCATTTTTTGCTATTTATTATTTAATCTTGTTTAAAAAAAAGTTGCAGCACTGCACCCTAGATGTGTATGTCCAAAAGAAGAAGCGCATGGACATGGATACTGGGAGAGAGTGAACTGCAGGTTATGTTTTATCAAATAGACTAGACTTAAACACCACAACTAGTTATGACTAAATCAACACATTTTGAACTGCTAAGATGATTTAAGTTAAACTTAATGGCCATGATGGCTTGTGGAAGAAATACTATTCGTGCTTTATTTATGTATATATATTTGATTACAACTGAAGAAAATCTTGGTAGGGTCTTCCAAAATTTTAATGTAAGGGTTTTAAATATATGGAAGAGACCAAAGGAAGACCTATGTAAAATTGATTGGAATACATCTGTGAAGCAGTCCGCATTTGAAGATGGGAAGTCTG
The DNA here is from genome assembly GCF_009389715.1 of Phoenix dactylifera. Classification (NCBI taxonomy): domain Eukaryota; kingdom Viridiplantae; phylum Streptophyta; class Magnoliopsida; order Arecales; family Arecaceae; genus Phoenix; species Phoenix dactylifera. The sequence continues at coordinate 419,783 of NW_024067713.1, read as the reverse complement.
ATTTGGATAGCTAGCAAGACATGGTTGAGAGTTGACTTGTATGCCATGGCAATGCTGATCCACTATTAGTTTAGGTCTTATACTCCCTTCTTATGGTGATTTGATTAGTTATTTAAATATATATAATTGCATTTTCTGTAAACAAGTATGTTTATTGTGTTTGTTTGAAGCTCTGGAAGAGGAAGATGTTACCAATGTCCTAGAAATATTTTCTTCAAATAATCTATCTATTGTTGTGAAAGACTTAACTTCGTGAAGGTTACATTTTCAAAATTATGGTGAATATTGTTATTGCCTGGATTACTATCTGATCCGGGACGATCTCTAGCACTTACGAGCGTCTTGGTTGTCTCAGCCCCACGCCAGAGGAACCACACGATGCGCGGGAGGAAGCGCGTTCCGAGTTCCATGCGAGGAGAACCATACCCGACGTGTGTTTTGAGTTCCATGCGAGGAGGAGAACCATCCCGACGTGAAGATGATGGTGAGTCCCATGCATTCGCCAAGCAGGAGGAAGCTCGAGCCGAGCCATCCCGCATCATGCACGGTAACCATTGCATGGACGTGGGAGTGAGGAGCGTGGGATGCGTGTTCCAAGCCTACTCCCGAGCCATCACGCATCCGCGCCTGGGTCCCACCTCAAGAACTATGCACAACGGATGGGGGAAGTTTTCCGAACTAACCCGCGTGACGCACGAGTTTTGTTGCATGGCATAATCTCATGCAACGTGGGACCTGGGAGGCTTTGAAGTACCTCTAAGCCATGCATGGCTATTGGGGAGAACGTGGGATGTGGGGGAGTAGCATGGGAAGCCAGTTCTTTGTTCCATGCAGTTGCACCACATAACCACTCCACATCTTGCTCACTCCAGAGGAAGTGGTCCACGTCGGGTTCGTGGGATTATGGGAGAAAGAAGGAGCTTTTGTAACAGGGAGAGAAAGAGAGAGCTGGAGAGAGAAGCTTGGGAGTTCAAAGGAAGAGATAGCCTCTGTAGTAGGGAGTAGACCTTGTAACAGAGAGAGTCACATCAGTGTATGAGAGCTCTTCCCAATATAACCCCTTGGTCCCAAAACATTTCTCTCTCCTATTTTGACGATCAGAACGAAGGCTTTGCGATTCTATCTCCCTCGTTCGGATCAAGTTTTGGTATCAGAGCACTAGATTCTTGCCTGTGCATGGTTCTAACCAAATCTGGCTACCAGGCCACCGGCGAACCCTTCTCCGTCTTGGAAGTTCATCGTCGGCCAATAAAGAAGACTGAACCTTCATCAGCGATGTCCGCCGACAATGAGCAGGAACCGGACCAGCTCGACCTTACTGCAAAGGTTGATCGGCTGTCCAGTCAGCTGGAATCCGTCATCGCGTGGATCCACACCCGGACATCTTCTTTACCACCAGCAAGGGCCAAAGAGGATGACGGTGATTTTCCTTCCCCAAGGGTGCGCGTAATGGCTGCCAAAAACAAGACTGAGGGCACCTCGGTTTTGAAGGAGGATGACGACTACGATCCTGATGGTGCAAGCATCGCGACGCTGGTAGAAGAGAGGTCTCGGCCTTTTAAAGTCGAGGCTAGAATTGACATCCCGACGTTCGATGGCACCGTCGACGCGGAGAAGTTAGATTCCTGGATCGATCAACTGGAGACTTACTTCACCCTTTACGGGTTTAGTAGCCACGAGAAAGTCGCATTTGCACGACTTAAACTATCAAGCCATGCATTGGCTTGGTGGAACTCGTACCTGAAGGACAACAGTGACAAGGAGGTGACATGGGGAGAATTCTCTCGTCTCCTTCGCCAGGAATTCTACCCAATGGGATACTCACAAGATCGATGGTTCCGCTGGCACAACCTTAAACAGCGCCACAACCAGACCGTGCAAGAATACACCACCGAGTTCCGGCGTCTAGCGGTGACGCTGGGCATCTCCCTCGACAATGAAGATGTCTTCACCAAATATGTGGCTGGTCTGCATCGACAAATTCAGAACGAGATACGACTGTACAATGCGACCGGCGTCTCGAGTGCTAGTGGTATTGCCATGGCTATCGAGTTAAAAAACAAACCCGGCGAACAGAAGGCCTCCGAAGGCGTCCAGAAAGGAACTTCTAACCATTTCCGTGACAAGAAGCACACTCGGAAAGGTAAACCTTCCTCTTCGTCGAATGTTGACAAGTTCTGTGAACATTGCAAAATTTCAGGACATGAGAAGGGGAAGTGCTGGAAACTCCATCCGGAACTCTTCCCAAAAAAGTGGAAGAAGGATGACAAGAGCAAACGCGCAGCGGTAACGACGGTTTTCACCGAAGCTGTCGAACTCGGGCGGGTCGAAGGTGTGGATAAGAGTCTGTCTCTGATGGTCGGGCCGAAGGAGACAGTCTCGAATCCGCCGACCGTACCCGATGAGAAGGAAGAGCTGTTCACCCTACGGATCCAAGTGAAACAAGAGGTGATAGAAGCCATTGTCGACACCGGCAGCCAGAAGAACCTGATCTCGGCCAGCTTAGTTCAAAAACTGGGATTGGAAACAACACCACATCCACGACCGTATCCACTTGGATGGATACAAAAGGATGTGGAACTTCGGATCAACCGCCAGTGCAAGTTCCGTTTCGCCATTACCAACCAGTACATCGATGAGGTAACATGTGAAGTAGTTCCTCTCGACATATGCCAGGTGATTTTTGGTAGCCCATATCTTTGGGAGCGTGATGCCATCTACTTCCGGCGAGCACAGAAATACCAGTTTGAAAAGGATGGGAAGAAGTACATCATTAACAAGGATAATGCCAGCCATGCTATTGATCTGGTGTCTGCCTGTCAGGCAAGAAGGATGGTGAATGCTTGCCAAAAGTTTGTGCTAGTAATGATCCGCCCGATAGAGTTTGAAAACAAGGTATCAGCACTAACCATGTCTTGCAGGGAATTGGAGAGCCAGATGGGGAAGCTACTCGGCGAGCATGCGGGCCTTTTTAAAGAGGCTTGCGGATTACCACCAAAGAGAGCAGTGGAACATGAAATCCAGCTTATTTCTGACTCAACGCTTCCTAACCTTGGCATGTACCGCAACTCGGTGTTGGAAAATGAGGAGATCAAGCGGCAGGTGAATGAACTGCTCGAAGGTGGTGTCATCAAACCGAGCAGCTCCCCCTGCGGCTCGCCGGTAGTGCTTGTGCCGAAGAAAGATGGAGGGTGGAGAATGTGTATTGACTACCGCGCTCTCAACAAGATTACTATTAAGAATCGGTACCCTCTTCCACGCATTGATGACTTGCTGGACCAGTTGAAGCACGCCACTGTCTTCACCAAGCTGGGCCTGAAATCCGGATATTATCAAGTCCGGATCCGCGACGACGATACCTGGAAGACCGCATTCAAAACGCGGCAGGGGCTATTCGAATGGCTAGTAATGCCATTCGGACTCTGTAATGCTCCCGCCACCTTCATGCGGCTGATGAACGACGCTCTCCGGCCGTACATCGACGACTTCGTCATTGTATACCTTGACGACATCCTGATCTACAGCCGGTCATGGGAGGAGCACTTGACGCATGTGCGTAAGGTGTTCGAATTGCTGGAGAAATATCAGTTGCGCCTGAACCAAAAAAAATGCGAGTTCGGGAAGCGGACTTTGGTGTATCTTGGGTTCGTGGTGGGCGAAGAGGAGTTACGAGTCGACCCGGACAAAGTGAAGGCAATCAGAGATTGGCCCAGGCCCCGGTCTATAACTGAGGTCCGGAGCTTCATGGGTGCTTGTCAATACCTAAGAAAATTCATCCGGAACTTCTCTATTCTGGCCTCCTCGCTGCATGCGTTAACGAAAGCCAATCAAAAGTTTGAATGGACTTCGAAACATGAGGATACCTTCCTTCTATTAAAGAGGAAGATCAGTGAAGCGCCTGTTCTCGCTTTGCCCAATCTTCAGAGACCATTCGAGCTTGAAGCAGATGCGTCAGGGTACGCCATGGGAGCTGTGCTACTGCAAGAAGGGCGGCCCGTGGCATACCATTCTGAGATGTTCCAAGGGGCTCAGAAAAACTACCCAACGTACGACAAGGAGTTGCTTGCCCTACATCAAGCGGTAAAACACTGGCGAGTCTATCTCTTGGGCAAGGAAACAGTGGTGCACACCGACCACCGGCCGCTCCAATATCTGCAAACTCAGTCCAGGTTGCAGCAGGCGCGTCATATGAAATGGATGACGTACCTCCAACAGTTCAACCTGGTGATCAAATACAAGAAAGGCATACACAACAAAATGGCTGACATGCTCTCGAGACCGCCAGCCGCAACCCTTTGCTTATCAGCGGTTATGCAAGTGCAGCCAACCACCGATGAGGAGTACGCCGGCTGGTATTCAGAAGACCTTGATTTTCAAGGCGCACTAGCAGATGTTGAAGCAAGGAGGCCAACCGAGTTTGTCCTACGGGATAAACTCCTCTACAAAGGAGAGCTGCTATGCGTACCACGAGCGGCCGAACGTGTGTGCTGGATACGGGAGGCGCACACCTCAAAAGTAGCAGGTCACTTTGGAGTTACAAAGACTCTGCAGAATCTCCATCGATATGTCTTCTGGCCGCGGATACAGCAGGACGTGGTCCGATTTGTGAAGGGCTGCGTGTTGTGCAGCACATCCAAACCCGCCAATCGGAAGGTCGGGTTATACACTCCACTGCCTGTTCCGACACGCCCATGGGAAAGTGTCTCAATGGACTTCTTGGGTGGCCTTCCAAAGACACGGCGGGGACATGACTACCTATTTGTTGTAGTCGATAGGTTCTCAAAAATGGTGGTGCTCATGCCTTGCAAGAAGAGTATCACAGGTGAAGAGGCGGCACGGCTTTTTTTTGAGAATGTGTGGAAAATCTTCGGGCTTCCCAGCTCAATTGTTTCCGACCGTGACAGTCGTTTCCTAAGCAAATTCTGGTGTTCTCTGTGGGCCAAGATGGACACAAAGCTTAAACGGAGCACGGCCTTCCATCCACAAACGGATGGCCAGACCGAGGTTGTCAACCGGACCATTGTCCATCTTCTCCGGGGCTACAATGCTCGGCATCCTAAAACTTGGGACGATAGCATTGCTTTCCTACAATTTGCCATCAATCACACGGTGCACAGCTCGACGAACAAAGCTCCAGCCGAAGTTTGCTTGGGTTTTCTACCACAAAGCCCTTTTGACTTGGAGTTCACGATCGGGCCTAGAGATGGGCACTGGGCCGGGCCGCTCACGGCCCGGCACGGCACGGCACGAAGCGGGCCGTGCCTGGCACGGCCCGCCAGCTACAGTGCAGGCACGGCCCCTTTGATAGGGCCGTGCTGGGCTAGAGGTTCCTGGCCAGCGGGCCGTGCCAGGCACGGCCCGCTTCGGGCCTGGGCCGGCACGGCCCGGTCTAGGCCCGCGGGCCAAGCACGGCACGGCCCGCGGGCCAGCACGGCACGGCCCATAAGGGCCTGGGCCGGGCTGGCACGCGAGCCTGGCACGGTCCGGGCCTGGGCCCGGCTCGGCCCGATAAAATTTTTTTAATAAATTAATAAATATTGAACACTAAGAAATCTTGATTTATGAATATAAAGCCACCTTAATGGTGGGGGGTTTGGCATAGACCCCTACCAGTTTATTAATTTAAATCAAAATGGTACATGAAGGGAGGTTTGGACCTTGGTCTGACCTCTAGATTCTAGAATAATAAGAAACTAAGAAAGGGCCGAGGTTTGGACCTTGGTCTGACCTCCAGAATACAATAAAAATGTACAATTATAAAAAATTAAGAAATCTTACTAATCATCAGTGATTCAGTGAATCAGTATTCAGTCTTCAGTCTTCAGTCTTCAGTAGTGTTTGTATCATCATCATCAGAGGATGTTGTATTATGTCCACCTTTATCTTGAAGTCTTGCCTCAGCATCCAGCCAATCCTTGAAGCAGAGAAGCATCTCCACCGTTTCGCCCGTCATCCTACTTCTCTTTTCGTCAAGAACACGCCGACCTGCACTAAAAGCGGATTCCGATGCTACCGTGGACATCGACACAGCTAAAATATCGCGTGCAATTGCAGACATAACAGGATATTGATTTCTAACACTCTTCCACCAAGATAATACATCTAGATTCTCTATTTGATTTTCATCATATGCAGACTGAAGATCATTTCGTAAATAAAATTCTAGTTCACTACTTAAAGATGAAGAAGATGAAGAGGAACTTGAAGCATGTGTGTGTCTTCTCTGTGCAATGAATGAAAAAATAGATGACGAACGAGAACTACTAGAAGGAGGAATAGAGGTTTGTATTTGTGTTCTAGATCCACGAATTTTTTCATCATATATAGCATAAATATCATAAAGAAGTTGTCTTACCTCATCTTTAGCAGATTCAGCATCTTGATTCATATTTTCAGCGTATGCATCAAGTAAAATTAGCACGCCATTTAATTTAACTCTAGGATCAAATACAGCAGCTAAGTTATGCATAGGACATATCCTGTCCCAATACTCATTCCATTTAGATTCCATTAGGTGAATAATAGGCATTAAAACATCATCATATCTATGTTCTGCAAATTTTTGACTAATTATATATGCTTGTTGTAAAAATGAACATGAAGTAGGGTAATAAATACCAGAAAGAACATTGGTAGCATTATAAAAACTAAGCAAAAAATCTTCCAAAATTTTTTCTTTATTCCAATCAGTTTCAGTCAATGTAAATCCTAATCCACGATCATTAATATATGCACTTAATAAATTTTTATATGGGTATGCATCATGTATCATGCTATATGTGGAGTTCCAACGAGTAATTACATCAAGTTTAAATTTTTTAAAACGTTTACCATGATTTATGCATAATTCCTTAAATTCTTGAAGTCTTGATCTAGAAGCATGAATAAAAGAAACTGCATTTCTAATTTTTGAAATCACATCTTGAATCATGCCCATGCCAGCTTGAACAGAAAGATTTAAGATATGACATGCACATCTAATATGCAGTAAATTTCCATCTAATATGGGATGCAATGAGTCTTTTAATAATACAACAGCAGAATTATTATTAGATGCATTATCAAAAGTAATAGACATAATTTTATCATTAATATTATATGAACATGCAGTTTGATAAATTATATTTGAAATTTGTTGCCCAGAATGTGGAAAATCAAAAGCACGAAAAGCAAGAATACGTTTATTTAATTGCCAATCATTATCAATATAATGAGCAGTAATGGCAATAAAACAATTACTACCTACAGATGCTGACCAAATATCAGAAGTTAATGAAATTTTTACATTTAAAGTAGAAAGTGTTTCAATTAAATTTTGTTTCATTGCTAAAAAATTGGTCATAGCTACTCTTCTAAATGTACGCCTACTAGTTCTTTTGTAAGCAGGTTGTAGGTTTAATTGAACATATTCTTCAAAATTAAAAGATTCACATAAACTAAAAGGTAATTCATCCTTAACTATCCATTTTACAAGTGCTTTTCTTTGATTTTCATGATTATATGCAAAATTACCTACAAGTAATCCCCCTTGTATATTAAGGCTACTTTGAGTTTGAGCATGAGAATCATGCATCCTATGACTCTCTTGATGTCTTTTTAAATGCCCTGTTCCCCCACTACTACTACAACTATAAAGTTTGGCACATTTTTTACATTTAGCTTTCCAGACTCCCTCAACCATAACTCTATCAAATTCATTCCATACAGTACTAGTCCTCTTACGAGAAGAGGTTTGACCTTCACTCGGTTCACCAGTTCTAGAGGAACTAGGAACAGGGGGTTGGGGATTAGTTTCTTCTTCCTCAGAAACAGGAATGCCAAACTGACTTTCCTCAAAAGATGACATATCTATGATTAATTCAAAAAATAAAAACTAACCGCAAGGAGGAATTGAGTAGAGGGTCGGAGGGCAGAGGCAGAGCCGAGATTTCGAGCTTCCTCTTGTGCTCTCAACAGAAGCGACCTTCTCTTCTCAACAGGAACCTCCTCTTGTGTAGCACTTGAACAAACTAAAAATTAAATTGCTAGAAGAGCACTTTAGAGGAGAGAAATAATAGCAGTAGAGAAGGAGAGAATGAGAGGTTTGGTGTGGTGAGAATGAGGGAGGAATGGGCTATTTATAGAAGCCCAAATTTTTTTTTTCTCAAAATACCCCTCCATTCAGCCGTTATTGGACTGTTGGGAGGGGTAAAATCGACTTTTTCCCAAAAATAGCCGTTGGAAACGGCTATTTTCCCTCCCCCTCTCCAGACGGGCCGTGCCAATAGAGGGGCCGGGGGCCGGGCCGGGCTGGCCTTCCGTGCCTCACGGGCCGTGCCAGGCACGGCCCGCTTAGAATTTGGGCCCGGGGGGCCTGGGCCGGGCCGGCCCGGCACGGCCCGTTGCCCAACTCTAATCGGGCCTACACCACGAACAACCAGAGAAGGAAGTGATATGACAAGGGCACAAAAGTTCTTGGAAAACATCAGAAAGGTACACCAAGAGGTAGAACAACAGTTACAAAGGGCCCAGCGGAAATACAAAGAACGTCATGATCGGCACCGAGTCAGTGGTAATTTTCAGGTGGGTGATTTTGTTTGGTTACATCTGGGAAAGCAACAACTGAAAGGTGAAGGGAAAAAGCTTAAACCCATCCGTTATGGACCTTTTAAGATTCTTCGAAAGATCGGCGACAATGCCTACCAACTAGAGCTGCCAGTATATATGGAAATGTACTCGGTTGTTAACATTGAAAAATTGAAGCCCTTTGAGCCGTCAATGCTGGACGACGAGCCGGGTGAGACATTACCGACTGTAGAGGACTTGGTTACCGCACAAGAAACTGTGTTGGCAGAAGATGCTATCTTGGAACGGAAGACAACCACAACCCGGCGCGGCACTAGGGAGTCCTTCCGAGTTGGACGAAAGGGCCAACGACCCAGTGCGGCAAAATGGTTCTCAAAGGAGACTGGGCAATCCCAGTTTCCCCACCTTCGGTTCTAGAACCAGCAGGAGCTGGCTCCTCCTAAGGAAGGGGAGCCGAAAACTTGATCCGAACGAGGGAGATAGAATCGCAAAGCCTTCGTTCTGATCGTCAAAATAGGAGAGAGAAATGTTTTGGGGCCAAGGGGTTATATTGGGAAGAGCTCTCATACACTGATGTGACTCTCTCTGTTACAAGGTCTACTCCCTACTACAGAGGCTATCTCTTCCTTTGAACTCCCAAGCTTCTCTCTCCAGCTCTCTCTTTCTCTCCCTGTTACAAAAGCTCCTTCTTTCTCCCATAATCCCACGAACCCGACGTGGACCACTTCCTCTGGAGTGAGCAAGATGTGGAGTGGTTATGTGGTGCAACTGCATGGAACAAAGAACTGGCTTCCCATGCTACTCCCCCACATCCCACGTTCTCCCCAATAGCCATGCATGGCTTAGAGGTACTTCAAAGCCTCCCGGGTCCCACGTTGCATGAGATTATGCCATGCAACAAAACTCGTGCGTCACGCGGGTTAGTTCGGAAAACTTCCCCCATCCGTTGTGCATAGTTCTTGAGGTGGGACCCAGGCGCGGATGCGTGATGGCTCGGGAGTAGGCTTGGAACACGCATCCCACGCTCCTCACTCCCACGTCCATGCAATGGTTACCGTGCATGATGCGGGATGGCTCGGCTCGAGCTTCCTCCTGCTTGGCGAATGCATGGGACTCACCAACATCTTCACGTCGGGATGGTTCTCCTCCTCGCATGGAACTCAAAACACACGTCGGGTATGGTTCTCCTCGCATGGAACTCGGAACGCGCTTCCTCCCGCGCATCGTGTGGTTCCTCTGGCGTGGGGCTGAGACAACCAAGACGCTCGTAAGCTAGAGATCGTCCCGGATCACTATCCTATCAATATTTAAGAAATAATTAGTGCCAAGAGGTGAAAGTTGACTCAAGGAAAGAACCATGCCATTAGTTGTCACTTTTAGTGTCAAATGTTAGCCTGGTTATAAGAATCTGGCACAAGAAGATTGAAGTGCAACACAACTATGTAAATTTGTATGTATATCTTACTGCACCTAAAGAACCTCAAAATGGAACTTACACACTCTGCTGTCAAGTTGGAGCTAGATTTTAGGCATTGGCTTTTGCTTATTTTTAAGTGTTTTTAATGTGCACAATGCTTCAAATATAGTTTTAGAAAGACTTAGGAAAGTTCTCTAAGATTTCAGAGTCCGTGCTTCAGATGTCTTTCTTCAAGATCTTTTAAATGAAAGATTCTAAATCCTGTGGGTGAGGGCATCCCAGATTCTTCACGAAATGGGACACCCTGCTTTCCTGCCCTATCCCGAGTTATCTCGTCAAGCTCAGTAGGTACCCTCTGTCTCTCACCCCTTCTTCTTTTCTTTATTTCTTTTTGTCTTTGCTTCTTTTCTTCATTTTTTCCCTTTCTTCCTTCTTTCCTCTATTCCATTCTTTCTTTTTCTTATTCTTTCCTTTATTTCTTTTCTTTTCTTTGTCTTTCTTTCCTTTCTTCCTTCTTCCTTCATTCTATCCTTTCCTTTTCTTCTTCCGCCCTTTATTTCTTTCCATTTCTTTGTCTTTCTTTTCCTTCTTCATTCTTTCCTTCCTTTCTTTTCTTCTCCCTTCTTTCTTTTCCTTCTTTCCTTTTTCCTCTTCTTTCCTTTCTTCATTCTTTCCTTCCTTTTTTATTTTTCTTCTCCTTTCATTCCTTTCTTTCTTTTTCTTCTTGTTTCCATTCTTTCTTTTTTCCTTTTCTTTTTCTTCCTTCCTTTTCCTTTCCTCTTTGTTCTTTCCCCACATGGATGGGTTTCAGAGTCTTGCCATCATCCTAGTTCCCATTTTCTCACAAGAATGGACGGGATGGCCTGGACACCCCTTGTCCCTCCAGGATTTAGAACCGTGTTTGAATGTCCTTAATGAAGAAAAACAAAAAAAAACTTAAAAAAGGTCTTATTAGACTTACCTCATTCTTTTTCTTAGAAAAGTTCCGATTGTGTTCAGCCCAAGTGGTTGACACCCACCTTTTCTTTGGAACTCATTGATTATAATCCTATCTTGTTAAGGTTCTTTGAGATGTTTATGTAATGCAAGGTGCAAACTTTGAAATAATGATTAAATTTGGGTTTTAGCCTATTTCAGAATCAGATATTCTATTTGGACAACCTTAGATAAACTCGGATAAGACATTTTAGTTGTTATTTGTTGAGGAAATTTCATCAGCAAGATTTAAGGTGTCTTTAATTGTTAAGTCACTTGCTAAATTCGATGACACTTAGACATTCTTTAGCAGCCTATATCACAAACCATAGTGGCATCAAGTGTTTCATTTATAGTTGAGCAGCTATAACAGTAATGGTTGTTAAAATTGATTCCAACTAGGCATTCGTTCATTAAAAAAGGTATGTTGCTCTTTTTCTATTTTCTATTTCTTGTGACTAAAATGAATGTACTTAAAAGAAGTGGGAGTGAAATAACATATTTAATCATTTCTTAATCTCACCGCCCTCCCTCTCAACCCTAGAGATGCCTCCTTCCCTAGAAGCTAGAGCAAGGAGCAACCATCCCCAGCCAGCTACCTGCCCATCCACCTGTCCATCTCCAGTCAAAGGTCTTCCAGCAATTGTCCAACACTAGCAGCCCTCTAACCTGCTGGCAACCGTCTAATTATCCAAAAGCCTAGAAAGATCTTTTTTTTTATATTTTTGTTTCATTTTCTAACATTACCACATCTTCCCTTCCTTTTTGCCTCATTTACATCTTCTCTTTTATCATTTCATTGGGAAAATATTCCCCTTTTGCTCTCCTTTTCCTCCTATTCTTCCTCTTCATTTCATCTACATCTTCTTTCCCCTGTTTCATTGGGAAATTTTGTATTTTTTATGAATAGTTTTTTAAAATTTCTTTTGTTATCATTTATCACTTTTACATTTGATTTTGGATTATTGGCAAGTAATGAGACCAAGCCTTGTCTTTGACTAATCTATGCTCCTATTATGCTATAACAGTTTATTTGGTTGTATTATGTATAATTTGGAAAAAATGCTATTTTTGATATTTTATCTTTTTTCTGCCTTTTCTTAACTGGACTGCTTATGACACTAGGCAGTCCACCTAGAAGCCCAGGCAATGCCTAGGCAGTTAGGGGTCCCTCCCAGCTAAGACCGCATAAATGCTTTGGCGACCTTGATAGAAAAGGAGTCAACTATCAAGCCAACATTGCTCAAAGCAAATATCTTTTTGATAAGAGATGTGCAAGGGCTGATTACTGTTTATGTCCATACGTACCTATTCATAGTACCAAAATGGTAATCTTTTCATGGATTTTAAAAATTACCATATCAATTTTCTTTTGATACACTTGTATCTAACATTGCTCATCACCAATATTGCCTTCTCTTCTCCTTGTTGGTTTAAGTTCCATCCTGTTTTCCCCTCTTCCATTTTTCTTCTTTTCAATTTCTTTATGCGAACATTCTGAAACTCACTATTTCTGTTACTTTTTAAATGCGATACTCATTTTTTTTGTTACTTAAGTTGTGCTAAATTATATATGATCTTCTTCATAGTATGGGATTTCATGCACATTTGGGTAACTTATATTGATGTAAATATAATTAAGATATGGGATGAATACACTTTAACCTTTCCTATGTGGCTATGGCACCTCTTTCCACAAACATGTTAGTTTCATGTTGATAAGTCCATATTCAGCCTCTCTAACTCATTTACTTGAGTCTTATTACTGCTGTTTCCTCTTAATTATCTAATTCACACTAACAAAACATTTTAGACTATGGTTCCAATCTTATCAAGCATGGTGTTCCTTGTGTAAGTCCCTTGTTATCTGTAAATTAAGGTGTATTCTCCATGTCCATAATGAAACTGTGTAATGATTTTACATATTATGATTGTTGATGACACTATGTTTGTCTTTGTAAGGTTCCATCGACTAATTGAATGTTCTTGCTTTCTTAACAGGTTGATGTAGTGCTTACTTTAAAATTTTTATTGTTTGGTGGGCTAAGGCCCTAAAACAATAGGCTTATGTCAAGGATCAGCGCAAAGTCTATCTTTTTCTATTAACTATCGATGAGCTCACAGCTAATAAGATGATATGCCATGTTGTATGGACAAAATACTATTGATTGCTGAAAAGAAAATTAGATTACATATTAAATTAGACTTATGGAGGAAAAATTATAGGGCTTAAAGTTATTAGAACAAAGTCAGAGTATGCAGAATGCAAATTTAATGAGAATGAAAATAAAACATAATATCAATTAAGATTGATGGACAAGAGGTACCATAGAGTGATCAATTTCATTATTTAGGATCTATTATATGAAATAATAGGGAGATAGATGATGATGTATGTAATAGAATGAGAGCTGATTGGGCACATAGCTTGAATACTTGAGGGAAAATTTTATAGAATTTTTTTAGTTTGTTTTGAAGGTTATGAGAAAAGAAGAGGAATACCTAAAGTAACATGGATAGATATTGTGAGGAAGAATATGAAGAAACTCGTAATGACATCAGGTGGTCCTAGATTGGAATACTTGGTGAATGAGGATCTTCATAAAAATCATCTTGTAATGCATATGCAAATGGTACATGCCTAGTACTTATTTGATTTTCCAAAGAACAAAGTTTTTTTTTTTCTTTTCGGGGTTGGGGGGTGGGTGGGGGTGGCTACATCTCATTTACTCGAACTTTGTCAAATGATTTCATGACTTACCACTTATAAATGTCGCTCTGATTTCTAACGTAAGAGGACATGTATGCTTTCAGCCTGTTGATGCTTGCAATTATTCAAAGTTCTATGCTTGAATTGAGTAATGTATTGTTTTCAGTTATTAGAATGTGGGTTATAATACGATTTCAAATTAACCTGGGTTATAGTAGGATTTCTACAAAGTAGCTATTTTTTGGCCTTGATCAAATTTTTTTTTCTTTTGTTCTGATGCAGAGGTCACTGAGACCAGCTCTGGTGGTGGGAGAGCAAGCGTTAGGGGAACTACTTGTGAGATCGCCATAAAGGATCTGTTCTTTTTCCTAGTTTCATGTGCTTGTGCATGTAGATGCTGAACATGCAGTAAGTGTATGCTTTCCTCTTTAGACCTCTGTGAAGGATCTAATCATTTTATTTGGAATATGTTCTCTTTTCATCCTTGTGAATTGTCTGAAGATAGACATCAGGAATATAACTATGAAATATAGCTATTACTAGGCCCTTGTTTCTTCTGAGGGCTGATATGGTGGTAACACATTGATGAGCTGCGACGAACCGCAATCAAGGCTGTGTGGTTTAAAACCCTTGAGTAGTGTGGATTTGCATAGGATGACTCTGCAACAAGGATAAATACTGGTTTTGGCCGTGTTTGCTGCTTGGTCAGACATTAGTTAATTTGCTGGAAGATACTGTGGGAGTAGTAACTAACATCAACCTACCTGCCAGCCTAATGTTCTATTTTTTTCTTTTTTTGAAAAAAACTTTGTTGTATTTTATTTATCAATAGAATGCAAGCTTTCGATTTCTTCTAAAAGTCAACTTTGATGGGTCTGTTTCGGACGGAGGCACGAGGGGGGTGCGGGTTTTGTCAACAGGGACTTGAACTTTAGGATGGTGACAGCGGGTGACTGTCAGTTATTCGACATTTTAGTTCTCGGTGCGGAGTTGAAGGTCGTCTGGGCGAATTTTTGACATTCGCGGTGGCATGTGCTACAGGCTAGCTTAATCATTCTGAAGGTGACTCGGCCACGGTGATCAGATGGATTCAGAGAGGTTTGAGGGGTGCTGGCTTGGATCATCTTTTGCTTCGAGACATCTGGATTATGGTAAGAGATGGAGGGCCTTCTAGGCCAAGCATATATTTAGAGGCTAATGGGTCTGCGGATTGGGTGGTTGTCTATACGGCCAGTCATTTCAGGAATATCATGTGGGTCGGAAAGGAAGAGTTGCCTCAGATATTCCGTGATCTTTTAACTTTATTGGACTACTTCCTTTAGCAATAAATAAATAAATAATAATAACAATAATAATAACCTCCCGGTTCTTCGATCACGACTGTCCATGGTTCGAACCGAGCACCTCCCAGTAAATAATACTTCCCTCGAGCCACGTTGCTCTGAAGCAACTCCACCTGAGAAGCAGGAAAAGGAAGAAGAGAGGCTCTCTTATATGAATGAGTAGCCGCTTTTACCAAAAAAAAAAAGAAAAAAAAAAGAAGAAGAGAAGCTCCAAAAGCTCGAGTGGCGGCGGTGGCGGGGGATCGAGGGAAAAGCGACGCACAGAAACCCCTGGAGAAACCCTAGACCGAATGCCCCCATCCGTTGGAGATGGCGGAGGAACGGCTCCAGACGGCCAGAATATTGAGGCGGGTGGGGCGAAGGAGGCAGTCGGAGGGTCTAATCGGAGCCCTTCGACCACCGGCCGTTGGAGGGAGAAGCGGGCAGCGGCGGACCGAACGAAGACGAATGAAGGAGCGTACGATGAGAAGAACGATGGGGGCGGCGAAGGATACCGGGGAGGTTAGCGGATCCCGGAAGTCCGCGTCGGATACGTCGCCAGAACCCCTATGGGCAGCGGGGTAAGGGGAAGGCGCCCGGTGGGCTTATCGACCAAAGCGCAAGTTCCGGTCGTCGAGGGTTGTCGGAGGCGAAGCGGCGAGGATGGCGGAGATCGGGAGGCGGTTTGGAGATCTGAGAATCAACGGCTGGGATGAGAAGCCGGCGGTGTGGACGAGAGGCAGGGTATGGTGTGGGTCAGGAAGGCAACAAACTCGTAACTGGTTCCAGCGTGGGAAGAGGTATATTTTTACCCCCTTTTCTCTCTAGTTTTTTTTTTCTCCCTCGAGTTATTTCTTTTCGACCTGTTTGTATTTTTTTAAGGGGTGGTGTTAGCTTTTTGTGTATAAAAAGAAAAAAAAAAAAAGGGTGGATGACTGTTTTACTGACCGTTAATAGCCAAAAATTATTGCGTGTACTGGGCATGCTGGTGCACATCACCAATCTCCACGGTGTACATTGATGGTGAGTGCACCATGATTGAAATCCATGCTCGTGCGTCTCCATGATTGGTGGCATGCGCCAATATGGCCACTTACAATAATTTCTCATTGATAGCAAACAATGTTTCACGGGAAACAGCTTAATTAGAAAATACTTTTTTTAGAATTTTGATGTTATAATGATAGTTGCTCTTTAGCTTCATTTTTATTATAATTATTAGTACTACTGCTCTGCTGCTGTTAATAGCTGTTAATTTTTTATGACATGCAATATAAATAGAATATATATATATATATTGCTATAATAGATAGTTGATACCGTTCTACTACAAATATATTAAAAAAAATAGAAAACAATAAATTCTGAAGTGCTCTAAACAACTCTCTCACTCCAACCTATAGGGCACCATCAAAGTCACTAGTCACATATGACTAGTGGCTTGTTCTAGTTCATGGACTCATTAGCCTTTCTGAACATATATTTGGCATGAAAGACCACACCACGACTGATTATAGTCCGGATGTTCCGAAGCAAGGGGTGACATTCTCCCATGCCACTAGTGCCACTCTGACTCCAGCCAATTATCACAGCCGAATCGCCCTTAAGCATAATTGCACTAGCCAGCAACACGTGTCGAGCATGGCTTAGGCCGGCCCATGCCACTCTCAACTTGGCTTTTGGGGTTGAGGTGTCGAAAAATATTTCTAGAAAATATTTTTATAAGATCACTCTTGACCGTTTGATAGAAAAAAAAAACTGTCCTTGACTTGCAGATGCTTTTATAATGGTGCTATCCTAGGCAGGTATGGTTCTGGGCTGGATAAAGGACATTCTTGGTGCCTTGAGATGGAGCACGGTTGGCTCAATATTAAGCGTATTTGAATGCCCTGCCAGTCCAGTAACTCAAATGGCCATCAAATCGTTACATAGCCATAAGCAAAATATACATATCTTTACCATCGTGACAGAGAATGAGATGGACCAATATCTCAGGTTATCTTAGATAAAATAAAAGCTAAAGCAAAATATGAATTTACATATTTAATAAGAAATATTTTAAAGAAGCAAATAAACGACTAGAAATTGTTATTTTAATATTATAACAGCTGATTTTTTCATAATGCATTAGTATTCATTCACCAAACTAATATGGCTGAGATGTAAATATATTATATTGATGAGTGTCTAACGAAATTACAAAACGCTATATCTTGACCAAGGTGAGTGCCTGGTGTACCAGCGAAGTCACAAATTTGACCTTTGGGAATATTTTGTGCTGGGACAATAATATATAACTCACAAACTCCAAAATGGAGTTGAAAATATAAAAGAAATTTTTAGGATAAATCTTACAAATCTAAAAGGGATATTTTTATTACTTAAGTAAACAACAATACCAAGTGATGGAAACCCCATATTAAACAAGTGTTAGATATCCATGAACCAAATCTTTAACTGATTTTTTTCTCTTTTCTGAAAATCTTAAGAATATATGAATCATTCAAAGATATTAGAGTCTGTCAGGCTGCACACGTGCGTGCTCCAAGGAACCCACACGTGTGCATTATTTCAAGAATTCAAAAGCCCGTTAAGATAGTATCTCATCGGTTCAACACCCTCGCCCAAAAATAGAATATAATAAAATAAAGTAACTAAAAAGGCCAAGTCAGTGCCAGTGATGTTCCATCAATGAACGTACGATTAGCCATTGACCTCACAGCCAAAAGAATCAGAAGTCTTTCACCAAAAAAAAAAAACAAAAACAAAAAAAAAAGTCTCCCCTCGTAAGACTCTACGAGTCATCATCCATTAAACCATCAAACCACAAGGCGGTCAGACATTGACATCTCCCATCTTTTCTCAGCAGCTTTAACCATTCCTACTCATAAAAGATTGGTAGCCCCCAGTGGGTACACTGACTCATTTCCCTCTCAAGTCTCAACTAGTGTAATCACTGAAGAAAACGACACCCTAAAGCTCTGCTGAACTGAACGCAAGACAGGTCTAGCCACTAAGAAACTCATCTGTCATCATAATATTTAATACACAATAAAGTTTAAGTACAAATCTCAAACCTAAAACATAGCAGAAAGGAAGGGAGAAAAAGGCATCTGTTCCATATTATTAATTTGGACCTAGAGAGAAAACCAGAAAAAGGCAGTAAGTGAGTGAGATTTTTTTAACTTCCAGTCTCTGCGATGCTTTGCAAGGCTGGCCTCCACTGCCCGTGGCGTGCTGCCGCCCCACTGCTGCTCCTGTTGCTCGCCAGCCTCTGCACCATCTCCTCGAACTCCACCTCCACCGTCTCCGGCGACTCCACCACCTGAGGCTGTAGCAAAAACAAATACGGCCCATCCCACGTCATCACCACCTCCAGCTCATGGACAAACGACGTCTATTTATTTTACTTATGATTTCAGCCAAATTATTTCATTTAAAACCTGAAGTTTTATTTTTTTTTTATTTCTTCAAGCAAGTTTTAGTTAAATCAATCATTTTGATCGAGTGTTTCTACGTAGATGATAAGTAAAAAAAAATACAAACTAGAATCAATACTACAGATGCGCGAGTATTGACTTTAATAGTTTTATTGCTTTTATACGTACAGAGTAATTAGTAGAGTGAGTAGTAACGCTTATATTTATTACACTGGTCTTGTTTTTAGATGGTGACGGAAAACGGCGAGATTTCTTAGGCTTACCAGTGGTGAGTGCTGACTGACCCTACCCCACCTTGCTCTCTCTCTCTCTCTCTAAAAGGGAAGCAACCTTTTTTCGTCTCTTTTACTGCTCTTCCTCTTTTCTGAAAAGATTCTGCCTTGTTCGAGTTTCTTCTTGGAATTTATAAGGGAGGGAAAAGTTTATTAAAACTATATAAAAAGAAGAAAGATTCTCTGGACAAGAAGGAAAAGAGAAAAAGTCGTCCTTTCGCCCTGAAATCAGCAGTGCTCCGGGGGCGTGCAACTTCCCAATATTTCCTTGCTTTAACATTTTCTTCTAAATTGACTAAGTTTAAACAAGAAATTAAAGTATATTTAATTAATGGTAGATTGCCATACCATCGCCGGCGAGCTCTCGGTCTCCGCCGCCGGACCACCACCACCACCACCTCGCCGTCGTTCTCGTCCACCTCCTCCTCCGCCGCTGCCGCCAGGGGCGGCTCTTCTCGAGCTGGGCTTGTCCTTTTGCTTGACGAGCAACCGGCTCAGCTTGACGTGCCTCTTGGACGCGAACTCTCTCAGCACCTCTGCCATCGTTAATCTCAACCATCCATTAAAAAATTCAAAACAAAAACAAAATGGAAAAAAAAAAAAATTGGCTACAACCTTCGAAGCTAACGAGGCGGTAGACGTGGCCAATGTGGAGTGTGTCGTCGGGGCGGAGCAGCTTAAGATGCTTCACCGGGGCGTTGCTTCTGCCATCGGAGGAGGTGGCGGGGGTGGCGATGATAACGGCGACGTAGTGGCCGGGGTTGGCGGCCATGACTTGGCTAGCGCTTAGAGACCAGTACACCCTCTCCACCCTCCCGCTCGGGTGTTGGATCACCACCGTCGCCGCCTCCGCCGCCTGGCAATTCCCCATACTTTCTTCTCTTGTTTCTCCCGAGATATCTCTTTCCCTCTCTCTCTCTCTCTCTCTCTCTCTCTGTGCGCTTGCAACAAACGAACACACCACGAAGAATATCTGGTTTTAATGCCTTGTTTGCTCTGAAACGAGAGAGAGAGGTGAACTAAGAACAGGGCAGGGGAAAGGAGGAGAGTGAGAGGGTGAGAAGCGTTAATACCCGGGTTTGAGAAAGGGTTGGGCTTCCACTTGTGCTCGTGTTATCGTGTTATGGTATCATATTTATATGGTTGTTCGCTGGGCTTTTGCCACGCTTGCGCCTCGGAAATCGAGATACTTGGAGGGATGCGACCGGTTGATTCGGTGGACTCTCGGGGGAGTGGGGAGGAGATGGGGTGGTCGTGACCGGCTAGTGTCGGTGCAGGAGGGGGGAAGGTCCGGAAGAGAGTAACAACTAACAACCAGAGGTCTGAGGAGGGGCAAAGCTTTGCGTGCTTGGAGGAAAAAAAAAAAGGCCAAGCATAAGTTGTGGGAGTAGGGGAGCTTTCTCAGTCATTCCATTGTTTGGTATTTTTGATGAGAGGGGTCAGGTCAGAGGATAATGTGCTGCTAACTAAAGGGCTTATTTAAAAGGAGATTGGGTTAAAAGGCTCTTGGATCACGACCTAAGAGTGAGAGATGGAAGCAACCAGTAAAAGAGAGAAAACAGAGTAACGACAATAGCTAAGAGGATTCCAGTTTCTCAGTCATTCCATTGTTTGGTATTTTTGATGAGAGGGGTCAGCTCAGAGGATAATGTGCTGCTAACTAAAGGGCTTATTTAAAAGGAGATTGGGTTAAAAGGCTCTTGGATCACGACCTAAGAGTGAGAGATGGAAGCAACCAGTAAAAGAGAGGAAACAGAGTAACGACAATAGCTAAGAGGATTCCAGTTTCTGTAGTTATTATTTATTTATTTGAAGAGTCGGATTCTATAAGTTTGGTGTTAATAATAATGTTATTATAGTGGACAACTCCCTTGAGCAAGTTTTGGTTGAGCCATGAAATTGGAATAGGGTTTAGAATAAGTTCTGTGCCTGCTGCCAAATGAGATCCAGAAAACAAATGTGATAGGAATAGTTGTATGCTGGCCAACTATGTTAATGAAGAGAAGGAGAAGCTTTCATTCAAAAGTTACATAAAAATGTACTTAAACAAAAATTAAAATAACTCATGGCATAACTATGTTTTCTTATTTTCGAACAAAATGTAATTAGAGATGAAACCACGTCTAGATGCTAGAGTCCAGTAAAATTTTTTTTTATAACTGAATTAACTTTATTTCACAAGGGCCGTTCATGTGAGTTGTTCAATGTGTTAGCATTGCTATACTATTTTTATGTTATGATACTCTCTCTCTCTCTCTCTCTCTCTCTCTCTCTCTCTCTCTCTCTGCGCGCGCATGTGTGGATGCACACATGCTAACTTTATTAAATCAAGTGTACTAAACATTACTTAGAATCAATGAATCAATCAAAAAAAAAAACATTTCTTGGAAAAGGATTTGGCAAGGTAGAAATATTGATCTTTGACCACATATACAAATAATTTTTCCAAGGATATGCATTTCACAAGATGCATTAGGAAAGCAAAACTTGTGTGAAATATTAGATCTAACGTTTCTGAAATCAAAGCATGTGTTGCTTGCTAATTTGCAATATTTGGTGTGCATGTGGAGTGCAAATTACACCACCTTGCAATGTGGTCACTTCTCCAACTAATCACTGGCTCCTTTGTAGTCGGTAGATATAATAAATTTTCTAATTTGTCATTATGTACAATAACAAGTGATGTAAGTTGGAGACCCTTTAATACACACAGGAGCAACAACACACGTGTAAAAGAAAAAGAAATATATTACATCACACTCCATCTTTAATGATCGTTGAAGAAAACGAAATATATCAGAAACTTTGTTTACATCTCAAGCACCATAATTAATTATGGGCAACATAATTATTATGGATTAAAATGGAAACACTATGAATCAGTTAATGGCCAAGAAACAATCCTTGAGTCGACTCAAGAAGAGTTCGAGTCGACTCTGGCATGACCGTTGTCTATTGGCACAGTGAATGAGTCAACCCCCGCAAGACTTGAGTCAACTCCAGTGTAGTTCAAAATTCACAGAGAGCTTTTACTGCCTGAGACATTTCTTCATGAGTCGACCCTTGTGTTTAAAGAGTCGACCCCTAATCTCAATGAGTCGACTCTTATATTTCAACAGTCGACCCAAGCTCAGTCTCAGCGTTGCACAGAAAGTCAACTTTTGGATTTCTCAATGAGTCGATCCTTGTGTTTAAAGAGTCGACCCCCGATCTCAATGAGTCGACCCGTTTAATTGGTGATCTCGTAAAACCAATTGTAAGATATGGATTGTGAATAAGAAAATTCAAAAAAAGCAATCGAAAGCTTGAGCAAAAAAGAAAGCTTATTTTTCTGCTCACAATCCAAACCTTACAATTGGTTTTATGGGATCATTAATTAAACCTACCCGTTGGTTTTGTGGGCTCACCAAAAAACAAATTAGATCATTGAATTATACAAGATATACCCACCTATTATTTATTAGCTTGTCAGAACTGTATGAGACAACATCTTTTTCATCTAATCACCATGTCTCGTATTAATCTAGATTGGCTCTCATCAAGGACAAGTGGGCAAGAACAAACTGACGAACACATTGGGTCCATATTCACAAGGAGGATTCAAATCTTATTCTGTGCATGAAATCCTTGTGTATCGTCGTGTATAACACGCAATTCTATGTGTACATGACAAGGTCGAGATGTTTGTCTAGCTTCTGAATCCAAAGTAGTTTGGGTGTTGCTCATCAAAGTATCATTAATATGAATAATTTCAATGCCTAAATTCTTTCCTAGTCTCTATCACAATGGGCCATTCAAATAGGACCTAATACCAACTATGGGGACAGGTCACTGTTGAAACCCCTGCCTAAATTAAAGCATTCTAAACTATGAAAGAGAATGTGGGCACTGCAGTTCCCACTCTCCTACGTAGCCTTAAATGAAAACCTGCCGTCTTTATTCCTTAGACGATGGTCAAGGTGGGTAATTGATACCTTTCGTTGATTAAAACGGCTGGATTATAAATGTTTAAAAGGATCATTAGACACTGCTTTAAGGTAACCCAAATTGGTGAATCAACATTGGATCAGGACAGCATATCTGGAGGTATGTTGGAATGGCAAGTCATTATAGCCTTGGCTCTTGTTTTTGTTGTCATGGAATGGATTGCTACCTAAGAAATTGCCTAACAATATTTCTTTATGATGATACATCTATGAATAAGATAAATCAAAAAAGTTGTGGCTCATGAATTTGATGTTTGTGTGACGCGATCAATCTACTGCTCTTGGATCAATTGATCCTGTTATCCCAATTATTGTTAGACGCGCTTGCTTCTAGATTAGGTGTTGCTTAAAAATGGCCCGTGGGTCTTCTTTTAAATTATATATGCTTTGGTGTTTCCTATTAGATGTGTGATTTGAAAAACATATGAAGGAGAGGTGATTTATTGGAAAAAAAAGTGATGATAAAACATATTTTATGCTTGACACTCTAACAACCCAGGACCTCATCCAAAATAGGTGAATAACTGATGTGGAACTAGACACACGCCCGTACGAGTCCTCACATACTTCTCCCGTTTAAGCCCTGACGTTCTCATCAGGGTTCAAATCTATTCAAATCTAATTACAAGCATCACGATCGGCCCGTGGTTAGCCCCAATAGATCCGTGCTCCCGTGTCCTCTAGTCCACATAAGTCGTGGGCCGAGTCCGCTCTGATACCATTTGTAACAACTCAGAACCTCATCTAAAATAACTAGCTGAAAGATATTATTTGGTTCCTTGATCCTATATAAGTATCCAAAATTTATCCAGTGAATAACTGATGTGAAACTAAATACATATCTGCATGAATCCTCAGAGACACATATCTAAATTTTTTTTTCTTTATTTTTTTTCTTTAAATTAAAAACTAAAGGCCACTTGAACTCAATATTTATATATGTGAGGGCAGCATGCATCCCCTTATTACCTAATGGTACAGTTTGAGCAGACGTGGGCTTTCAAAACCATACTTGGACATGCATTTAATGTGATTCCAAAACCCTATCCAAAATATTTATGTGGAAAAATTTTAGTGGCTCAAAATAATTTAGCAATTTAGTGTTACTTGATGATGTCGATGCTCAATTTTTTTTATCAACTCAAGTTGCTCTTGATATGATTTAAACGAAGCAAATGTGTTAGGTTTGTGTCAAGAGAAAACTTCTCATAGGTTTCTAGAAGGGCATTCTTTATCTATATCTATATATCTATTCCTGTGAGTCATCTATCGAATTGTTGCAATTAATGTTGGATCCCGAAGGAAAAGAAGGGACCTTCAAAAAATAAATTTTTACAATTCAATAAAGAATTGAACTTATTTAAATATTCCCACTATTCTATATCTCCTTTGAAAGGTGCTCATGTTACGGAAACTATTTGTGATATTAAGGAAAGCAAAATTATTTCAAGAAAGAACTTCAATTCCAGTAAGGAGAAAACAAAATTAACATATAATTAATAAATAAAAGTCTTTTTCTTGTTGTATTTGTCCTTGATTTACTTTTTATCGTATTTTGTTTGTTGCGGGAATCCATCTATAACCAAGGGGTTAATCTTGCTTGCTATACTCTATAGATTCCATAAATTCGTGATTTTTTCTTATTTTGCTTACCGCATATGAACCATGTTGAACCTCAGTGAGGTGCATGGAACCGGATAGACTTCTGCAAACTGCACTAGTACAGTAGTACTCCATGTCCTTTGAACTATACTAACTTATATACTCCTTGAATTGAACTATACTATGCTTGTCTACCTGCAAGCAGTGCATGCAGAAAGAAACGGTCAAATTAACCAAACCTTCTATCATGGATCATCAAATACAAGAAAATCTTGAAATTGATGGAAGAATTAAATCATGATCAAAATTCCATATACAAGAACTTAATGTGACTTTTTCTTGGTGACCTTTTCACCAAGTTCTCACAAAAAAAATTAAAGAAGTGTTTACACATCTTTTCCAAAGATGATACTATAAAATGAGAATATGGGAATTATCAGCATTCTAGGCTACCTACCCAATCGTGGCACTACCTTCATGAACGAGGAATAAGCTTCCTTGCTTTGCTCAATTTCCTTGCTTTCATTTAGCAGGTGGTTAGCTTTAAGGGACATGGCTCATGGTTGCTCACTCGTCATCCACAACTTATGGAAAATAATATCTCCCTGTGCTTTTAAACGTAAAGCTGGTAATAATGGAGATGTCACATACGAGGAGTGGGAGAGAGAGAGAGCACTAGCAGTAGCAAATAAGATAAACGAACTTTATTTGGTGCCCAGGACTCTAGTGAAAGTGGGCCAACTCGTGCGTGGGTCATGGAGTTCTCATGACTCATCTTGACTTCTCACGCATGATTGGGTGCAAGCAATCATTTTTGCTTTGCCGTTTCAATTAGGGCAATGCCCTGACAGCACTTGTCATGATACCACTGTATGATAGTATAATCAAGGAACAAAATTCCTCTGCTGCGTGCACCAAAGAAAATTATTTAGAGTTGTTTTATTTTTTAGCCATGTACCAATATACACAGTTATTGAGGTGAAAATTCAAACAGGCCGGGAGAGAGAGGGGACTCCTGCTACTATCAGAGTCTCATCTCCATTATTTCCAAAAAAAAAAAAAAAAAAAAAGGTTTCCAGGGACATCCACCCAAAGCTCCTGCTCTATCTCCTTCTTTCTGTCTCATCTTTAGGTGATCAGCATGGCACGGATGATGTGCTCGTGAACACTATATTTTAGAAATTGTAAATGTATACTATTAGAAGTGTATATTGGATAGTTGGATGACTAATTTACTATATGTGAATCAACTAGCAATGAACTGTGTACTGGTAAATACTATATTATGCAAATTGTCTATCAATACTACTGGAGGTATGTATTGGACCATTGGATAGCTAATTTGCTAAGTATGTATTAGCTAGCCATAGATTGTGCACTGATGAACACTGTATTTTAAAAACTGTGTATCAATACTACTGGAGGTGTGTATTGGATCTGGTGAATGTGTATAAAAAAATGCTATCAAAAGGTTTTACATAAATAATGCATCATAGAACTCTTAAGTAGTTATGCTTTTGAAAAAGAAATGCAAAAGTGAGAGAGAGAGACTCGACTTTGTCCTTGACAATTGGTGAGCCCTAGATGGAGAAAGAAGAGGGATATAGTAGGAGGGACCTCAAGGTGAACATGGTGACTACAGACAAGCGCTTCGAGGACTTTCATAGTAGAAGAGGCGATATATTATGACAGATGATGGGAACTACGATGGTTATGGATGGACGCATGAAAAGGAAAGATACCGAAACCTTTCGCGTATTTTTTTTTCTTCTTTGGGAAATAAAAAGATGGGATAGTTTCCATTATTAGTAGGAGTCCTCTCCATCTCTGTCTCTTTAATTTTTGCTTCAACATCTGTGCAGATTGGCATGTGGGAAAAAAAATAAAGGAGCTTTATATTATCTCTTTTGGTGCATGCACGAGAATTTTCGTTCATAATTGGGCACTCAGCACATGCGAAGGCAGCAAAGTTGAACTTATTTGTATCGATGGGACACACAAGTAGTGCCTTGTTATGCGATCTTATTTGTTAAAAAGGTAAAGAAGAAATTGAGGACTGGTACAGGAAATGGGGTAGGCTCTGCCATTCCAAGGACTGTTGCCTCGCGCGTTATGTGACCACCTGGTCACGTACGAGTCCCTTAAAGTATGTGATCGTGCATGATCACCTTACTCAAGTAGAGTTTTCCATCAATTGCAAGTGCATGAAGGACTGGTAGTTTTTCATGGGAAGAACCTAACCACCCTCTCCGTGCAATTTACAAGAAGTCTAGTTTTACATGTATGAAGCAGGTTTGAAGGGACTGGTAGGTTTGATATTAGTTTAATGGAAATAGGCCAAGCCAGCTTTAAACCAAGTTGACTTAGGTCAAATCAGTATATACAAAAGGATATTAGCGCAAACAAAGAGTATGGTTTGTGAGGACTTGTGCAGACTTGTGTTTAGTCCCACATCAATTATTCATTGGATAGATTTTTTTGCATACTTATAAAAGATTAAGAAATTCAAATAATATCTTCCGGCTAGCCATTTTGGGTGAGGTTCTGGGTTGTTATACTGTCAACGCACATACATGCAATTGAAAAGGATAAGATGGGTGCATCCACATACTTGATGTATATCATGAGCTATCCGCTTTAGCAAAAAAAAAAAAAAAAAGAGGAGAATTGAATTGGTTCTGAGATTTCGAACAATAAAGAGTTTAAGAAGATCTTTAAGGAGTTTTTCAAAAATATTTTTGACTCCCCATCCACCACATCTGCTGATATGGATTGGTAGAGGTTATATCCCTCCTGCTAGCATTGATCTTGACCCCTTGGTGTACCAGACGTGGCATCAATCGCGAGTGAAGATGGCCGGATGGGAAACTAGGGGAGTTCTGGACTGACTTCAGATTCGAGACTCGGTCAATCGGGACGGAATAGCCGGTAGCCACTCGAGAGGTTCGGTCGTTCCCATGGATCCAACTTCCGCCAGACTGAAACCGAGAGGCGAGAGACCTTGAGAGGGGACAGGCAAGATCACAATATTAAGAGTTAAATAGATTTAATGGTAAATAGGTAAACGAGTTATCCGATCCAACCCGATTTGGATATTAAATGAGTTAACTGGGTTAGCGGTACTTCTGAAATCTGAACCTGACTTAAATATTAAATAGATTAAATAGGTTTATCTGTTTACGACCCGAACTTGTTTAGCCCGAATTCAAACCTGCATATGATGGGTCTAATACGGGTCGGGTCATAGTTTTGCCAGCCCTACCCTTGCCAGCGGAGTTCTTGACATGACCCATTCAATAGGAGCAGTTTGGGCCGGTTCACCAATTTTAACTACTTTGCCATGCTCAAACTCAAGTTTTAAGATGAACAGTGTATTCGGAAACTCCATTACTTTAGGGCTCGTTCTTTTGGGTAGTAAAAAACTTACCTAGAAATTTATATTTTGTTGAGTAAGTATTTTTTAGACAATATTTAGAAAAATAATTTACCTATATACTTTTATATTACTACATTTTTGGAGGAGTTGCTGAGATCTATCCATATTTTATATATATATATATATAAAAGCTTGATACTCCAGTCCAGCTCAGCTCAAAATTTATAAAATATGGCTATATGACTAAAACTTGCTTGCTAGATAAATATAGTTTATTAGCTGCTTTCAAAAGTATTTTTTCAATTGAGTTTTGCACATAAATTAGGAATTATGTGGAAATATAAATGTAAATGAATACAGGAAACGAAAGCATTCTTTGTTTCGAATTTTGATTTGTTACTAAAAAAAATAATCAAAAATTTGATATAAATTTGGACTGGTCCGTTGAAATAGCTCAAGAAGCCTGGCTCACCAAGCTATCTTGGACTAGCCTATTTTCGACACTAGCTTATTGGAGCCCGGATCTGCATGAGTTTGGTTGCGCTCTACCGAGCTGTGTTTGGACCATATGTTTTGTAGCCCAGTTGAGCCCAAGATCACGCATAGCTCGGCCCAACCTGTGCTGCCACAATGTACAAGACAATAGTTATTTTAACTTGATCCTTGATTCTATTTGAATTTTTGTGCCACCATCTACTAGACTTTATTGTGATTTCTAATTGCATAATTGGTTTTAAGTTCTATATCTAGAAACCATTATTGAACTTTGTTATATTGTCTAGCAAAAAAAAAAAAAAAAAAACTTGCTACTTGCCCAACAAGACACTGTTTGGGCCTTGCAAAGGTAGAGCAGACCAATTATAACTGGACACTATGTAATTCCATCAATCAATTTATTTATTTATTTGATCTACAGAACAATTAGAATTCAAGTTTTTATTGATTTGGATGCTATCTAGCTGAGATGCATGCACCAAATCTTTGGATTTTAATTGGGTGTAGCATATATTTGAAGGTTTAAGCATGTGTCTCACCATGTTTTTGATGGCATCTGATCCTAATATAATAAAACTCCTACACCAACATGGCTAGCAAATTTTGTTGCACCCAACTAGACTAGATATCATTTTGTTATAGGAAAAGAAATTTTGCATTTGTTGCCTTACCCTTTTTACAAGCTTAGCCAGCTTCTCACCTTTTGCCAATAAAAATGGTGATGCTTCTGCTCATGTACTTAAAAATACGTGCGTCCGATGACACATACGTTTAGCACCCGATAAATAAATGCTTTCAATATCAAAATTCTATTCATCTAATATTAGAAATACTATTAAATTGATGCGGATATACTGAGTATTGCATACGCATATGGTGACTATAGTGTATCCACTATCCAATTGGTTTGGTTAGGAAAAAATTATTTGAAAATTTAATTTTGCAAAAAAATCAAAAAAAAAGTATAGTTAGGTCCAAACCCGTAAAAATTTGTATTTGGCTCCAAATACTGGACCTGAAAGATATGGCACAGCTCACCCAAACCTAGCACACTTGCAGCTTCTTTTTCTTTTCTTCTTTTTTGTAATTAGGACCCTTGCATCCTTGATGTGTAAATATATCTTGACCTTGAGAATTATCTCAGTGGTTATATCCTCTGCTCACAAGTTAGAGATGTCGGGTTTCGAATCTTGAGTGGTTTATCATCAAAAATTTGATCCATTGAGTCTTGCACAGGTTGGATCTTCTCTGAGTGAAATTTCAATAATTTAATATATGGGTGGGTCTTCCTATGTTTGCTCCTTGTCAGTGTCTACCATTGATTCATCCAACCCCATGTTCTTGCAGCTGATTCATGAACAAATATTTCATGTTTGCCTTACTCAATTATTATTCCATAATTTGTAGCCACAATGTATGCTAAATAATGAATGGGTGGGTTATTTGGAGGATTCTTCATAAAAATCAAAACATATTCCTTGCCAACTGATTACAAGAGCCAAATAAATCTTTCATATGAATCTACATTAGACGGATTGCCACTTCAAGTGATATAACAAGTATTTCAATAATAAAGGAAAAAAAGGACTGGCAACTTTGTGCGTAGATTGTAAGAGAAAAAACTGAGTCTTCGAATATTTGATATAATCAACTTGAGTTATTTCTAGAATTAAAATACTGTTGAAATATGATAATTTGGAGATTCGATGACGTAGCTGAGTATTTTTTTCATGTTTGTTGATGACTTTTTTAATAGAATTGTGCAATAAAATACTAGATAACTACATTAGAGGGAGTATGGTGAAGTGGAAAGTGATGGTTAAGACAAAGAACATGCTTCGAGAATAGGATACTCCTAATAATTATGATCAATATCTTAGTCATAGAGTAGTGGGAAGCTTTGGTGGCTCATTAATTGTTGTGCTTAGTTCTAGTGTTTGTGCTTACTTCAAGGAAGAAGTTTGATGACGAAAGCACCAAAGTGCATCAGATTGGCCATTACGAGTATGCTATAGTGTAAATGCTCTAGAATTTTCACTCTCAAGAAGGTAGTTCTTATAGGGTCACAAGGTTCGAAAAATCAAGGACCAATACTGTATTGACTAAGGGTGGGTACCAATGTTGCTCAACACTTATGAATACTTGGACATAGCAGGATATGGTTGGGCATTCAACTTTAAATTGTCCTTCGAACATCATCAAAAAGTGTCTGATGCTTGACTCTCTTTTTAGAGTATTATGATGGAACTCCAAGGTTGAAGTGTGTCCTTAAGTTTTTTTGGATCGACGATTCAAACAAAATATCCTTATACATTTAATATAAGGTTATCAAGATCATATAGAGACTCAAGCAAAATATCACTATATTTTAAATATAAATATATCATAATTAGTTATTAGTATAAGTATTTCAAAACATCTTAATGTTAGATGTATGTCTTATAAGCCAATCTGGCAGACACATTATTTATTCTGGGACATAGTTTTGTACTTGACTTTGTTATTATTTAATAATATTGGGCATCTTTTTCTATTCATGTTATGTATGTGTTCATGAATCGTCCAAGAAATTAATAAGATGATCCATATTCTCAAGAGTTGAGAATTTGAGCTATGTATCATTGATGATTAATTCCTAAATGCCTCTGATCAATAGATCATCATGGGGACGGTAATTGATCCGATGAGATTAGTGCACAAATTGTTTTTTTTGTGGGGATGGACGAGTCTTGAGTCCATAGTGTAGGGACACTGGAGTGATAGTGCAGGCAGGTGCTTGTTAGAGAACAAGGGTACCGAGCGTGACCAATGCAAGAAGTCACTAGGATATCTATCCACTCGTCAGTGACTTGCTTAATGCTGCAGTGGTATGACTGGTCCTTTGACCTATGGTGCCTTGGCTATTTTTTTTTGCTAGACGTGCCTTGGATATTCAAAGTGAGGTTGCTGTAGTTTGACTGCACATATACATGGTCTTTAGCCATGTAGGTTCTTGTAGTGTAGATTGGCTGCATTAGATTCGCTATAGAAGTAGGGTGTGCACCTACATGAAATCTATCGACCGTGGTAGATAAGGAGTGGTCCTATGTGATTTATAAGACTGAGTTCAAAAGACTTCGGCCGGAGTAGTATGTACAGTGGAAAAGAAGTTTTCTGCTCTCGAACTAAAGTCGAATAAATCTTGATATATGATAGACGGTGGGGTTTGACGAGTTATCCATGACCTTCGTCTTGTAGGAATCTACGATCAAAGGTGATATCTGAAAGGGAGCTAGCACTAGAGGTGGCAATCGGGTCGGGTCGGATCATAAATGGATCGGGTCACATGCAGGTTGGGTCAGAAAATTATAAACCTGAACCCGACCTGTTTATTAAACAGGTCAGAAATTACAATCTGAACCTGACCTGTTTATTAAACAGGTAACCCGACCTGACCCGTTTAACCTGTTTAATAAACAGGTAACCTGTTTACCCAACCCGACCTGTTTAACCTGTTTGCCCATCCTGACCCATTTAATCTGTTTAGACCTGTTTAACTTGCCCAATCCAACCTGTTTAACCTGCCCAACCTGACCTGTTTAGACATGTTTGGACCCGTTTAGACATGTTTAGACCCGTTTAACCTGTTTAGACCTGTTTAACCTGCCCAACAGTGAAACGGGTTAAACGGTTTAAACGGGTCAGACATCTAAAACCTGTGGTCGGGTCATATTTTGCCACCCCTAGCTAGCACCCTGGTGAGATCTAGGCACTTGGATCCGACTACTTTCTCGTGTGGATACCCATAGAGGCCGGATGCATGTGCGGCTTCAAGCGAATGTTTTAAGTTTTCCACGATCATCAGATTGCGGTGACAATCTACCCGCACAAGGTGAAGATATGATCTTTCTCTTTCGTTTTAATCTTAATCTATCTACGAACGATTTTATTTGTTCATGAGATGAATAACCGTGCATGCATCTTCCGCTGTGATTTTCAAAATGCATGGTTTCCCGACGCTTAACCTAGCAAATAGATTACACAACTTGTGAACTCATGATTATTCCATTAAATCATTTGTAAAATATCTTCTGTAATTCTAGCAAGCAAAAACAATTCATGCTTTGAGAAGTTTATCAATGAAACATCCAAAAAATGCTATAGAAATTAAATTATGAAGAACAAGCACCTTTTTTGATTATTTTTTGTAGTTTTGTTCTTGGAAATTAGGAAGTACTCTGTTTGATGCCAAAAAGAGTGATATGCAACTCTATCATCAATTTGGTATCATCAAATATTTTTCCAGTGAATAAATGACAGCTTATTTGCTGAAGAAAGACAAAAAGAGATTCTCTGTCTTGCAAAGCATTCATTTTCCACTAAACAAAAAAAAAAAAAAAATGAAAGAAAATTTAGATGCCTCTTCCAAGCTTACTACATATATCATGGTTATTAGCTTGAGGACTTCATATATTTATTGCACCAATATAGAATGTTGGGTTTTCAATGTTCTTAAACATTGTTTTGACTGCATTAGGTGGTGCCCAACATATCTGCATTCAGCGGTAAAATCATTAGGTTGTGGTATCAAATGACCTTAAATCTTACAACTTTCTTTAGCTCATTCATAATCAGAGAAACTGGAGGGAAGTTTCCTGCTCAAAGAAAGAATGCCTGTTTAGATTTATTATCCGAAAAACTTTTTGTTCTGCGGCGATAGAAAGATATATTTCCTTCTATTATGCCCTGTTTGAGAACATGTTCATTGATTGTGAACAATCCAAAATATAGGCAGTTGGGGTTCAGGTCTCACATGTTTGAGTCCTGATAGGACTAAAGTATCTGTTCAACGAGGTCAGACCTACTCTGTGTCTGAAGACCACTGCATGAACTTTCATATTCATTTAATTTACTGCGATTGGTGACATTATCATCTATTGTCTTATTGTGAACTAATTCTGTAGCAGCACTATGAACACCAAGTGCCGCATTCATGAAACAAAATGTCAGTTGATACACATGCATTTGCAGATTCCAGCTCTTCTGGTTTATCATTTTCTGTGGTGATCGCCGAGTCTTTCTGACATCGATATTTATTTGTGTCGAAAGATTTTGTATTGAATGGTCTGATGCAAACATCTTTAATTTGATGAGCCAAGTCTAAGAGGAAAGCTAACAACTGTTCTACTTTCGATCGCAGGCGAGATGCTGAATGTGTAATGAAAGATTAAGTGCCATCCAGATCAACATTGAATAGAGAATCTAGGCTGAAAAGTAAAGAAACCATCTCTAGTTAGACCCTATGCAGATGGAAGTGATCACCCAAATAGCAAGAGACTAGAGGGCCTTTTTGTTTGGTGTATTAATATTTTTTAAAATTTTGGTTTGTAAAACTGAAAATAGCTGCCACCACAAATTCCAACCATATACATTCACCTTGATCAGCAAGTAAAGAAAAATAAGTGAGTTATTATTATACTGTCGTTTTGCAGTCAGTTGCTACTGAGCATCCTGTTGATGCGCTGTTCTTTCTATATGAATCGTAGAAGTAATGTGTACTGCCTGTAAGTATGTATGTTGTCGATTGCTGTATCTGTAATTAAGGATGTTTTGTGAATTGGAAGTAGGAGGTGTTGGCTGAAGGTTACTTATATTTAAGTTTCATTGATTGTTCAGTCCTGGAATCCAAGACAGCGGAGAACGATCTGAAACAAGATAATTAGATAAAAAACAAGCAAAAAATAACAGAATGATTGGTAATCCAAGATCATACCATGAAAAAAAATAAAGGTGTTGTTGGTGTTTTAAGTGATTATGGGGCACGAGATGCTAAAGCAGCAGGCTCTAAGAATATTGGATATTATCCCATGCAACTTGTTGGCTGCTAAGAATGATGTGGGAGTTTGAGGTAGGAAGCAGTAGAAATTGTTTCTGACGTGTTAACAAGAAGAAAAGGGGCATTATTCTGTGCACATAAATGCCACGGTCCTGATGAAAGTTTATATAAAAACAAAGAATGCATCTGCTGGGAGATGTATGTTAAGATATAAGGTATCAACTTCGCAGTGGTTTTGTCCTTCCTCAATCATGTCGTCTGAGTATAATCCTGTTTAGAAACTCGGGCAAATCTCTCCACCTCTCAAGTTTTTTCTTCAACAAAGGAAGGAGACGCCCGCATTATAATTACCCAAGTTCAGATTTTTAGAAGACTTGAATCCAAAATCTCTGGTTGCCGAACAAAACAGTGTAACCAGCAGGGAAGGACAGGGTCCCGATTTACCACCACCAACTTTGTAGTTCGCATGGAAGTGGGGATGATTCCAATTGTGGCGTATTAGCTGGTTGACAAACTGGTGGGTCCACCCTTGCTTCGTTTGAGGAGGAGGTTCACGGTTTGAACATTGGAGGTGCTTTCAAATGGTTAGCTCTAGTAATTCTGGGTGGTACTTCTACTGTTATTCTTAGAAAGCGGAAACAAATAAAGAGCCATAACAGAACAACTAACAAATATAATCACATAGAATGTATAGATTAATGGTTAGAGATTAAAAATGTACTTTTTTTCCTGATTTTAAGTATATACTTTGCATCAATTATTATTATTATTTTGTCACATAAACTCAATTCTCCATCAGATATTTACGTAGTAAGTGCTTCACTATGTTTGCTGCCGAGTGAAGTGAGATTCCTTCTATAAGTGGCGACAAACTGTTTTTTTTTTTTTTTTTTTTTGGTCCACTATCCCATGAAGCTGCCATCTAACCCTGTCTGGAATTCGCCCTAAAAGACTACGAGCCAGCTCACAAGATCAGAGCTGCCTTTACGTCCCCACAGGAATGGATCTCTTAAGTGTAGTATAAGTCAAATCCCAACCATTTTTTGTTAGTAGAACTCTTGTTACATATAGAATCGTATATAGCCAAGTCATCCATTTTCTGTCTCTGTCATGGTCTCCAATTCTCTGTTTTAAAGGTAGAATGCTTTCTAAAGACTAGAAGTATAAACGGAGTATTATAAATGGAGTAGGTTAATCTTAATCTCTACGAAAATGCTCTCTTATTATTTGGAAATAAATTGATGGGATCCACATGACCCAATCTAATAATTGGGTGGATGTCCTACGGAACAAATGAAGCCCGTGGAGCAGATCTCAGAAAGGATCATGGCATGGGGTTCACGAGATAGGTGATATGCCGTGGGCCTTCAAGAGTACCATGCCCCTTGTCCATTTTTAATGGGAGCTGCAGTTAAGCTTCCCCGATAGACACAGTGATTTGCAGTAGTAGGTAATGTTCACAAAGTCATTCTATTATCACTGTTAGAATCAGTTCCAAACAGCAATTGCCAACAGCCGCTGTACTACTCCGTGCTCCAACTCCATCGATGTTGTTGGGGCAGGACTAGGAGTCCCTCCTGTCCTCCACAACAAGATCTGATTGATCATGTGGCCCATATCGAACGCAGAACATGTTCACGTGACAATCCCACTGTTGATACATAGTCGACATAGATCGCAACCACTCAAATAATGACAATCCTTGATAATATTCGATGGTTAATCCTCTTGCACTTAATTCAGATCCAAATCTAACTAATTATAACTCGATTCTGTTTTCTTGTATAGTAAAATTTCCTTGACAAACAAAAGAAAAATGTTTTAATTTTTGAATGTTCCCTTCTTTTATGTCGTGCCAAGAAAAGTTCTAATCTCATCCTTAAGTTTTTAATAATTCTGTTTATTCTTACAACTTCATCATTAGATCTTATCATAAGAATATGGTCCAATACCATAGAAACTCTGGGTATATCTCCGGTATTGAGTTGTATTGGTACGAAAGGATCATTGTTCTAGCTAGTACTATTTTCTCTTGAACATTCATCGATTGAGGATCCGCTCTTACGATCATGCATGATGCATCATAATGCAAGAACACGTCATGTGTCGCGCCTGCTCCGTCGGCAGGAAAACAGCACTTGCCATGCGATAAGGCACATTGTGGGGCATGATACATCAGCTTAGAATGCTGGTTGCCCTAGAAGAAGACATGCTCCATTTACAGCCGCCAACTAATACAACAGGAAGACCAGCATCAAGGATCACCCACAAGCACCTCAAAACGTGGATCCCAGCAGATTGTCATTGGGCCCAAGGCCCAGGATTGGACCAGGATGAGCTGGATGGGGTCCTGAGGAGGCCCAGGGGCAGTGATACCCACGGTAAGAGGGAGGAGGTCTTGGTGAATGCATGGAACGCTAGTTTCCACCACCCGGCAGCAGGAGATTAGTATATAGTTAATGAGAGGGCAAGAAAGAGCAAGGGAGAGTACGACTACAAAAGTTTGTTAATATTGTTTTTGTCTCTTGCCTTCGGTTCTTTCAAAGCCTCCTCCATTGCCTTCCTCTCTTTGCAGGCGAGTTTTACGGTGGTTTTACTACTGTCGTAAGCTCTTTGAGTGGGGCCATCGGCCAGGCCTCACATGCCCTCATAACAAATGCCCGTGTCTCTCCTTCCAGCCTGGACCCTGGCTCCCTCTTGTCAATTTTCCTGCTCTGCCGAGGCCTTCACTGCGATCCTCTTGGACCCAAACGATTGGGTTTCTAAGGGAAAGGGGTGCTCTTCTTGACCTTTCTTTAATCCTTCTCTCCTGCCTTGGACTCTCTGGGGAGTAGGTTTCTGAAGGACCATACGGGAGAAAGGGACGTAAAGCTAAGCTTTTGCTTTTATGCGATGACAAAGGTGGCAAGGAGTTACCGCTGCGGCACGTAGAGTAATTGTATATTGGTGGAAGGCATGGCTATCTCGACCGTTTTCTCTCTAGGGTTGGAACCTGGAAACAAGGAGATCTGGTCTTCTGTCTTCTGGGAAGCGTGTGAAGGGGCGACCACAGTGTCAGCGGATTGGGGCCCATGGAAATCCCCATCATGTTTGACAAGAATCCTGAGGATTACGTGGTCCTTGATTAGGATATATCATTTTTCTCGGTAAAACCAGATGTGTGACACGATGTATCATGTTTGCACTCATTAGATACTTGTTGATGGTTGATCCATTCGGACACGTACAGCGTTTTATTCTATTTTGATGTCCAAGATGTAGCTTCATGTCATGCTTCCAGATACGTTGGCATCCATGACATTATTTTCCTTGTTCCTATCACATGAATAAATTGATTCCGTGTCCAAGCATGCCCTCAATAAACTTGATATTTGCCGAACTAAGTTTTCCATGGGATTTGTTTGGTAATTAAGATGGCATGCCTCCAATCAAGTTTTGGTATCTTTTTGTATGTCTCCCAAATGTTTACCGGCGTTTTTTCTCGTATCTTACCTTGGGGACAATCGGCATCATTGCATATCACCGTTTGAATATATGTATTTTCCTAAAGTTGGCATCATGCCAGCTACAGCAGCCTTAGGGTGTAATAATTGATAAAATAAATCATCATTCTATTAATTGAACCACTTCTGCTTCTCACTCTAAAAAAAGTACTTAGAATTTATTTATTTTTTAGAATTTTTTGCATAAATATCCTCCTAAATATCAAATTTTACATGAATACACTCCGAAAATTGATATTTGCATCTACACCCTCATAAAACACTTATTTTGTTATTTTATTTTTTTTATTCTTATTTTTGCAAATGTACCACTCCATCTAGTGCTGTTAAAAAAATTAACAGTTTCAAATTAAAATAACTAAAATACTCTTAATAGGTACATATGCGGAAATTTTTTTTATAAAACCATCATGATAGAAGATAAAAATAATTTCAAAATTTTATTTTATTTTTAATTAAAATAAATATGGTTTTTATTAACGATGTTAAATAATCTTTATATTAGGAACATTTGTCAAAAATAGATTTTTTTGAAGTACAGTAATAAATATAAATTTTAAAAGAATATTCACTCAAATTTAAATTTTTTAAAAAATATTCATGCAAAAAAAAAACTCTTTTTTTATATACCTCAGAAAGGATACTGCAATTATAATATACTAAGCATGCTATCATATTACTACTATACAGAACTCTCAAAAATTAATCATCATAAGCCATTAGAAAGTAATCATATGCAGACACTTGGAATATGAATCGTGTGCAATCACGCATATCCAATAACATGTATTAAGCTTTTCACAATATTACTCCCACAATACAAGAATTGCAATGATGGCCAGCAATTGTTTGCAGCAAACTTTTTGCAACATATTTGCTTCTCATCAGGCATTATTTACCTTACCACATTCCAGCAGCTATCTACTAGGTCAAACTTCAGATCCCAAATAAGTTTTCACTTTCTATTAAATCCTGACATAATGAGCATTTCACATTAAGCATGCACCATTAAACTCAATTAAGCTTGTGGACAAACAGAGCATTAAAGATTGGCTATAAGTCTGGACCCTAGCTGGCTACCCTAAATCAGTGGGCTAAATCACTGAGGCTCTCTTTATCACATCTGCCATGTCACCCATTAAGAGCACAAAAATGGCAAAAGCTACAGTGACATCAGAGAAGAACAGGAGGAAATAAAAAAATCATGCAGCCTGGGGTGCTTAAAAGTCAAGCCCTCCATGACCTCCAAAGTTGGCAACCACACAGTTCCATGATGTTTGCGATGCAGTTCCATCACTCATTTCCATTATAAGAATATAATATACCAGCATCAAAGCATGCAACGAGGGATACATGTAAAAAATCTATTGGACAGGGAGACTCTAATTATTAACCGAGCCTATTGTACTCCAGCACGGCATAGCTTTCGGTCTGATTTGATTGGACCCGAAAAGAG
This sequence comes from Phoenix dactylifera, assembly GCF_009389715.1. Taxonomy (NCBI): domain Eukaryota; kingdom Viridiplantae; phylum Streptophyta; class Magnoliopsida; order Arecales; family Arecaceae; genus Phoenix; species Phoenix dactylifera. The sequence goes on along the minus strand of NW_024067713.1, from coordinate 380,849 downwards.
GGGCATTCTCGTAATTATCTTAGAAAGTTATGGGTCATTAGGTAAGGCCTCCGTTACGTAGGAGGGTGGCGGGAAACGACGAATGGAGTCTTTTACGTTCAACGCCACACCGTCAGCCGACAAAACGTACTCCCCCTTGTGATCGCCCTCCAGCCGTTCGATCCCATTTGCTCTTTCCACGTTGACGGCTTTGATCTTCCACCCTTAGCTGGCTCGCAATCTTTGTTTTCTATAATAACGTGAGAGGAATACGATATATGTATATATTGCGTCACGCTAACGTCATCCCGCCGTCAGCTCGATCGAAATCACGAACCGTCCATCGCTGCCTCAATCAGCCGCCGGATGTCAAGAGGAATACGGTCGATTGCTTACCGAAACGGGCGGCCGTGATGCGACTGATACAGCCGAGGGCCAACGGACCGTCCCACGGACACCGGTACACGACAGGAGGAAAATTAAAGCTCGTTGCGCGGGACCGCTAACACCACGCCGTTATTGTCCTCGACAACCGGTGGCCACACGAAAGGGGGGAAAGAGTGGCGAGAAAACGGGTGTGAGAATATCGGTACGGGGACAATAAAAGTTCGAACATCACGAGGTCCTTCGCGACGCTGCGACAGCGCGCGCGCAGAGACGGCTGGACCACAGTACTTCCCTGGCAGAGGAGCCACGTGTCAAACCCCCACTGGCCCGAGCTCAAAGCTCATCATCGTCCTTGGAGCATTACCGGGAATTAGGAAACAAAAGATTTGGCGCGACCATTCCCGTTTTATCCCCAAGCCTTTTCAATCAAAAAAAAAAAGAAAACGAAAACGAAGACTCCGTTTGTAATCGTAGCCGTCGGTGCTACTCCACACCTGCCATCCCGGCCTCGGGAACACCGGAAATTTAATCGAGCGCATGGGGGAAATCTTGGGAACACAAAGATTACGCTGGGCAACAGAACGACGAGCCCAATTAAGCCAGCACATGATTGGAATATTTTGGGAATTATTGGTAATATCATGAGATTTTGAGAGCCGATTAATTAACGAGATTGCTCTTAATCTCTTTTCAAAAGAATTATTTTATAAATAGATATACGAACAAAAAGAGCAGCACAACAGTCTCCGGTTGCGAGGGCCCTAAGCTACTAATCTCGCATCCAAAACTATTCTATATATAATATATATCATAAAAAGAGCTGCCAGTTTTTCTCTCCTAAAGCGACAAAAAAGGAAGGGGGAAGGGGGGGTTGGTGGGGAGGGAGGGATAATAATCTCTGTTTTCAGAGATTTTTACCATCATCGCCGGTATCTATACTCTCTGTACAACGGCCCTCGCCGAGGCGCCGGCGCTTGGGGGGCGGCTCGGCGCGGGCCAACTCGGGAAGAGGCGCGGCGGAGGACTTCTGGGTGTCGCAGCTGCCGCACGCCGCGGCGTCCAAAACGCCGACCGGGCTCTGCGGCATCGGAGGCTCTCGCCGCGGCTTCGCCCCCCTAGCCGATGGGCACGTGTCGATCAGGTACTCCTCCATTAGCTGGCGACACCCACTCACCGTCTCCTGAACCTCCAAAAAAAATATATATATAACGTAAAAAAATAGAAGAGTTTAGCGTCCGGTCACCACCACCAAGAAAAAATTTACTGTAGGGATCGACGGACGAGAAGTTTGCGACAAAAAAAAACAAAAAAAAACGCACCCAGACATTAGGTGTCCGGTCGCCAAACAATAAGTTACCACTTTTCCAGCTAAACCTAATCAAGCTATTCTTTTTTCTATTGTCCCCTTAGAATTAATAAAAATCTGTTAAATTCTCTTTCTGGACACAGAGGGAAGCGTGCCATGATGGAGCCACAGCATGCAGAAAAGGGAAAAGGCGGGAGTGGAAATGGGGTAATTTGACTGGAGGTAATCAGAATCCGGTAATTAAAAGACAGGAAATTACCTTGCTGACCCACTCATCAAAGCGGCTCGACCGATCGCCGTCGTCGCCGGATGGGAAGTCGGCGATCTCGTCAGCCGCGCAGAGGATGGCCGCCGCGGCTATCGCCGACGGCCGGTAGCCCAAGAAATCCACCACTACCAAATAATTAAAACAATCATTTCATTTATTAAACCCAAACACAAATTAACCCGCATTTTAATAGCTAATAACAGATGGATAAAAATGAGATTTTGTTTGGTAATAAAAGGATTTGGTTAATACCACGGTGGGTGCTGAGGATGAGATCGGCGGCGCGGGAGAGAAGGGAGGCGGAGGCGGAGGGGAGCAGGGCGGAGGCGAGGTGGGGTAGGAAGTCGAATGGCGTGACGGAGCGCATCCGCCAGCGGAGGGCGGCCATGAGGAGGAGCTCCATCCGGCGAACGGTGCGGGGCTCGAACACGAAACGCGGGTCCAGGATCTGGAGGTCCAGCAGCAGCGGCACGTGCGTCTCCTCCATCTTCGCCGCCACCGACACGCACGCCACCGACAGCAGCTGCATCGGCCACCCGCTCCTCTGCCCGTTCTGCCCCTGCGTCGCCTTCCATATTTACCCCCAAAACCAATCAAAGAAAAAGACAAAAAAAAAAAGAGAAAAAAATCACACCACCACCACCACGACGTTAGATCTTGATGACGGAATAAAAACATACCGGAAGGCTGTTCGAGGAGAGAAATCGGTCGAGATAGTTGACGGAGAGGTACGCCGTCACCGGGCGAAAGCGGTAGAACTCGTTCACCTGATCACATTGTTATAAAAGAAAATAAAAAATAGATTAATAATAGAAGAAAGAAAGAGGGAAGAAAAGTGGGTGTTTTGGGAAGAGAAGACCTTGAGGATCCAGTTAATGGCGTCCTGGCGAGCGGTGGCGTCGAGGGAGCGGGCGTGCAAGCGGGAGAGATAGTCAGGGCGGGGCATGTGATCGGGCTCAGCTGCGAGAAGGGCGGCGACGGGGCGGTCGCCGGAGAGGACCGGGAGGGCCCACTCGCCATCGTCAGCGGCACCGCCGTCGTCTTCCCAGGAGGCCACGTCGTCGGCGTCCTCGGCGCAGTAGAGATTAGAGGACGCCGAGAGGAGCTCCGGCGAGAGCGCCATCGGAAGGAGGGGAAGAGAGAAGAGGAACAGTTGATGAATGGTATGGGGCGGTCAGGGGGCTGGCATTCGCGTTTCCCGGGCTGGGGGAACGGCAGCCAGGCTGGAGGCGGGTGGTCGGGTGGGAGGCGGAGCAGCCGGCGGCGGCGGCAGCGATGGGTTTGGGCATGGAAGAGAGGGAAGGAGGAGAGAGAGAGAGAGAGAAAGGCCCCTCTCTATCTCCGTCTCTCGCTTGGCCTCTGTCGCTGAGACGCACTCGCTCGCTTTCTCCAGAGCAGCGCTGCTGGCTTTTGGCGGCCGGTTTCAGGAACAAGAAGATGTTTTGCGTGGACCGAATGGGGGAAGAGACGTTTCTCTTCCTGGTTATTATATAATCCTTATATTTGGTGTTCTTATTTAGATTTTTTCTTTCTATTTTAAGGTGGGAAATTGGAAATAATTTTTTTGGCAATGTGTTTTAATTGAGAATTTGGAGCTTGTTATCTATTAAGCTGTCGTCCCCGTTTGGTAGTTTTGATGGCACGCCATTTGCTTCTCTCTTTGCCTCGAGAGAGGTCCCCCCCTTGTCTCTCTTCCTTTTTGGATTTTTAACACTTTTTTAATAAATTACACCACTCTTTTTAATAAATGACATCAAGAAAAGATATTTTCAGAAGAGGTCAAGGGTAATGTATGATGGACCCAGAGGGGGAGGAGTGTGTAAAACTGTAAATAGAGTGGCCTCCCTTACTTTTGCTACTCGTTCTTTGTTAAAGCATTGAAGTGGAATGCCAAAGGTTTAGAGCATGAGTGAAGGTTTAATATATATAAATAAAAAAGGCATGGCTAGAAAAGAAGCATGCTTGGTATGAACATGTGATGTTTCCTCCTAGTCTCTGTAATTGGTATACTAGCTGTTCTTTATGAACCAAAAAAATAGAATGCTAGCTTTGGAGAAAGATTGTACATTTCATGGATTTGAGAAAGAGCTATAAAAGAGCCATGCCTGGTCCAAGCATGTGGTGCTTCATCTGAGAATAGGAAAGTAAAGAGCTTCATAGGTTCTGATCTTGAATCTGGTTTTATTACTAATTTGACAAATTTTAGCCATATTAATTGCTACTGCCACTCAGGCAATACTGATGCAGACCAATATCTAATATTTTTTTGGAGAAAAAATCAATGCTAATGTTAACAGAGCTCCTTTTGATACTTGGAAAGGAAAATATTTGTTGGACATGGACTAATGTACATGTTTGTTAGTGTTTGTCTACTAGTTAGTTTGTGATATAAGCTCGCCTTAATGCTCATAATAGGTGAATCAAATAGCTGTCAAGAGTCATAGTGCAAAACAATAACTAATGTGAAAAAAAGCTGCATTTGATATGTGGAAGGGAAAATATTTGTTGGGCATGAAGTAAAGGAAGTAGTTTGTTAGTGTTTTTCTGCTAGTTAGGGAATGATCGAAGCTGGCCAATAATCTTCTTAATACTTATAATAGGTGAATCCAAATGGCCGTCAAGAGCTCTATGATGCAAATCAACAGCTAGTATAGAAAAGCTCCATTTAATTATAATTGAAAAACAATTTTTTTTTTGGGCATGATCAGGTCCTAATTGTTATGCCAGAAGCTGGCTCATCAAAAAGAAGATGCAAAACCGCAGTCTATGTAGCAACTCTTGTCTAGAATATGCAAAGTTAGACCTTTTTTAGATTTTGTCCCATGTTCATGTTTGGTTGATAAGTCAAAAGGGCAATAGGACTTGCAAAATTCTAGGTAAGTATCATTTGGTTTACCATGTTCAACTCTAAATATGAAAACTAATTAGGTAAATTGCCTCATCGACGATTGATTGGCATTATAATGCTTTATCAAATTAGCAATAGAGCTCAAATTCCATGACGGTGTGACCGTAGAAACCAAGTCATGCATGAATCCAACTAAGGTCCATACCAAGTAATTATTCTAGGTCCCTTTCATCCTTCTTTGTGTTTGTGGTAAGACTATGTAATCCTGCTACATGCCTGATATGGAAGCTTCTCCACATAGCATAAATGATTTATAAATTAAATAACAATTTGGTTATAATCATCTTTGTTCCATAAACAAATTTAACTAAACTTCCAAAATGATTTATTAAATACAAGTTCATTCTTCAAACACTCTTTTGTGGTCTCGCTCATAATGTATTTAAAAATATCACTTCTCTACCCCCACAGCTGAGCACACTCCTAGTTGAACTCACAACACGTTCAAAGCAGATCCGATCAGAGCCCAAGGGATCAAGAACTTGAAGTGCCCATAACTCCACGAGAAATTATTTTATAGGGCTATTTCATAAGCTCTTTAACCATTGCCTTGGCAAGGAACACTAAGGAGGACAGGAGGAGCAGCTGCAGTGATACGGAGGGGGAGGATAACGTTGTAACGAGACTGAAGAGAGTGGGGCCTGGAGGTGGTATTTGTGGTGAGTTGTGGACCATTAGGTGTAAGCAGAGTGGATTCACCAAAAGGCTGTCCCAAGAGCACCTCCTCCTGCAGTCAATGGAGTACTTCATTTATTTAGTTTGCTCGCCTATTATTAATGGCTTTGTGGTGGGAGCTAAAATTACGTGCACCACCTCCTGGCTGTTGTAGCCTTCCGAGTCCCGTTAGTGTCCGTCCGCTGGAAGGGTTCGACTGCATGGTCGGCTGCGCGTTGACTGGGACTGACAACCCTTGCATACGTACACCCATTAGCATAATTATTCACAACTGGTATTTGGCTTTTCTTTTTTTTTGTTCATGGTTCATTTAAGATAGATATGATTAAAAAAAAAATCAATCCGTTGTATCCGATTTGCAATAAACAGATTTAGATTCAAATCAAACATGTTAGGATTTTAAGAAAATCAAACAAGCTTGACCTGTTTGTTAAATAGGTTGGGTTCGGATTCCAGGCCCTTAATCTATTTCATCTGTTAAATAATAGATTAGATTGGGTTAATCCATTCATATAGTATCATTTTTTTCTTCCAGAACTAGTCTGGAGTCCCAGTCTAGGAGGTAAAACTGTCTTAACTTTAGAGTTTCATTTGCTTTCTTGAGAATTCTGAGAGAGACTTTTCGAAGGCTCGTCGACCGAACATCGAGCTCCTCTTTTCTCTCCCCTTTTTTCTTCTATCCCTTTCTTATCTTCCTTGCCTCCTCGCTCTCTCAATGCTTATCGTGGCCTCTTGCCATCGTAAAGCAAAGAAGCGTGAGCTCTTCAAAACCTAACCTAGTGAGAAAAGTTACCTCTTTCTCTTCTCCTCCTCCAAAACCCTAATTTTTGTTTCTCTTTTCCGATCTTTGTTTCCTTTTCATCTTTTTTTGGGTTTTAATTTGATCCCAATCTCAATTTAGTTCTCGGTTGGATTTTTAGGTTTCTAGGGTTAGGGTTTTGATACATGCGAAAGGAATGGACTCCCTTGACGCAGAGATTGCCCGTAGCTAGGAGGAGCATCGGAAGATGGAGGAGGTAGCACTGTTCACCTCTGTCTCCTTTAATGTCGACCTTTATGGTAGTGCCAAACACTTTAAAGGCTATAAGCATTCCATCCTGATCATTGAGGATGATGATGACCAGGATGTTGATGGCCGTGACTTTGCCCACCGGATGCCTCCTACACTGCCCCAAGTCCCCCAAGGAAATACCTCAGGGCTCTGATGTAGAGGATGCTCCAGCTTGAAGAAACCCTAGTGGATCATCGACTGAGAGGACATCAGCAGCATTGCAGACCTTCATGAAGAAGCGAAGAAGGGGAAAGCCATTTCTAAAGGAGAAAAAGCATTAGAAAGGAGAGCTTGAGGTGTCTCTTCTAATCTATTCTTCTTTTTCGATTATTTCTTGATCCGTATCATCATTCGCTCTTGATTATTGAAACACTTTATTTCTTGATTTGATTCTAAGTCTAGATCTTCATATCATAATTTTTTGATTCTGAATCTAAGTCTCGAGACTTGATTCCTAATTCATCAGATAATGGATAAACCATTTTCCTTGCTTTTTGTGGTTTTAGAGATTAGATCCTGAGATCA